>NC_141396.1:25715826-26315826 GCF_034619465.1 Leptosomus discolor | reverse complement strand
AATAAGAATGGATGAACAGATACTTACATGTATCTGTATTTTACTGAAGGTATCCATGAAACATCAGAAAGATATAATCCAACAAGCAAGTAAATTGATCAAAATTAATTGATTAAAATTGATTAAAATTGTCAGTTACTAACAGATATGTATTCTCAACTGACATGTGAAAAAGTCGTGTCCTAGCTTAATCTTTCATTGAACAGTCTATGTAAGGAGTTCTGTAAGCATTCATCTAGAATTTTTCTGACTGCATTTGAATTTTTCAATTTTTTTTTTTTCAAACCCTGCATCTCAAATGTGCACTAATTCCCATTTGTGCTTCACCTGCTTATATTTCACTTAGTCTGGGAACTCAGTTTCAACTGTATAGATACTATTGTTCTGATTCTTTTCTGAGTTTTAAGTGTTCAATAACAGATTGGCTGGGGCTTTGAGCAATTTGTTCTAGTGTAAAATATCCCTGACCATGACAGGGGGGTTGGAACTAAATGACCTTTAAAGGTCCCTTCCAACCTAAATCATTCTATGATTCATTCTGTGATTCCTGAGAGTGCAGCTGAATTCAAGGGTGATTTCTGCATTTTCAGTGTGTGACATTTTCGTTGCTCTTAGATGCATGATCTTGCATCTAGTCACCCAGCGAGTCTTGTTTAGCAAATGGACTAACTTTTGCCAGGTATCAGAAAAGAGTGAAGCAGAGGTTTCCAAACTTCATATTCTGTTCTACAAGTGGCTTGCAAATTGTTGTATTGTCATAGAGTGATATAACTGGCTTCTTCTCAGTTCATGCTGGTGAAGTACATTAAATTCCCGTTAAAGACATTAAATCATACTCAATTTACATGGCTGTAATTGCCGTGTGTTGTGAATATTCATATGTGAAGAAGCAAGCAAGTCAAAAGGTAATCTTTTTTTTTTCAGTGACATGTGACCCCTGTCATGAAAAGCTTTGTCCTGAGGAATGTATTTCTGGAACTGGAATTATTAAGAAAATTATGACTAAAAGTTTTTTGAGCTGCTATTGCTTGATTAGTTTCTGAGGTAGCCTAAACTAGAAATGTTATAAAATTATAAAATTTGATCAAGATCGTAGAAGCTTTTAAAGTATTTTGCGTTCCTTGCTTGATTTCATGAGCTAATTTAGGAGATTAAAAAAATCAAATTATATTTTATGATAAAAACATATATTTGGAAAAATCAGGGATGTAATTTTCAACAGTATTCTTTTCCCAGTGTGTTGCCAGAATGCATATGGATTAGCTATATATGTAGCTATTAAACTTAATGGGTTTCTGTCTTTTTTTCCCTTTTCCTACATCTTCCTATATATGCAAAACTCCCCAGCCTTGGAGATACATAAAACCTAGACATTAGCTGAAGCTTTCTCTCTTAAAACTCCAATTTACTTTGCCATGTGTATATCTTTTCAAATGTGGGGTTATATATATGCATATTTTCATAAGCTGCTTAAACAGATATCTACATCTCTAAATAACTGATGGATGCATTCTTCTTGGTATGCTCACAAGCCTATTTTATTTTTCTCTGTCTTCTTTGTTCCCTATATTCTATTCTTTTAATTCAAAACATTTCCCTTGCTGTACATATTAGAGAGAGTGCTTATCAAAGCATAACTTTAGCTAGTGACACTGCAGGTCTCATAAGAAATAATTAAGTTGCTGCTTTAATAAGCAGGATGTTTAATAAATCCATATAAACTCGGTAGAAATTGCTCATGATTTTGCTCTAGTTAAATATTACGATGTATATAAACCTAAATCTTTATGAGCCTTTGCTGTAATTCTTTACCAATAGCAGTGATGGGGCAAATTAATTTTTATTCCCAACAGAAGATTTCCCTGCTGATGTCATACTGCATTAACTGCAATCACATCTATTTTTGTGGCTATAAATACATTGTATTTGTGAAAATAAGAATATGTGAATGAAGTACAAGATCTGACAAAAATAAAGTCTGTACACTGACTCATCTGAATCGATTTCATGTGTCTCAGAAAACCTTGAGATACAAAATCATGTTCACAATACATTACATCCTAAATGAAGTCAGTTACTTCTGATTTAAGATTATGTTCACTGTCTCTTAAAAGAACTGCTTCATTTGCCTATTACTTTTTCTGATTTTAAGTTCTGTGAGGGGGAGTGAACATTTACATATCTAGTGGTTACCTCAGCTTCTGGAGTTCGGGTTGTTGAGCTTTTGGTAGTTTTTTTTTTTACTTTTGGGGTAAGTTTTATCTATCTCCAGGAACGGGATAAGGAAAAAAAAAAAAGGTGGGTCTGTGTAAAGAAATGTGTTCATCTATTTTCACTGAAAAACTGTAATACTTCTGTGATTAAGGGCAAAGAATGAAATAAGGGCAAAAAAAGTATTTTTCTGAGAGAGCAGTACCGATTTATACCTAAGAAAAGTAGCCAACCCCTAACCAATTACAACTCTTTGTATATTTTAGAAGGAACAGCATCTGTAAAAGATTTTTGAGTTTAACAGCTAAATAATAACAGAATAATAACAGATTAAGGACAAGCAGACAGGGAAAAGTGGAGACTGAAACACGGATGTAGTTATAGAAAGACTTTGGAGAGTTAGTGGCAGAAAGATTCTCTCCTGGTTCTTGAGAAGTGACTTAGCTAGGTTCACACAGGCTCACAGGCTTAAGATAGGTCATTCTTAACTTTTTTCTGTGAGCGTACTGGTAGAGTATATGTCTCATCTCCCTTAGCAATGACCTGTTAAGTTTTCTCTGTAAGTGCTCTCTTGGCTCAGGTGACAAATGTTTGTGCAGGGAATAGAAATTTTCCAACCTTTTTGTGACTTGAGTGACTGGTTTCATATGATAAATTCTTGTGAGGTTCTTTGGGTTTTTTTTTCCTGTCTGTTTTATTGTTTTAAAACCTGTGAAATTGCGTTTTAAAACTGCATTAGGTAAATGTTTCGATTGCAAGCACAACCATTAAGCCCAATACACTAACAAAAGAAATACCAGATGTGAAGTTTAGCTGTGTGACTTTAATTCATCTCATTTATCTGCATGCATAATGTAGGCATTATTTACACCATCACATTTCATCTTTTACAATACTGCTGAAGCTGCTGTGGAGATGAACCTGCTTTCAGTGGTGATGACTTCCATTTTCTGTAGTTCTCTGCTTTTTGTTGCAAAGCTTGAAACTCTGAATGAAGGAAAAGGAAGGAAATCTGGGTAAATGTTTTCTTTGAGTTTTAATTTCTGTTCCAGCCTCTGCCACAGAATATCTGTGTGAGAGTGAGCTGATAATTTAAACCAAACCTTTTGTGGATGACCTTTGATTAAGTGCTTATTATTTTGGGAACTAGAGGCTGGGCTTCTGGAAATACTGAGCAGTCTTATAGCAGAAGTCCCTAGAAGGCGTATATGGAGCTATGCAATGCTAAATACTTAGAAAAAATGGCCTGTTGGCGTCCTAAATTATATCTCGTAGTTACTTAATCTGTCATCTGTAAAATACAATAATACTATATCTTCGTTACTCTTGCAAAATAAATTATGTATTTGTGAATCTTTTGCATGCTGTAGTGATGAACACTGCAGAAAAGCACAGAAGAAAAATATGGTGCTGATTTTAAAGATAAACTACATGAAGCCATATCTTGCGTAATGACAGTAAAACACCACTGAATTAAGTTCCAGATTGTGAGAGAAAAGTAGTTTGTGGCTATTAAATTAAGAATCATATCATAACATGTACATAATGGGGGCTGAATTATGGCTGCATGACTGACTTTTTAATTCTTGACTTGAGCACTTTATTTTGCAGCCTGCATATTCTTTTCACAGGGCCTGGTGGTCATGTATAATCACACAAAACAATGTGCTCGTTATAAAGCTTTCGGGTATATTTTTTGTCACACTAATTTATTACTAATTTATAGATAGTAAACAACATCTTGAATAAGAGATCTTCTGAGAGCCATTTTCCCTCCTAACAATAACATGCAAGATTTTTTGCCTTCAAATTTTAGTAACGTATGTCTGTTCAGAAATGTGCTTTATTTATTTTTGCATATAAATACTTCCCCAAAATCAATTTGTGCTAAATCTACAAGCTTTTAAATTTCTGATAATGTCTTTATTTAGTGTAAATTGCATACGTGTGCAGTTACTACATTTTGACTTACAAAGGCTAAGCTTTAATAAAAGACAAAAAAGAAATTTTGACAAGCTTTATTAAGTTGTAGCAAGTCAAAACTTAGTTGCATTACACATTAATAAAACTTACTGGAGAATATTTTTACATCTATCTCTATCTGTATATTCATATTTAGCTTGATACTTTGCAAAGTGCCTTACCTAAAATCTAGCATTAAATTTTTATGAAAATTAAAAAGATATTTCATAGGGAGACATGGAGTACCTCACTTGATAGCAGTTTATAATTTATTTCATCAAATTTAGCTGAGGCTATTCTGTCAGTGTGGTTGGGTTGGTTTTGTTCTTCCATGGCTGCATAGCAGTTTTAAAAAAAATTTTCTATTCATTTTATGTTTTTTCTGCTGTCGTTACTGGTTGTCTTGTACCATTCCCCTTGAGTGTATGTGTGTATTTATTATTTTAAACAGTAACATTATATTAGCAGATAGGGGTCCCATTAACATTCTATTTGACTAGAAATTGGCAAAAAATTAAATCAAAGGGTTTAACTTCATAAATGATATTTTGTATTGTTACTGAGTGATGGTTGCTGGTTCTTCCCTTTTCACCATGTTGTGAGCAAGAAAGCTGAAATGCTCAGCTTCACGTTATGGTTCTGAGAGGCTTTGTTATTTTGTATAGTCTATGTTTAATGCAAAAACAAGAACACAGATGTAAACACTTGAATGATATAATTATAGGCAGAGACATGTGACTGTCTCAAACTGAAGTTTTTGTAAAAAGCATGTGAAACTGTTGTTTGATTGGAAATTTCAAGGAAGAATGGCTTAAAATTTCCTTACAGCCTTTTCTAACTAGTGGGTCCCCTATAATAGAACCAAATAAAGCTATTTTAGAACATTCAGTTAAAAGTAATTAAAATTTATGATTTTCTTGGTTTTGTTCTTGTTTCACTGAGCAGTATATTAATCAACCCTGGAAACCATGTCAAGATTCAAGAAGGTACTTTAGGATTCTTCATTGCAAGTGATGCCAAAGAAGTAAAAAGGTAATTAATATATTTTTATCTTTAAATTTAAACATATAGTGGTTAATTTCTGTTGTGTTTTTTTTTTTTTTTTTTCTTTGCAGGTAAACAAATCACCTAGTTTTGTTATTATCTGTTTAAAGGTTCTCAGGGGAAATTGGGTTGGTACTCTAGTGAACCAACCATGTGTGCATGCCATTTTCTTAACTACAGTCGTAAATATCAAGGAAATGAAATAATATTAGAGCAGATGGGAGAAGAAATGAAAAGGCTTTTTTTCTGAGTTCTACTAGAAAATGTAACACATTTTGATCTGATTTCTCTATAATTAATTTGTCTCAGTGGAATTACTTTGAGAGAGGACAGGGATTACAGTTTTGTCTGAGTTTCAGGTTTAGAGTAGTTCTTACTTACGTAGACTTTAGCAAATACTTGATGTGAGCAAGATACTGTGTTCATTCAGTAATTGCATTAGCAGAATAGTATTTATGTTCTTGTAACTTTTCTTTACTGAAACTGCACACTCTATCACGTCATAAAGTAAATCAAACTGCAACAGTCTAATATATCCCAACCATTGTAGACAACTTCACAAGTTTGTTGTACTTGGATGTATTAGATTTGGGTTGAAAGAAAAGGGGTTTTATGGTATTGTGTTTAGGACCAAATTTGTGTATTCCGATTTGTTAGGATTATAATATGCTTGGAAGGAATAAAAGAGCAATGTGAGAAAATAATTTTAAAAATAAATAATTATTAAATGTCTGTAATCTTTTTAGAAAAGGATTATTTGCAGCTGAGCTCTGCATCAAAATTTGCTGGGGGTTTTTTGGTTACTACAAGTCGTGCTGTCAAGAATCTGATTTTTACTTGGTGTTCTCCTTGAGTTAGGTACTTTAACTAAATCCTGTACGCAGAATGATAAAATATTCAAATGATAACCTTTAGTAAGTCCTAAACTTTTAATGATTAAATTACAGTGAAAATAATATATAAACAATGCATGTTTGCCATGGTTATTTAAAGAAAGTCAAAACTAAGAACTTGAACACTATTTTCATTGAAAGAGATGGGGTTTTGGCTAGGTGAAGCATACAGAACAGAGCAGCAGTGCTCCTGTCCTCTCACATTTCTAGCACCGTCTTTGGAGTATTTGCATCCAGCACTGCCTCAGGTATGCTGCCTTTCAGCATATAGTTCTTTTCTTCTCTGGTGCTTTTCTCCAGTTGAATATACAGAAATGTCTTCACATTCGTTTACTGAGATGCTAGCTTTTTTTCATTTATAAGGCATTTTATACTCTTAAGAAATTGTTTCAGAGTGTAAGTAAAAATTACCTGGCATAGCGTTTTCAACAGGGAAAAGTTGACTGTTATTAATTTCTTTAGAGAAATTTTACGTGTCATTCATCTAGCACGTTTTATCTAATAGCAAGCTGAAACAAAATTCCCAATTCTGCCTTGCTTTTTGCAGAAGGCTTTGTTTAGAAACATGCTGCCTCCCTTACCACATTTCGTAGATGTTCTGTGCAAAGCAAGTGATTATCAGGTGTGTTTCAACTAATAAAGCCAATTATGTAAAGTGTTGAGTTCACCCTTTTGGGCTATAAATCAGAGTCAGAAATATTGAGGTCTTTTGGAAGGGAAAAAAAAAGGATTTTTTTAATAAAGCAAAATTAACCATGTTATATGCCTGAAATGAAATTACTCTGGTTTTGTGTTGCATGCTAATGGAGATATTTCAGCTCCTTTAAGCTAAAGCTATTCATATTTATCAAATCCATATTCCACAATGAAATATAATATGTGATGTTCAATTACTATTCTTGCTAGAATTACTTTTGCATTTTTAGAGCAATAGTTTCACATTAGAAACAATTATACCTAGATATAATTATGCCTAGGTAAATAGCTTCATGTAAAATGTTGAGTGTTTAAGTACAATACAAGCTGTATGGATTGCATCTTTATTGTTCATTATTCATTCATATTAGTACTGACCTCAGAAATCCACGTGCTTCAAATCCATTTAATTCAGCCCCATTATATAGAAGGATAATTTTATTACAGTAGTCACTTCAGGCATTTGCTCTTGACTTTGCACATAGGATTGAAGGTTCTCTTTAGGAGATTTGTCCTGCAGTGGACTTCAGAAACATGATCTGTAGAAATGACCTATGTGGAATTTGTGTTACAAAGTTTTGTGACAGAATATTGGTGATAGTGGATTCTTGTTCCATACAGGGGCTTACAGCTGGATTGGGGAGAAATTGTAAAAATTTGAGGCAGTTTTCTTCTCCTTGCTTATGTCTTGACATCGACACATGGTTTGAAAAATATTTTATTCTCGTTTCCTTGGAGGCAGTTTGTTTTCTTTTTGATGGAAAGTGAATATTTTGAAGACCAGAAACTTTCTGCAGCAAAGTGTATAAATGCTCAGAGAAGGCTATTTAATTTTAAATTTTGCATATTGGAAATAATAAGACAAATTCACAGGCTGAAAGAGTAATCTTCCTGAAAGTTCCTTAGATAAACTAAGCCTAATACATTTAGGACTTACATCTTCCATCAGTATCTTGCATGCTATCTTGATTTTAGAAATGTTAGTGACATTCAGGGAGGTCTTACTACAAATTTAAATTTGTATTCTCTAATCCATATCTTATGTGCTAGACCTTTCTCCTGATGGGCACTTAATTGCTAGAGCTGCTATTCAGAGGTGTAAAATAACTTCAATAAATTCGTTACTATTTTAATTAGGTATCTTTTTCGTATTTCTGAACATTTCCTTTTAATATAGTTCCACCTATAGTGGGCACTGTCTAATTAATTTAAAAAGAAATAGTAGCAATTGTCCTAGCTGAACTGCCAAAGGCTGTGTTTATTCAGAGGCTGTGTATTAATATTGCTTTTTTTTTTTTTTGTTTGTATTTTGCACCGTAGATTGTTCTGTTCCAGTGACCTTCCTACTGTTGTAGCAATCCATTTAGTACTGTTGACAAAATCTGTGGGTGGTTGCAAAGTGGCAGCTTTGGTTCTTATCGCCAATTTGTATTGACAAGTATGCAATGAGAGAGGGTTGGGAAGATAGGCACGGAGCTGACATATCCTGAATTATGGATAAGTACAGAGAAATTCCAGCAGGTTAAAGAGTATGTTTAATTTGTTATACCAGCAAGAATCGCGGTAAACTGTGACTGTCCAGCTAGAGACCAGTTGTGTGATCCTCATGGAATGTGTCACAGCAGCCTTACATGACATGCTGACTTGACAGACATGATGAAACTCTCCTGGGCAGTCTGATGCATATTTATTAAATTGGCATTTTGTTTTAATTTGTATGAAGTCAAATGTTTACTCATTTCTCACTTCCTTAGTTCTCCTTGTGCTTCACCTAGTGATGAGCTATTTGATACAAGAGAGGTTCGTAAGCAAAAATATTGAATGGAAACCTAGATGGTTTGCCTTGTTAATTGCATATTCTTGTTTGAAACTTTGGCTTTTGTCTGTTCAAAACCAAAATGGTTCTGCTTTATTCAGATGTGAAAAACAAAAAAATAGTCTGAATCAAGATTATTTCAGTACTTTCATTTATATGTTCTGTTAGGAAGTTATTTTGAGTGGATTTTCCCTTTCTGGTTTTGGTGGGGTTTTTTTGGTTTGGGTTTTTTTTTTTTTTTGGTTGTCTTTTTTTTTTTTTTTTTTTTTCTGTGAATAGCACATCTGATGTTGCTCTCACATTGGTCTCACTGCAATCTCTCGTTGTATCCAAAATGAAGTCCTACTGTGACCAGGCTGACAAATTAGCCCAGGGTGCTAGACATTCTTTGAAAAAACTAAAAATCTGGTATATCTGATAAGATCAGAGAATTCATTATATACGTATTTTTGTGACAAAATTCATTGGATGCTCTTTTTTCTAAGATGAAAGACAAATTAACTGATACACTGTGTCATAATTATCATCCCTTCTCCCAATTACTTTCCAAATAAAAGTATATTAAAAGAAACACTAGTTTGGAGTCTTATGTTTGAAATTGATGGTCTTGCAGCAAATATTTCCTACTTAAATGTCTAAACCTTTTCAAAGATTAAAGGAAATTAGTGCTGGCATGTTTCATTAATTTGGCACTGCAACAAGAGGAACCGTGGGACTAATTTCATTTATATGGATTAAGAAATGTGTCAGTTTTTCTATTGTGTTTCTCTAGGGCATTTTTTTACTGCAAAGCTTGTCATGATGACATCACGGATCCCAAAAGGATAAAAAAATGTGGCTGCAAACGGCGTAAGTAATATTTCTATCACTCCCTCTTCTTTTCATGAACTGTTCAGCCTTGAAGAATATTTGTACATGGGTTTACATTTCACACGGTGGTACAGAAAAGCTAAGAAATACACGCAGAGCAACATAGTAAGTGCCATTTGTGTTTCTGAAGTCCATATATTTTTATTACATTTCACTCACAGCTGTTTTTTCATTAAAAAGTCTGTTAGGATCCAAAGCTAACAAAACCTGAGGAATTAAACCAAGCTAGATCTAACTGTGGTTTTTGAGTTAAGAATGAGCTAACACTGAAGTTCTGCTGTTATTCATACCATGCATAAATCCAGTAATTTCAATAGTTTTCTGTAAAAACTTTTGTCTATCTTGCTGACATGACTCTGTAAAAGACGAAACTAGGGAATAAGATTCCATTACATAACTATTGAAATAAATTATTACTGGAATAAACAATCAGTTTTACTGGAGGAAAGGATTGCTTGAAAGAAATTAAAAGTTAGTGTCTCTAACATACATCCTTTTAGAAGATTCCATAGCTGTAATGGTAATATTTGGTTTGGTTCAGTTATTAGGTCTGCTTTTTAAGTTGTTTGGAAAATTTTGTATGAAGAAATAATTGAGTTTTGGAATTGAGATCAGTCTTTGCATCTGTATTTTTATAGAGAAATTAGCATTTTATCTGTATATACTTTGAAAGTACTTTTTGCAGGAACGATCAGAACCCCATTTTCACCAAAGATGTGTTCGACGCATGTATATTTGTAATACTGGTGTCGAAAGGATTTAGGGATCCATTTCTCAGTGGATATCTGAATATTTAAGTGCATTCCATGGTATTCTGCCACGAAAAAGACCATTCAGTTCAAACGTACTGATTAGGTAAATGGAAAGGTCTCAGAAGAGTTTGATCATGTCTATTTTACCATTACTTTTAAAAGGGAAAAAACTCTTACAGATCCAGTCATAGTGTTATCACTGCACTGTCTTAGAGGATAGAAGAAAGCCTTATCTGGACACTCTCTGCCTTTAAGTGGTGCCTGAAACTGATGAATTCTTAAAGATTATTTTAAAAAGAATAATGTCACTGTAATTTTTAAAAGAACAACTCTCCCCCCCAAAAAACAGGAGTGTGGAACAAAGTAGTAACTGAGAGAAAGCAGCTGAAACACTGACAGAAAATTGTATTTGTCCTCCCAGTAGCCACCAGTAGACCAAAGCACATGGAGAGCATGCGTGGTGTGGAAGGAATATATGAATTCCCTAACATATTGAAAAGAATTGTTCAAGAACAGTTTATCCATGTGAGAATGTGGCCTTTGAACTGCAGCCAAAGCCAATGAGGCTGCTGAGTAAGTTCTGGTAAAGCCAGTTACAGATGCCTCAGGGTCCCTGTAACTCTCAAACCCAATCTTTTTCACAAACTATCCAACAGTTAAAGCAAAATATGTTACCTGTTTAATTTTATCCGATTCTGTCAAAAAAGACCTATTTTATTTGTGTTTTCTTCTCTATTCCTCTTTCACATAGTGTGTATGCTTTTTACTCATGCTAATTAAAAAAAAAAAAAATCCCAAAGATCTGTCATTTTAATGCCAGATCTACACTTTTCATTGAAATCTGTTAGGAGATAGGAATTCACAGTATAAAGGGCAAACCCCCTTTTTTATACGTTAATAAGAATCGATGTAACCTCCTCAGTACTAGGAAACCAGGAAGAAAACAAGAGTATCCTGTGACTCAGCCAACACAATGGATATATTACCAACAGTAGGGCCATGGAGAGGTGGGAGTGACAACTTCTGTGTGTAGCACTAGGAAATGTTCCAAATGTCATGGTCACATATGTTAGTTCAATAAATGGTGTTGGACAGACGAAGAAACATATGATGGAGTTAGTGAGGCAGAAGAAGGAGGTGGCTGTCAGAGCTGCTGCGGTGAGCATGGTACTACACTAAGGAGGGAATCTTCTGAGTCAGGTGAAAAAGAAAAAAAAATGGTCAGTGAGAGTAAAATCTTAATTTTCCCTTTTATTGTCTCCCTTCTCCCTCTCACCCCATCTGGCTTCTCCTTTCCTATATACACACATATACAGTCACAGATCTGTGATAGTTGGCAGCTCTCAGTACAGCTGAGAACAGCTTCCGCTTAGGAGTATGCTCACAACTATGAGGAATAATACAACTGTTTTGCTTTTGAAGTTCTGTCAGTCAGCAAAAAATGTAAATGAAAAATTTCAAGAGTCATTAGTGATTTTTTGGTGTCTCAAATTTTTATGGCAATCTTGAGATCCATTTTATGGGACCTGATTTTTTTAAAGGTAAGTCTTTAGTCCAGTCTATTATTCACATAAAACATCTTAGCTTTAGCCTTCAAATCACTAATCACTTTTGAAGAATCTTAACTATGTTATTCATCTGTAAGGTACAGAAATCATTGGTCTTAAAAATGTAGTCTAAGCAAAACAAAGCATAAATTATGAAAACTCTTTCCCTATTGAATTAGGAAACTGTCAACTGACCTGTCAACAGCTAATATGTCAATTTGATTTTCAAAGAGACTGCAAATAGTCACACACGCATATATGTAGTCTTACATGATAAATATATATTTTAATTAGCAAGCAACATAGCAATTAGAGGCAGCTGAATGTGGAAAATGTGTAAGATGAAGTGAAAGGTTGTATGTAAAAATATTGACACATTCAGGTGACTTAAATGTGGAAGAATATCTTTACATGGAAAACTTCATTATGGTGGCATTAATTAATGCAGCTTCCTGTGACACTTGAAAACCACATTCTTTAATAATGCATCTGAGGTTGCACATCAATTTAGATACTGTCTGAACATTAGCTTGTGGTATTGTTGGGGTCTAAACGTGAGTCTGACCTACATAGCCATTTGTCCAAACCTGTTAGGCCTAATATTAATGATTCAGGGCAGATCAGTACATTTCCACAAGGCCAGGGATAATTAAAGTAACCTCGCTTTCCTTCTGCAGTTTCTTTGCCATCTCTTTCTTCTTACCCCTCCCACTCCCTGAATAACATATGAATGCTGATGTCACATTGTCCAGAGAAATGCTTGTGTGGAAATTTTATTCACAGATTGTTAATATTTTTTTTAAACTTTTCAATCTCTTTCATATTCCATTTAACTGTAGTTTTTTTGCAGCAAGGGGCCAAATACATGTATATATTTATATAAAATGCAGCCACATTGGGATGAAATCTCTAAACTGGATGACTTACTACTCCTGTTTCTTTGTGCAACAGCTATGGACTAATTCTCTATATATTTTTTCCAGTGACAGTGCTTGCTGTGAATGGTGGGGGCTGAACCCTAGAGGGGACATGTCATGTGTACATTGATGTGTTTGAAGGAATTTGTTGTGATCTATGACAATTGACAAACTTTTGATTTATTTTTCCTCTTGCTGCCTTGGAACACGGCCCCTACTATATTTTAACTGCACACTGATAGTGATCTATTGTGAGTAAAAATGGGTTTCCTGTAGCCCAGAGTGCGGTCCAACCTGTCTTTCTCTAGCAGAGAGTATTTTTGTTCAGTATTTTGGTTCTTTTCTTTATTTATGTTGCATGTAGCAGTGACGTCATACCCACAAGTTTCTCATCGTTTACACCCATGGAGATTAGGATGACGAAGAAAATACAGCAGTTTTCCCCTCTTCCACCTTTTTTTGCCCCTCTTTTTTCACAATCTTATATTTTATCCGCATTTGAAAGTGAGATCTTGGCAATAGTATTTCCTTGAAATGATTCTAGAGATATCTCATGAATTGTTAGGGATATCAGTTAGGCTGGGGTAATTACCCCTATAGCACTGTTTGTCTGGTGAAGTGCAATTCATTGTCAGACCCGTGTTCGATTTTTTTGTACTTTGTCTTTTCCATTCTATAGCTAACACAAAGAGCAACACCACTGTCTTTATCTAACATTTTTCTCCCCATCATCAAAAAAAAAAAAGATGGGAAGAAAGCCAGACAATGAATTAAATGTATAGCAAACTTGTGTAAACCTACAGATATCTTCAAGAGGAAACAAGCTATAGTGATTATTTTCCCCAGCTTGCTTGTTTTGAAATTAATTACATAAGTAGAGCCACACTGACTTTCAGGACCTAAGCTGTAAAGTTTTACATTATTATTATATATAGAATATGAACTTTATAGACCACTTCATCTCAATCTACTTTGAAGTGTATGACCACTTTAAAGTGTACAGAACCTATGAAGGCTCTTGTCAGCCACTTTTAGTGTGGCTAAGATAATTTAAATAAGGACAGCATTTGGGACATGGAAAGAATTTTCTGCTTAGAAATACAAGTACTGCAAAGAAATGTACTGGATATAGGGCAGTGTTAGGATTGTATGGGCTTGTTCTTTTGAACAGCAAGAAGGATAAAATATTTCATAGCTATAGCGAGGCATGACTACAAGATTGAGGTTGCTAACCATAGTGTATAATAGCAGCTATTCTAAACAAGAGATGCTATGAGACTTTTTCAATATTTCACCAGATATTCAGCATTTATTGTTTGATAACACTTCAGGTCTTAATCAGGATTGAGATTTTTTTTTCCCCTTTCAGCTGTACACACCATAGGATCTTGAAAGGAATCAAGGAAAAGTGGACACCCTGGGGTTGCATGATAAAGTGCTAGCCATCTTGGGATTGAGATGGCCTTCATTATATTTATCATTATTTACTATTTATCTTATTGTGGTGCCTGCAAACTACACCAAAGGGTTGAGATCCTGTTGTGGTAGAGAGGATTCAAACAGAGAACAGAAATGTCTCCAGAGATCTATTTTCAGCCAATAGAATGACACAGCAGAAAGATGGGGCAGCACAGAAAAGCAGATTGTGAGACAACTCAGCACGATAAGAATCAATACTTAATAATGAACTAGAAAGAAACTAATTTCTGTGGATAAAATAATGAATCCTATTGACTTTGAGGCAAAATAGTGGAAGTAATTTGGATTTATTTGAAGTAATATATTTATTTAAAATATTTTTCTATGTTGAGGCCTTTCTGGACCAGATAAATTAGTTTAAATAGTAATACATAAACAAATAAAAGAGCTCTTCATGCTAAGAGAGTATTAAAAAAGAAAAGGTCATGTAGGTTTGACTTGGTTTTTTTTCCATTTCCCCAATAGCTTCAGTTTGTTCAGAAATGGAGTTAGCTTTGAGAGTACACTGGCTGAGAGTCTTTAAGGTAATGAAGGAAAGGCCATGATCAGATTTGAAAATTAAAATGAATTGGTCTATAAATGTGCCATTATATCAAAACTCATGAGTCATTCTTACAGCTACTAAAATAAGGTAAAATGTCCACTCAGGTCACCTGCTATTTCTACAGTTTTGACAAAGAACAGCACTGTATGAATTACAGCAAACAGCTAACCAATTGCCTTTGATTGCAAAAATTGCAAGATAGTGAACATGCTGACTTGGTTGTCTTGAAGTTGTTCTGTAAAAATTAAATAATGGAGAGATAGCTTTGCCTGTTGTGTTAAAAGAAAACAAATTCTCACTAACAGTTTAAGATATGCTGCTGTATTTTTCAGGAAACTGAAATTGTGCTGGGGGAAGTCCTTTCAATATTTGAGTCTCATGATGCTAATCAGCATTGCTAAAAGGCGATCAGATCAGTCTGGTCGTCCTTTAATGCTGCTGTTACTTTACTCATAGTGTGGATCATGAGAACTTGATGAATTGAAATGACACTGTTATACATATCAATTCTTGAGTGTAGTGAGATTTTTTTTACCGTTTGCCGGTCGTCAAACCTCGTTCATCATCTCTGTTATCTCATAGAGTTCCACTAGATGTCCTCGTTGATCTACTTTTTGTTACTGTTGCGGTCACGAGGAAAACTATAGTGATGAGTGGAACACGAGGATGGGGTAGACCGTATGGTTTAAGAAAAAAAAAAAAAAATCAGCAAAGATGAAGGGATACTTTGTTCTGCTTGCTTTTTAAAAAAGGAGCTGTTCCTTGACATCTTAGGTAGAGAATAATCTGCAGTTTCCTTTGCTTATTTTTGCAGCTGGAAATATTTCCCATTACTGTTTCTGAACTCTTAAGTAACACCTCAGATCCAGACAATCTAGAAATTTTGGCTGGACTTTTTGAGTTTTTGAGATCAGAAAGCAAGGTACTGCTAGAAGCTTAGGCATCTAAGGCACATTCCTTCCTTATTAGAACGGAAGGCTACTGCCTTCTGAGAAAAATTGCAACAAAAGATTTTAAAGTATTTATTTACTTTATAAATAATTGACAGAAATTTTAATTTCCTTTTGCTCTTAACAAATCAGAAAATGGCTAGTTCATATATGCGTTGTTTTCTCAGTAAATTATTTAAGTAGTCTGCTTTCTGTGTCCATGATAACTTCCCCTGATATTTTTACTAATTCATTTTACAAATGCTGTGGGATTGTCATCATACTAACTATAAAGATCTGTTCTTCCTTTTTGTCCATTTATTACTCAATTGAAAATAGGGAAGTAATTTCCTTTATGTCCCAGCTTAGATTTTCACTATTTGCAAATAACCGTTCTATTCAACATCTGTAACATTTCTATGAATAGAAATTAGTTGATTCTTATGCAGGTCCTACAGGTGTCAAATGGATTTAACACCCACTCAGAGGGTGTTCTTAAGGTCCCCGTCTCACTGATGATTCCCATTGTTTTGTTAATGTTTATGGAAGTTTTGTAGGAAATGGTATGTGTGTGGCTGAACCATTTAAAATCATTTCTGTCTTGTCTCTGATCTTGTCACTAGTCATCCCTACTAATAATCCATGTTTTGTTTTATTTAAAAGAAAATAAGTATTGTATTTGGTATGAATGTAACAATGACTGTATAAAAGGAATGAAGAGTAACAGCATGTTTTCTTTCCAAAATGTATTGCTCTGATATGCAGTTGCTTATATACTGGTTGAAACCCTTATAGCAAGTCCTTTCTGCTACTTATATTTCCAGGTCCAAGCCTGTTTCCTGCATGTTAATGATGTGAACTATTAAAATGATGCATGATCTCCAGAACAACTGATAATAATAGTTGAAAACAGTCCCTGAAAGGGCATTGCTTTTGAGAAGGGACATGGGAGTCCTTCCCCTATTGAACAGAAGGGCTTAAATTTCCCACTTCATTGGTTTAAGTCTGATGAAAATGTTACAAAAAGTTTTCCTTCCCAACCCTCTTTGCACTTAAGGATGATTTCTTTTAATTTTCATGAATGTGTCCTATCCTATTATTAACTGTTGACAAGATATGGCTGAAAGTAGATGAAAACCAGGGACTGTTACTAACCAATGACATAACAGTTGAGAATTCCTGAGCAGTATGTTATACTACAGCATTTAATTAGAAAAAGTCCTTCAAAACAGCTATAATTAAAATGGGCCTGCCTTTTACCTCACCTACTGTTAGTGTGTCTCACAAATGTCCTTTATTTTTCTTTCATTTCCTTAAAGTGAAAATCATAAAATAGACATAATGGAAAGACTTCCACATTTTGGTATTATATTTCACTTTTCTTTTTCTGCCCAACTTTTAAATTTTAAAGAATGTGTTGGGAGGAGTTAGATAGAGGGAAACCATGAGAAAACAAATGCTGTTTTGAATTTTCTGTGTTGTTTGAATGTGTATGCATCAAAAGCTGCAGTGGAAACCTTCTTACTAAAAGCCAAGCTCTGAGGAATGATGTACCATGCAATGAACAAGCCTGATGCTGCATGATGACTTTCTGAACAGCTGTAAGATAACTCTACTAGGATGCTAAAAGAACATGGCATTAGTCATGTGAGCAAAGTTTAGAGGAATGGAGTCGCTGCTGAAGAGATCACTCATTCATCTCCCTCAATGCCTGTTTTCCACAATCATAATGTTACCCTTGCTTGACAAGTATACTGTATGGCAAGTCATCAAGGCCTTAGAACAGGACTTGACCCATTTGAGCGATTTCAATCCCTCTTCCCTGGTGACTGTGGCATTAAGAAACCGGAAAACAAAAAAGAGAAATTATTTTAAATTTAATGTCATTACCATAATGCAAAAAAGACATCCTAAAATGAAGGTACAGGCTGGAGAAACATTACCTTTTTTTCTGCATTTGCTTTTAAGGTTTTGTTTTTGCCTGTCAGTGCTCTGTTTTTTTAGTATAATTGAGTCAGTTCAATCTAAACCATTACCAAAAGTGTTGGTTCAGTGCAACGTGGGAAACAATCTAAGTGGCATTTGCATTTCTTCACACTTAAACATACCTGTGATTCAGATAACTTACAAAATTGCACAATGGTAATTATATGTGCATTTATGCTGTATATTTCTAGAAATATGTAACAAGGCTATTTGGATGACTGAGGGATGCAAATGTTCTGTTCTAACCTGGCACTCCTTTTGGAATTAGCCTCTAATTCTGCATTCAGTTATTTGGTTCTCGATCTACCTTTGAATCCAGAGCTGAAAACATGCCAATGATTGGTTCAGCATGTTTCAGTGGACCAATGCTCTGTGTGCTTTTGGTGATGCCTTATTTGTGAACTGATTTTAATGTCAAGCCTATTTACCATTTTTAGTTTTGTCTCTTATATGGGCAAATTTTGGTATTCTGTCAAGAGTTAATTTGAATTCCTGAATATGTAATGTAAATTAAGTCAATTTTTCAGAAAATTTTATGAACCTCTTGTAACTCTTTAGTAATGTGTAATTTGCCGCAACAAAGGAGTTCCCTGGCACAGTTTAATACAGAGAAATTATTATCATATGTTTAAGAATAAATGTATGTATATATATGTATGTATGTGTATAATATATGTATGTGTATAATATATATATGTGTGAGTGTATGTGTATAAGAATATATGTGTATGTGTGGTTTTGTGTGTGTATACATACATATATATATAGAGAGAGAGATATATAGAAAAGCCTTTGATTTTTACAAGAAGGATAGGCCAAAAATATCTAATGGTTAGTAACGTTAGATTTTTCTTTTCATTTTAGCCCAGTGGTATTAATTGTGCCAAGGGACAAATATATTCTTAGGATTCTCTGCTTTTACTATGTTCTATTTTGATCCAAACACATGACTGTAAACAGTAATTCTTCCCCATGTCTGCGGTCACCCTATAAGACTGAAGAGAAATAAAGAGCAATTTATCTTTTGCCCTGTTTTAATGTACAGCCAAAGTGTTATCAGTAACCTCATTGCATTTTTTTTCCTGGGTCAAGACTGTTAACATAAACTAAGGCCTGTATTAAATCCCTTAAATTACCTTCCAGCTGCCTTGTTATATATATAACCTTGCCATTAACCTGCTGCTCTTCCTCTCCTCCCATCCAACACATGGTTATAGCCAAGATGTCCATCTACAAGAGAATGAAACTGGCATGTTGTTTTGATTGCGGACGCTCTGAGCGTGACTGCTCTTGCATGTCAGGCAGTGTACATAGTAACATGGACACCCTTGAGAGAGCCTTCCCACTTTCTTCTGTCTCTGTTAATGATTGCTCCACCAGTTTACGTGCCTGTAAGTTTTAACACCAACACATGCTGTTCCATGTCTGTGATGTCTGTGGTATCATCCCCGTCTTGTGTCGTACATTGTAGTTCTGTGAGTTTTACTGGGCTGATGCTTTTTAAAAAATTCAAACCCAAATTTTAATATAGCTCTATATTTATATTTCTGTTTTCTTTTTAATACAAAAAATGTAATTCATTATTTCGCTTTGTGTGCTCTTTATTAAGCATGCTCTCGCAAAAGCATGCAGGACGTAGTGCAGTTTGGTGACATCTTTTTTATTTAATTCATACAATATAAATTGTCATTAACTAAACAAGTGCTTCGGTGGAGGAACAGGCCTGTGTCCAAATCTATGGCTGGTGCTTAGCAGACAGCTTTAATAGTGCTGGCACTAGAGCAGCATGCAATAGGCAGCGAATAAATATAGAGGATACAACTTAGTAGCTGAATCACAGTAGCTGCAATTCTATTCTGTAGTGATACCATTATCTTTAGTTTTGTTTGTAACAGTCTCAGTAAGGCAAGACCTTCCATCTAGTACTGAAACCACAGAAATCCTAGTTAAACGGTTGTAATTTTGGTAATGCCTTTTTAGAAGGGCTACCCTGATGCAAACTTCCTGATGCAAACTTTTTGTAATTAACAACATAGGGCAGTACTATGCAGGAGTATGCCCCAAAAGCTCTTTTGAAAGATCAGAATTGAGAGGGAGAAGACAGAGAACTTAGAAGAATTCTGCATAGCCATTAATTCTTTGAGCAAACTGTAGGGATTCCAAAGCTTGCTTTATCAGTGTGATGCCAACAATTGAGGAAGATCGCTGAATGAAAAAGTGATATTTTTTTTTCCATTTTCTTATCCTCTTTAGACATTCATAACAGGCAAAACTATGTCTTGGGATAGGAACTGGTTTCCTACCCAAATTGCAAAGAAAAACTGTAAAATTATTCAGATACATGTATAAAGGGTATTAGGATTTTTAATCAGGAAGCATGTCCACTTTACATTACAAGTCATCACAGATAAAATTGCCTTCCACTACTAAGAGTATAATGTAGTTAGTAGATTTTGCATCTGGTTGCCTTTCAGTACCATACGTGTATTGCAGTATGTAGTCCAACTGTGGTGAATGACTTTGCTTTAGCTATTTTGACATTTGAACTCTTTTTCCGGACCCAAATGTGAAGTATATAACAATATTATTATTTTTGTTGGTATTTTTTGTCTGAGGACTGTGTCAGTGAAACTGATTCTAATAGGATTTCTTGGAGATTTTACCAGAAATCTTCTCTCTGTATATGTGTATAAGCACTTGGAATGTCCTTTTTATCTACTTGGTTGCAAATCATGCATCACCTCAAGGGAGATAGCTCCCAGTTTTTAGTCTTATTCTAAGTTACAGGAGTTTTTATCCTTTAAAGAGACCTTTGTCAGAGGAAAACATAGCAAAACATATTTTGTGAAGAAAAGTGAACAACAAACCTTCCTGGACTGATAATTACTGCAGGCAGTGTTGTTTACACAGCCTAATGGCCTCAGTAACACAGTGCCTGGTATAGTTTGCATTAATACAGACTAGTACAGAGGATATGTGGTTGGATCCTGGCACTGGTGGTAACAGCAGCCAGACCAGGCTAAATTAATATGTCTCCTACAAACAGGTAAAATTTCTTCCGTTAGCCCTGTTTGGCAAGGAAGGAAAAAATGTAATTTGTAGGTTTACCATAGCTTTCAAGTTCACTTAAGACTCTACAGAGCCAGATAAAGTAAACATTTTTGATTGTGTTGCCTGATGGGCCAAAAACTTCCACAATAATGGTATTATTTCCACCAAACCCAATACTTTTTGAGAACACATTAGATCTATGTCGTATTTTGAAGGATGAGTGATATTGACAGCTTTGAGGATTTTTAGCATCCTATCTTTCAAGGGCCTTTTCCCCCCTTCATCACTCCATCAAATCAAAAGAGATCTCACTCTTCTCATTATGAGACTGGTCACCTTTGACTGTTAATAGTAAGTACAAAAATCAATACCAATTCACAGTCTTTGCAAAGCAACATAAGCCTTTCTTTTCCAATTAATATGTATATACACGCACACATACAATGTTTCACTGGCAGGGCTTCAATAGAAATCAGTGTGTTTTCTTTGCAATGTGCAGGGGTTGTATGATGCCCATCTTGACAGAGCTAGTTAACTCAAAGAATGGCAGTGAGAGTCAGCTTTTCATTAAATACGAGCAGATGTGATATGTAGAGTGTTTGACAATTAGAAATGGCAGCAGCAGGGGCCCAGAATCAAAGTGAGGTCAGATTGGTGGATCAGATTACCTCTCTTACATTCTTTAGTTGTTCTGAAAATCATTTTGAATTAGTGTCAGTGGAGCCATGATGGGTTTTGCCCTTTGTCTTTTATGCTAGGACTGTGTTGTTTCCCCAGACACTCATTAAAGGTCATTATACTATTACAGAACTTACTTTGGTCATGGTGCCCCAGTTGGGTTGGTTTGCTTCTACAGTTGCTTAATGTATTTCTTTCTTTCTTTCCATTTCTTTTTTCTGGGTGTTTGTTGTTGTTGTTGTGTTTTGTGGTTTTTTTTTTTTTTTTTCTTTTGGTTATAAAAGTAGGCTTTTTCTTCAAGGTAAATAAAATCACAGACCATTGTATGAAACTTTGTGAAACAATTATTAGCTTTTGTAAGAATTAATGCTGTTTGTAAGAATCTGCTGTCAAGTAGAAAATATCAATTTACATATTCAATGATGTACACAGGATTTAGTGTACTAATTGTATAATATGTAGCAAAAGTAATACTTGCAGTGTATTTTCCGCTGTGAATGAGTTTTTCTGTTGTTATATTGTTGCCTGTACTTTCAGCAAATGAAAATCATATTTTGATTAAATATAATTACATTAAAATAGCTTTTGAGTTTATAGGCAGTTGTTGGGAAAAAAACGGGTATGATCTCTCTAAACATAAGGAAATAGAATTTTAAATTTTTTTTGTCTACATTTTTTTCAAGTTTAGCTGCTCTTGATAGATTGCTTACACGAACAGCAGTCAAATAGTCCAAGCATTTTTTGCACTGAAGGCTCAAGTGAATTAGAGTGAAGAGAGTCACTTAGTCACTGAAAAACTGGGGATGGTTTGTACAATGAAATTATGTTACTAAGTGTGATGTTTCTTCTTATGTCTGTGCCAAATCTTGGGGAGTACCATTCAAATGATTAATTGATACAGACAAAATCTTAACCTGAAACTTTTAATTTCTGTGTTTCTGTATCACCACATGGCTATGCTTCTGAGGAACATCAGAAGTTCACGTTCCAAAAGGAAACGTTTTCTAAACTTGTCGCTGTGCCCACTGCTATGGGAGTCTAAATTTCTAAGGACATTCTTGATACTAGGCCCAGGCATATCTGATTCAGCTTGTGAGAAAACATGCTTTGGCATGATCTGATATTTCTGAGTCTTATGTGAAGACTTTGACTTTGGTGATTATCATGGATCTCCAGAGACAAAAAAGTTTAATTATCACTATATTTTGAATTCAAGGTTCAGCCCAAACCCCTAGCTATCTTATGTGGAAAGAAGGACCATGCTAAGAGAAGCTGGAGAAAGCTTAACTTTTGAAAGTAGCCAAAGCATGTACCTACCTGTGTGCCAAGCCCAGTTTAGAACCATATGTTCCATCTGATCTTCTAGTGCTATCACGTGGTTTATGCTGAAGAGACAAGTTAGCTGCTGAGTCTTTCTCAAACGACCTAAAATTGCATTCTGCAAGATTAGAGAAACTTTTTGGGTAGCTTGAATAAGGATAGCTGTTGAACCAAGGTTGGTGCACTGTGCTGAAACTATGGCAATGTGGCTTAACAAGTTAGGTCAAGGAAAACTCTAGCTTCTTCGTTGACCTGTGCTACTTAGGGCAACATAGGCTCTGCCTGTATGTCTTTACAACTTAAAGAAAATTCTATAATGAGAGTTGAAATGACATGTCACTTAATGATTTAGCCAGAGAGAAGAATGCGTAGCACGCACACATCGGTCAGTGTATCTAAAACTTGTCAGTTATATAATTATGCTTGCGCTTTTCTAAATGAGTCAACTATTAAGTCCTGGATTTCTAAATTACTGGCTGAAAAGACCAGTAATAAGCATGAAATCATAGCCTTTTTCTCGTAGAATGCAAGAGCTGTATCCTCTGCTTTCTACAGAACAAAACTAACCTAGTACTTCTCTAGTCCTGCTGAAGTAACCAAGACAACAAGACATACTTGCTTTTATGGGTGAGCTAAGGTGCAGGAAGGGCCTGTATGTGCCTTGTCAAAGGGCACCTTTCAGTGCTAGAATTTTCTTTTCACCCTTTAGCGACAATGGTTTTCCCTGTGGTGGCCGGAGACTTTGAGATTTTCTAGCCAGCTATAAATATGATCCCATTTACATCATATTTATAATACTCATAATAGGAAGAGGTGTGGTACTGCCACTTGTCTCTCCCACTATATGCTTTTTCTGAGCTGTGAGAATTCTATTGTGGTCACAGGAGGGAGACTGATTTGCTCTGAAATTCTTACTTTTACGTATGCTGCAGAAACACCTTTTTGTTTCATATAACCCTCTGATCCCTCTGTGATCACACTGTCTCATCTTTATTCTGCACAAAAAGCCAATAGCACAAATTCAATGTTTTGAGGAAATTGAAAGGGTAAATATGCAATTGAGTCTGCTTGGAAAGGAAAGACAGATGTTGCCCCTCAGGGATGGCATCATAAGGTCATAAGCAAGTGATTATAATCAGATTGTTATGTTTTCTTACAGCTCATTTCTATAGAATGACCTCACCTCTGTATACTGGAGAATGATATAGCATTCTGTTGTGTAGCCTGTTTTTTAAAAAATAAAATTAATGAAAATGGGACATTAGAATGAGACATAGTGCCAAATAAATTCCTGTTAATTCAAAACCACAGAGAATAAAAATAGTAAGCCTGTGAAACACACTGTGGGTGACATATTGATTTATGTAAAACTAGTTCCAAATATTGTTCTTTCTTTTAGAATGACATATTTTTCCTTCAATTACATTAGTTCTCATGTATTCAGGGTTGTGTTCCTGAGAACAGATATGGCTATGAAGTTTCTTCTAAATAACTTTAAAAGACTGCATGTGTCCCTTTTCAAAATATTGAAAATAATGTAAAAATGGACACCTGTGTATCTTTTAGTGTTCAATTTTGCAGAGAAAATACTATTTTAGATAACTCAGGACACAAGTCCAATGCAGCTGGAAAGAAATCAGGCATATGCATCTTAATGTAGTCTGGGTTGCTGTTGGGTAATGAAGAGAACCAAATCACCTTCCTTAGCCACCTTCTCAGAATGGACTACTGTCAAGAAAGCTGCTGTTACCAAACTGGCCAATGGGATTTTGAAGCATATAAAACCAGACAATGGAACAATTGAAAAAGCAAATATCAATGTGGGGGATTCCTGTGCTGTTCTAAAGAGGTTCTTACGGTGTAGCCACTGACATGAAGTCAATGCTTGTACATGCTAGAGTTTTACCATATTTGCAGCTAGCTCCATAGCCTGTGGTACTGGCAAATCAGAAGCCAGACACCACGAGATCTGCTTTTCTGAGAATGAAAATGTCCTAATTACTCTTCCACTTTCAAGCTTAGTTTATATTTGTAATTCTGCCTAACTTTCTTTCCATCATCTTCTGCTTCTGGCAATTGTACAAAGATGCACTCAGGTGTTTCCACTAAAGAAGACAGGATAAATTGACTCAATATATGCAATCACATTCTTAACTGGCATTCAAGAACTGCTTGCTGGAACATGTTTTCACTGGACCAGCCCTTTGGTTCTGCCTTTCACTCTTGATGTGCAGACCTTCAGGTGCTCCTCTCCTTGATGCAACTGTATATTTTTCTGCACTGCTAACATAGAGATAGAAGCAATGATCAGAATGGGCTGGATTATGCCATCCTGAGACTCCAAGTATCTATTAATTAATTTTTTTCATGTGTATGAATGCACTAGGACTTCTGTATTTCCTTTTCAGACACTAAATAGTTGACACTAACTACAGAGAAGGGGAAAAGGTAGCATGAAAAAATAAGTACTTTACAATAGGTGAATTCAGCTATGTAGTTTGATGCTAACACTTAAAAAAGGAATGCCTTTTATTGTTCTGTATTTTAATAGAGCCTAAATGCTGCTAAGTTACTTAACTTTCTTTTGGATATAATATGAGCATATAGATGAATACTGAGATGTAGAATTGCAAGACGAAACAACCTCCCCAAACCAACCTGTTCATTTTCAGATGACAGAATGGTAAAAGTGAGACAATCTGGCTCATTTTTCATGACCAGAAAATATAAATGATAAAGCACACACTTTTTCAGAAGAGTTTTGTGGTGTAGCATATACCACTAGGCTGATAAGAGGGAGCTCTGCCCAATTTGTGATTTCTGTAACAAGGAGATGAACTCTCACATCGCCATGGGATGGAGGCACTGCTAAGTTTAGCAGCAAATCTTTTGAAGAATTGGGAAGGTGGGGGAGGGAGAGATCAAGAAGTCTGCATTTAATTCCTTTAGGCCTTTGTGTTGAGTAGTGATTCTTACCAGGGTCACAGAGAAGAGACTAGTGAGTGGCTTGCTTTGATTGGGATAAGCTAGAAAAGACACTGTCTGCATCCTGTGGAGTGAATTTAGCAGAGGGTCTTATGCAAGGTGACATGGAAATTATGTTTGCATTTTTAGCTCCTGAGTGTGGCTGGTTGTCATGAAACTCACCATGACAGTTTCTTACCACCAGGCAGCAGATTCTTCCTGTTACCTCCTTGGTGTGGGACAGATGCTAGCCGGTTAGGTCTCCTTCTCTACTGTTCCTGAGCTATTTCAAGCGACAGATGCCAGAGCTGGCTCGGTTTCAGCTTGAGCATTTGTCATAGCCCTGCCTTGAGCCCAAATTCTGACCTTTACTATATGAAATAAAGTATTTATGAACAAGCAGTGGCTTGATCCAGAGCAGGCTTAGAGAAAATGTCAAGTGTCAAGTCAGTCTCCTGCCTCCTTATGCCACCTGCGTTAGGAACCTGGATTAGACCCTAGACTACAGCACCAACTGCCTTAGGCTTTATGGGTCTGGAGAGACATAACTTATTAACAAAGAGTTATTAAATTTTTATCAGTTATAACACAATGTAAATGCCTTCTATGAATCTACATTGTATTCATTATCATTTAAAACGTTAATTAAGTCAAAGTTGCATTTAATTCAGTTCTAAATGTGCCTTTGGGAGGAAGCTTTTAAAAACAGCTGCAGGATTGAGAAGCTCATTGATGCTGGGAAGTTGTTATTACCACGTTTTAGGATAGGTCCCTGAAGTTGATTGCCATTTTAAGTCTTAGCTAATTTGTGTTGATGTTGCGGGGCGAGGTCTCAAATTAATATTGAACCAATAACAGCAGAAAGCTAGCAGCTCATGCTGATCACAGATACACTTTGATGCTTAATTTGTGTTCTTTTCGAATAGCTTCCGAACAAAAATGAACAGTTGATTTGTAAACCCTGTACTTCTCATACCCTTGTATTATAATTATTTTTCTTTTTTCATTTGATATCCTTGTTGGTTGACTCCTTTTACAATTCAGGGAAAAATATGTTCACTGACTTGGAACGTTGTCCTTCAGGTTCATAGAAAAAGTCATACTCTGGCCTAGGTCTTCTACATTTCATGTAACCTGAAGTTATGGTATAGAAGGAAGGGCTTATTGAAATCTACAGCAGACTACCATATAGTATCAACATATAAAATGGAATACAGTTTATTATAAAAAAAACCCTCCTAGAATAAAAGCCCTCCAAACCAGGTGAAAATGTGCTTGACTTGTATTATGTATGGGAGTGTTATTGCTTTTGATGCATTTTTATGTAAAAAAAAAAAAAAAAAAAAGAAGAAGGAAAAAATCAAGCACAATGTTTCCATGTCTCATTATTGCATTGAGACTCCTAGCATATTTAATATACACATTCATTTAATCAGGTAAGTAGTTATATTAGCTATAGTGTGACAGTGTGACTACTAATGTATACACTACATGATTCATACTTCTAGAACTGGAACCAGAGGCAACCAACCTAATGCTTACCTAAGCTAGGAGAGTCCATTGAATTAAAACCAGAGATCGTCAGATTTTATCAAGTTCAGTGTAGGTCCAGCAGAGTGGTCCAGCCCTCAGGTTGGAAGCCAGAAGCAACTTACAAGACAGTTTTTTCTGGGTCTTCATTTTCTACTGAGTACTTATAACCTTTCCAGCTGTTTGTATATGCCAGGATACAAAACCTCATGAATTTTTTTATGTGCTACATGAAAAGAGGAGTCATATAACTCTGTATGTGGTTCTTAAAGTGCCACAAAACAAGCACCCATCCTGTGTCGTTGCTTTGACGGAGGTTATAGTAGACAGGAGGGAGTTTTAACAGGGGAGGAAAAGTTTTAATTTATTTTTAAGAAATCATGGATATCTTTATTTTAGTTTGTAAGTTCTTAAATATGTTGATTATATACTTTAAAATAGGTCATATCTCAGTTGTTGTACTTTTACTGTTTGAGACTATTCACCAGCTTCTGTTAGCATTCCTTTTTATAATACAATGCTCTAACTTTCCTTGTGACATTTTACATATTACTGAATGCTGTAATGCAACGATTCACTTATCAATGACTTTAGGAAACATACTTTGTGTGCTACCTCGTACGCACATGCTTCACTGATACTGATCAGATCTTGTTAACACAGTACAATTATTCTGAAAAAGAAGGGTGGGAAAAGCGTTATTACTATGTAGGATGTGGCCAGTGTCATCTGGTTAAAAATGCGGGTATTTTAGTTTGACTGGAAATTCTACCTGTGCAAATGTGGAAAAAAAATGGCAAAGATCCCCATCTTGACTGTGCCACTGACATACTACATGACTAGTTCTTTTTCCATCCAGAGACTGAGAATGTTGTATTCTCAATATTATATTTTGTGCTAAGAGGTGCTTTGAGATCCTTACATTTAAGTACTGAATATAAGTCTGGGTGTCCTTTTGACACAGTGATTCTCCTGCAGAGGCCAATTTTCATGTCTTCTGATCTTTGCTGAAGGAGGTCATAGATAAAGAGCAAGAAGGAGAGGAAAGTGAAATGGGGTACATGACAGAAAGGAAGAGTGGTGAAATTACCGCAGCTGCTTTGCTGTTGTCTTATTTAGGAAGGTTTTAAAAGGGGATACTATCTAAGAGGGCATGAATAGCTTCTGTTTATCTGCATCAGCAGAAAAGAATCTCTTTTTAGATTTCTGGAGAAAAAAAAAATTAAAAATAATCTGCAGCTTTTAGCTGCTTCTGAACTTTAATTGGAATGCAGACCTTGTTTACTGTGAAGAACTGCTGAAGGAAATCCAAAAAAATTATTATAGCATCTTTGATCTTTGTCAAGCAATTTCTTTTGTTCATTCTTGCATAAAAGATTTTGCTTGCACTAAGCATTTTGCTTTCTCCATTCCCATGTTCCTGATGTTATCTTCAGTCTCTGACTCAGTGGTGTTACGTGTTGTCTGACATAGCATGTCTGACAATATGGTGAGACTAGCAGGTGTGCCGCGTAGCAATGTGGATGGTTTATTCTACAGCTAGCCCCTCTTCTGTAGTACTTACATGATTGCATATGGGACATACTGCTTGGACTTTTAGTAAAAATAGAAATTGTGACTTATGGACAACAACTTAGAAGTCAAGACAAACATTTGCCTAGCTGATAAACTTTCACCTGCTAATAGAACTAAGATTGCTTCTAGCAAAGAATAAAAACAGTTGCAAGTTTTGAGCCTAACGTAGAGATGACGCTTATTCTTGTTCCATGAGTAACACGAGGTAAAATCAACAGTCGCAAACTGATAGCATGTTTCATTAACAGGCATTTGTTTGGTGATTTTTTTATTCATGCTTTATCTCTTTTAGAATTATTTCTGATCTACCAAAACATGCAAGGACTGTCAGGTTCTCTGTGATCAGTCAATCACAAGTTGGGTGGCAGCATAGAAGTGATACAGTATTTATTTAGAATTGCAGGGTGTGAAAACGAATATAATTCACATGATGAGGCAGCAGAAGGGTGAAAAGAAGTGAGATGCACTGCTGAATAGAACAGAATGTACTTTTCTGGCTTCCACTATGTATTGTCTGCACATGAAAATGCTACTCTGTTTTTGGACTCAGGATTTCTAGTGTTATCATGTTTAGTAGCTGATCAAGCTTTACTGGTCTTTTTGGTTGGCTGATTGAATCTTTGAATGCTGCTGCACATTCATCCAGAGTTTTACTGGTATTTCTTCTGCTAAATAGTTAGCTCTCGTTTTGCATCTAAAATTGTAACTTGAGGGAATGCAAGAATTGTATCTCTAGGCTCATATATTCAGCCTCAATACTCAAGCCCCTCATACTCCTCAAGTAACATCCTGAAGTTATCCCTTGGATCACACAGATTTCCTCAGCAGTATCCTTGAGTTCTGTCCATGAGGAATATAAAATATGTCAAAATATGCATTTGGTTTTAATCTGCCTTTAGCATATGAGTCTTTTGTCTGCCCTCTTCTTTCTCCTCAAGCAGGACAAAATAAAATCCTCAGAGGTAGAGCACCAAGCAATTTGCTTTTGGAAGGTGACTTTCTTGACAGCTGTCATTGTCCCCTGAGCACATCTGGCAGCAACACTATTTCCAAATATATTGACATCCTGTGGCATTTGTGGTTGATACAGTTACTTTTGGGGTAGTAACTGACCCATAAATCTTAGGAAATCTTATGTATCAATTTCTGTTTGTTAGAGAGAGTTGTTCCTCCTCCAGGTGATTGTAAATTTTATTGTGAAATTGGTGTGATAATTATAACAGAAATGCTGGCAATTCAGCGGTTTCCTGCAGAATTTTCTTTCTTTTTTTTTTCTTTTTATGTCTTCTTTCCTCTTTATCATGCTACCTGCTTTGAAAATGATCATCTGTATTTAATTTTATACTCACAGAGTATAAGTGATTTCACTGATATAATACTGAGCACACGAAGTGTTCTGCAGGACATAGCTAAGCCGCCTGACCAGCTAATTCAGCACTTTGACAATCCTCTATCAAAAGTTCTCCATTGCCTTCTTTCTTCTACTCTTGTTTCAGTGCATTGTGTACTAACAGTGAGGGTGCTGCTCTTAGGCTACCTTTGCTTTTTCTGATAATGTCCGTATTCTTATCAGGGTTTGGTTAATGAAACCAGAAGTATATAGCACAATACATTTACCTTTAATATAGTTTTCTTTCTAAAGCTGTTCCTTGTCGTATGTTGTGATCTCTTTGCATGATCTGCCTGATCCTTCTCGTGAACTAAGCAATCTTGACATCTCTGTGTAGCTTTAGTAACAAAGTGAAAAATAAAAGGACAAATCATTTTGTTTTTAAAGCTGACCATCAATTTAGTTTGGTGGATTCAGTATTATTTGCTTTCTGTCTCAGTTATTAGTCTGCATACTTTTATACCATTATAGTTTGTCTTACATGAAGTGAATGTGAGATTCCAAGCATTTCCCTCTTACAATAATTCTGAATATTTCAACCCTAACTTCTGCATGTATTTCAGTGCTATCAGTGCAGCGTTTTTGAGTATTAGAGAAATAATCAGAGAGAATTTATAAGTCGTTTGTTTTCATTTGTATGGAGGTATTTTGATCCTATTTTGGTTTTATTTGAAAAATATGATCCTTTCTAAATACATCCATCCTTTTGAGTACTCTTTCTGTTAGAGATCAAAACACTGTTTTAAGTAACATTGTTATTAGTTATCACCACTGGATTTCTAGTTTATGCTTTATTTTCCACCCTTATGAAATTGCCAGCCTTTGTTTCTCCATAGCAATCGATTTCAGCAAAACTACTGAATGCTTTGGCAGAGATGTGAGTATTAATTCTTTTGTGGGTTCTTTTGCAGATACAAGCAGAGGTAGGCATCACATTTTCATTTCTTTTTGTTTTAGTTATTATGCTGTTGTTGTTTTACTTCCTTTGTTTTGCCATTGTTTACCTAGAGATTATGTGCTATACGTCCCTAATTTTCCATAGCAATGAATTATGTTCCGTCTCCATTTTTGCTATTATTTTATAGATTTAATCTTAGTTATTGATATCTGTGTTGGTTTTTATATTAATATATTTGTCAGGTTATATTTTTTTTTGATACATTTTTTCAGAGAAAAACAGAGGTTTACAAGAATGGAGTACATAGTAGTACTCACCAAAGTAGGGAGCACTTAGGAAAAAAAAAAAGTACTGATTTCTTAGTGGTGTGAAGTGTATTCAACTGTATATCTGTAAGTGATAAGACCAGCATATGTAACAATAGGCTTTTTAATAGGACAGCTTCAATCTATTTGATTAATTTGGATGCTTACCCTGTGATTTACAGTACTTTGCATAAGAGAATTGGTTTGTCAACAATTAACGTTCCCTGCTTTATGAAAGCTGTACTTCAGGTAATAGTTAAACTGCAACCAACGTCTAAAAATGCATCTTCTGGCAATAACATTTCTGTGTATAAGAGCAGCTGAGAAATACTGTTCGGTACTTATGCATAGAGTTAAAGACAGAAAAACAGTACCGGGTCTTGAAACAGTGTAACCAGCAGGTGGTGGTGGCGGCTTAGAAATAAGTAGTGACTGAAAAGCCTCCGAAAACTTTATCTATTGCTTTTGTGGGGAAACAATTTTATTAAAAAAAACCCCATATATTTCTAATATTTCAGATGGTTCCTTTTAATTGTATAGAAGTGTTTCCAAATAGGTATATATCACATAAGCGCTTGTATGTAAAACCAGCTTATATGTAAACATGCACAGCATTTTATACTTAGTTTACATATGAAATTTATATTATGACCTCACAGGTAACAATCATGTGAAGACCTCCATCCCAGATGAACCTGAAAGAGTAATTTGGGATCACTGAGCCTGATCCTATTAACATTTAATAAATGGAAGTTTTTCCAGTGATGTGGGTGAAAGTAGGTAAGACTGGCGATAAGAAAGCCAGAGTTAAATGTCAAGATTTCAATTCTTCTTGTTCAGAGACACAGACACTTCTAGACCCTTTTGTACAACAGCCAAAAGGGAAAAGAAATTCAATGATAGTGAAGTTCAAAAAGTAAAAAACCAAAATCTGATTCTTTGGTGGCATATTATCTACCTAGTGATTATCTACCTAGTAAAAAAACTAAACTAAGCAATGCCCTCTAAATTTCAGAAGTAAGACAACTCACTGGGAAGCAGAGGAAGAATTAAAAAAAATATAATCTTCAAAGTAAGAATACAGTCTGCTAGATTTATAAGTTCATCAAAAGCTCTTCCTTACTCAGCAATGCTGTGCTGGCAGGGAAATGGGCATGGGGACCTAGTATGTCTTCTTCAGGAAATGTGTTGATGAAAACACCTTAATCATGAATTTATTTTTAAACTTGTCATAAGCAGGTTAGAGTAAAGGTTATTTCAGATTGAAATTTCAGGACATGCAGTTGGAATTACACTGGAAATGTATTTTTAACATTTTGAGATAAATCGTTGCTTGTTGTCAGGAAGGAAACAGTTGCAGCAAGACTTAGCTGAAATTTGTGGAATCCTGCTCCAAAGAGGTCGGCATATAACTATCCCTTTCCTATGCACTGAAATACTCTTTCTTTCTGAGGAACACAATCTATGCAGTAAATACAAGATTTCCAATCCCAAGGAGAAATGCAATCACCAAGTACTCCTGTGCTTACTTTTTCCCTTAGTTACATCTAGGCATTATATATTTTCCCACTGAATTTAATGGAGCTGAGGGAGTGTAAACAGCAAAGTGTTCATAGGCACTTTCGAATGAATTTTGAATGGCCTTTCAAATTTTTATTTTAATTTTATTTTTTAATAGGAGCTTATTTTTTGTCCATGTAGCGAACTTCACTGGTTTTAGCAGTGACTGATCAGATTGTGAGTGTATTCAGTCACAAAGGGGAAACTTCCTTCACTTTGTAAAAACAGAACAGGTTCCTCTTACAGTTTGGCAGAACTACCTAACTACAGTCTACCCTTACTAGTGCTGCAAATTCTCCCTCCATGTTCCTTACAGTTGCTGTCAAAATTCTCTCTGAGACAATAGGACAATACACTTTGGTTTGCTATGTATTGAGACAAGGATAATCTATGACAATGCACTAAATTTAGAACTATGGATGGGGAAATACTACACTTTGTTGTGTGTTGCAATTAAAGAAACCCCAAAGACATGCCTTTTGGCTTTCCCTGCCATGCCTTGGGGAACTGTCAAAGGACCACTCATAAGGAAATCAGTGTCCTTAAATTGACACTGTATTTTTTTAAGGAAATAAAAAAGATGTTACAGTTGTTTGATGTTAGAGATCCACTTTTATGTCTAATTAAAAAAAAAAAAACCAAAAACAAGAAAAACCCAAAACAAAACACTGTAATAGCAGTTTACTCTTATCACATATGCATGTGGTATGTTTTTGTGGAATGTATTCCAACTGTACTTTCCAAACAGCATAGCAAACTCACTGTCTTGTACCTGGTAGATCTGAGAAAATTAGTGATTAACAGCCACATTTTCAGATAATTCAGTCTCTTCGCTCTTGGCAAGAGCTGCAAGTAAGGAACTCCGTTAAAAGGGAATTGACTGCAAGTGGGCAACCCGAGGTTGTTTAACAGATCAGTGGTAGAACTAAATCCCAGTCAAGAGATTCCAAGTCCTCTGTTTGTATCCATGAGATCATCAGGTAGCCTATTAAAAAGTTAACATGTGGCTTTGAGCAATCCTTTTGTACTTTGCTTCTGCTAGATGCAGCAGCTGGAGCTCTAAAGTTGGAGTTCATAGATGCTTGTGACACAGTAGGACACACAGGTTCTGAACAGCTCTTTTCTGATGCACTTTTGCTGTTGCACCTTCTCGGTGTTCAAGTGGCAGAACAGCTTGTCATAATGAAATAATAGAATTTAAAATTTAACTCAGGGAATATTTACATTCACCATACCTGATGAGAGATTTTGAGTTTCCTAGTTCTCCAAAGTGCACTCTCAAAGACAAAGTCAATTCCCTTCACTTTTATGTTTGTCTGGAGAACAGACCTTCATGAACACAGCCCATGTTCTAAGTTCTACAATTTAGACACATCTCCCTTTCTTCACTCTTTCCCAAAAGAAAATTTACATTACCCAAGTAGTATTCTTATGGGTGCAACGTGCGGAGAAGTCAACTGAACAACTGAATGGACAAGGCGAAAAGAGTCCACTGATGCTATTTTTAACTTTTAATTTGATAGTTTTCCAATTACAATATAGTGACTTGAGTAACCAATTACAGAGTGAATCATAAATTGAAAAGGCAATGAAGAATGGAGACTAAAATCAAGAAAAATATATGAAGGAATACTAAAATCTGAATCAGAAAATATGTTCAAGGTTCAATGGACCTATGACAGTCTAAATATAAATTAGGATTTGATTGGGAATTAAATAAAGTAGCTTTTTTCTAGTGTGCACATTCGTCAGAGGAAAGGGAAGGTGGTTGTTATGTACAAATAGCATCATATTGTTTATATACTTCCGTATAGGAACAAGAAACTAGGACCATGAAATCTGAAGCCTTTCTTCTCTAAATTGCCCAAGCCAGTTGTAAAATACTGTATTTATGGGAAAGGCTTTCTTCCTGACCCATTTTATCAGCTTGACTTCAACAGACTTTAGATCAACCACAATTTGAACGCCTTAAAACACTTTGTTTCTTGCCGAAGTCATAGTAATAGAGAAGCAATAACAACTGGTATCTCTGTAAAGTATCCGTAGTAATTATGCTCTTGAATTAAACTGGAGGAGCAAAGAAAAAAAAAAATCAAAGTTCTACAGTAACCTTCTGGGGTTGCTCTACCCCTAAAAATAAAGTAGTGTAAAACCATACCCTGGACTTTATTCACCAAAAGATCCAAGTTAAAAGTTTGCTGGATTTCCAGACACCTTTGCAGTCTATCATTCTATATACACATGTAACCCTGAAAGCACAGGATCCTGAAGTTTATCAGGGTTTTACAGACTATCAGAGCAGCCATCATGAATACATAACAGGATACAGCCCAGCAACATTGCACATTTTCTGTTAACTGTCTTTTTATAGCATTCAGGGAAAAGCAAAAGTGAGGAATATATCTGTAGCTGAGTTTCAATCCTTTATGTGTGAGGAGGATTAAGACTGAAACACCGTGTATTATTAACAGAAAATTTAAGCATTGGATGCCAATAGAAAGAAAAAGAAAATAGAGCAATGCATTTGTCGTTTGATTTTATGTGCCTTTAGCCAAAAGATACAAGCCTGGGACAAAAAGAGAAAAGAAAAAAAAAAAAAAGAAACAAATATTTTCTTCGGCTGCACTGTTTCAAAGAGAATGTCTCATGTAAGCACCATTCAGTATTTGTAAAATGTTCTGAGATGATGCGTTCTTGACGTACTTGGATCTTGATGTTTTCTTATCTGCTTCAGATGGAACATACTGCACCTAAGAGCCAGTGAGCCTCACCTGCTTTCCTAATGGTACTAGCACGTAGAGATACGCAGCATATCTGTTTCTCTTTGTATATATAAAAAAAAAAAGCAATGAAATGCATTTCCCTGAGTTTGTAATGCACATAGAAACCAAAACAGCAATCCTGTTTTATTTGAATTACAATTTCAGACACCAAGTAAACACTGCTCTGCAGTTTCTAAAATTAACGTTCTTGTATATCATCAAGCATCATTACACTGTAGTTTCCAGTCAATGATTTCATTACAACTCTTACCACTGAAAAATCAAGTAAATTTGTAAAATAAGTAGTTCATTGGCATAAAGTGATTTTTAAAGGGGGTAAATAATATTTTTATCCCAACAAATAACAGATGTTCCAATTAAAGCGTATTTCAATATTGTGCCAAATTCCAACCCCAACTGATTGGGCACATTTTCTTTTCTGAAACTACCTTTGATAAGAAATGCATTACAAACTCATCACTTTAGCTTCCTGTTAACAAAGAGACAGCAGCCGTCTGGATTATTCTAGATCCGCAGTGAAACTGCCACACTATGTATGCTCAAACTAAAGCTGTGCAAGTTTGACAAGGGGCAGATGAATCCAGGAGTTATTGTGCAGGGGTTTAAGTCTATGCGGCAGCTGACGGTTGAAATAATCATCTATACATCGCTCTGAGCTAGCTGGGGAAAGGTTGAAGCTGTATATTTTCAACATATCTAGCCTAATGGTTAATCTGTTGTCTTGTACAGGGGGTGCTGGGTGGAATCACAGCAATAGCTGACAGTTTGGAGGAATTGCTGTGGATATTTTCAGTTGCCTGATTCACAGAGTGGTAGGTAGCAAAGTCTAAATAGGCTTGTCATTGAAAGAGCGACGTCATGCTTACTGTCACTCCCATCAAAAGAACTCTGGTAGCCAAAAGCTCAATCAACATATTGATTATTTGCATTTAGTAATACAGAGCTGCAGTTTGTCTTCACCTACCACATGAAAGCTGGGCATTATGGAAGACATGCCAGATTGCAGAATGGTGATTGTTCCTTTGGAAGTCACCTGCAAAGATTCTTATGACAAAGAGAACAGTTAAGTTGGGGAGAGAAATAAAATATTTTTTTTAACCAAAATAGTTTAACTGTTAAAAACACTCTATACTTCTAGTGCTGGATCTGGCATATCTGCACAGTGGCATGGCATTACTCATTACAGAGATTAAGGGGGTGCGGTATGAATTAGACTGAAAGAAAAATGAAGTATCTGCAAGTGACAGCTCTGGCTGATGGCTGACTATGAAGGAAAACACTGTGCTAGTGTCTGGCAAAAAACGGTGCTGAAAGCCTAGCAGCTGATAGGGATGGGGGAGGAAAGGAGCAGTGGGTATCAGTGGTGGTTGTTTAGAATGTCTGGTTTTGGTCAGGATATTTTTTCTCCTTTAAAACACATTTTCATCTTCCCTTCCAGGCAAATCATGCTGAAGCCAGTTTCAGCCATTTTGTTGAAAGCACTGTACTGGTATTCTGCCTTGTTACATTTAAATTAAAGCTCAGCCCAGTTTTAAGTTATGGCAAGTGTATGCTCACAAAGAATAAATAGAGATTGCCATAGGCATTAGATTAACTACATTGGTTGTTTTAAAAATGTTCGGGGAGTTGCAGATTGCATTTCAAATTATCTTCATTATAATAAATAAAATGTATAGAAATAGAAACAGGCATGATTCCCTAATGCAGTCTGTAGGCAAATGTATATTCACTGAGCTTGAGAGAGAGTTCTTGAGGGTAGAGAGGAGGAACAGGAATGTATGCAGCTTCAAAATACCTTTACATAAATTGCATTAATATCTCACATTTTATAGATGTTATTTTTTATCTGTCTAATGTTGACAGGTTTCTTCGGCAAGTTCTGTACAGCGTTTACCAAAACTAGGTAGTGTTCTCCCAGGATGCAATTAGGAAATACTACAGAAAACATGAAATTTCTTACTCTTACTCCACTTTTATCCACTTCCTTATTGTTTACCGTTCTCAAAAAGCTATTCAAAATTTGTTCTTAAAATGACCAGTCTCTATTCTTAGTTAACAATAATAATGCCTTATGGATACATGACCATGTGTCCTGAATAGTTCTAATGAACTTTGGCAGAATAAAAAATGCAAACAGCACATTTATCCTGTGACCATTTGCATTGAAAATAAAGGCATATGTCATATTAGATAAAGAGACACTAATCTAATTATGACTAGAAAATAGCGCACTCTCAGTATACTCACTGGTGCTAAACTCATCACATACTTGGAAGAGAACCCTTATGGATTTGGAGGTTGTGGTTTAACATTTCACAGTGGTGCAACGGTTTATCCCAATCCAGACAATTTGGTTGCCAAACCTAGTGAGGCAGTGACAGTGTGTAAAGATGTATTTTCTTCCATATAATTAACATCAATCTTTGTTTCCCAAATATGTTTTTGTGGAAATGAACCCACATAGCGGTGCAAGCACCCAATCAGATTTTTTTAGAAATTATTATTAAAAAGAAACTGCCTTTGCTGAACAACAGGATGCTATAAAAAACACAAGTGGTTTAGTTTCTGCACATTATAGTACGTATTTGTAGAAGTGACAGTGTTGGCCTGTATTTCTCACCTAGTTGTATAATACTGCTTAATCTTGAAGCACAGTAATATCTTCCATTCAAAATTGCACCTCTGTGCTTGCACATGTAGTTCCATGTGTATCCTGATGTGCTTGTGTTTGTGGCACAGTGTGCATGTACAACATGGCAGGCTGTTTAGACTAAAAATAACCAGTTACTCTTCTAGGGTAAAATATATAGTTGTATTAGAGGCATGGAGAAAGATATCATTATCACTACCAAAAGTACGTTATTCAGATATTATACTGTAATCTTTGTTTTTCAAGATTGAGTAAAAAGATATGAGCCATAAACTGTTGGAGTCAGAAGGAAACTTGTCCTATGAACAAGGTAATTCATAGTCATCCACTGTGGTGCTTCTTATTTTCATCTGAAGCAGCTGAGCTCTTGTCAGAGGCAGTAGGTTAGAGGTCATGGGATGAAACTGGTAGAACTTTTAAATCTGGAATAATTTGACAAAAAAATGGCAACTTTGTTATCCCCATTGTTTAATGTTTAGCTTTGCAGTGGTAGTACCTATCCACACTGTCGGACATAAGGGGAAGTAGGATATATTTTAAGCAGCTCAATCTGCCTTCATGCTGAACAAGGACATGTGATGCTATTAAATATGATGCCATTCTCAAGCTATTAAGCTGTACTGAAAGACAAGGTATTTTAATTCTGGCTCATGCTGTGCCACTGCAAGCACAAAATCTTGGGAAAGCTTGCTTATGTCTGCATGGAATATGCCATAAGACATACACTGTTATGGAAGTTTAGTGGTATCTGAAATCATCACTTATTAAACTCCAGAAGAGACTGTAAAAAGATTGTGATGGTTCTTAAACAACTTGATTGGATGGTGAATAAGCATTATTAATAGATTTTGGTCTTCTTTCATTGTATGTAAAGATACTTTGATGCAAGCATGTAGATTTATAAAAATTATTTCAAATACTACTATCTGTAGTTTAAAAATAGAACTGAATTGATGCATTTCAAAGTATTTAAATACATGCTTGACCAGTGACTTGTGTAGAGAGGTAGGTCTCTGCAGATATATTTTATCATCTGAAAATTGTTTCACTGGAGGAATATTAAAGATAGAAGTACAAGATTTGACAAAACCCCAGTAACTCTGAGGTAAGATTGATAACTTTCAAGTATCCAATATGATACACATCAAATTTTGTGGCAGTTTTGCTAATGAAAGATATACGCTCCAATGATTTAAAATCTCTGTGAACCCTCGTGAGTATGCATTATTATCATTATACTATAAATGTTACTACTGTTAGCAAAGAGCAGAATAACATTGTGAGTTAGACTCTAATTCTGCCCTCGCTGTTTTTTTCTGTCCACCTCAGTCAGAGTAGTAGCAAGCCGTCAATTCAGAGATCATTGAATGGGCATGGATAGTTTGTCACCAAATAGTTGAACCTTGTTAAAAAGTACTCAATTGAATGTCTTGTATTACTCTTTCTAAATTACTCTTGTAATTCACATGTACTCATCTTTTTTGTAAGAGAGACAGATTTTGTTCTCAAACACAAATGGCAAGCACATGGATGCTATTTACCTATTCTTCCCATTACCGGATAGTGTTTCTAGCTGATAGTAAGCTAGACAAAGATGCCAAAAAACATGCCAGCCTCCTGAGATAATTTGGAGCTACTGTCTGCTCGAAGTTCTCCAAGGAAACTTTAAGGCAATTGAAACATACGGAAATAATGCTGCAAGTTTATCAGTCCATAAATTACTCCCTACCTAACCTCCTCACCCCATAATACATAATAGAATATAAGATCTTAGTGGCTCAGTAAGATACCTTTTTTCTCTATAATATACTCATTTTCAGACTGAAACAAGCATTAGGAGAAGATAATTTCTGCATATTTTTACCAGAAAAAGATTTTAGTGTTTTCTTTTATAGAAGATGACGTTTGTTAGAGGTATTAGTCTGTGGGTTTTTTGGGGTTTTTTTGTTTGTTTGTTTGTTTGATTAGCTTTGATATGTTAGCAATGAAAGACTAAGAATCACGTTTTCAAGCTAAGTCTGTATTTAGGAAATTTAATTTGTTAGCTTTCTTTTCAGAGGTGCAATGTATGACCTCCTGAAATTTACAGTATTCAGCACTTCTGAATACCCAACTTTTATGTAGGTTCCTAAACATCAGTTTAATTCCATAAGTATGCCTGCACAATTTGAAGTGTTGACCTTTTTTTTTTTTTCCTGTGATTCTTTATTTATTTTAATAGCAGCAGAGTGCTTTACCTCCCCTGTCATTTTCAGTAGATTTAAAGGAATAAGTATCTTCCACAGCTAGTAAATCTCAAAGCCTTTATCAACATGTGGGAAATAAGTGTTACCTCAGACATACTTACCCTAGGATGGGATTATTGCTTAATGATGATAATATTGTGGAATAATCCTTTTATAAGTATTCTTTTATAAAAAGCCATTCTTAGAAAAAAAACTTAAGCAAGCTGCAGGTATAAACCTTTATTTCAGCTGTAGAAACTGATACTTTAAGCTTTAAAGTCTGTAATTTCACATAATAATCAAAATTGATTCATGCCTGTAGTTTGAAATAATTTTAAATACAAAGATATTAATTTAAATTTTTTCTTATTATTTAGAAGTAAAGAATGCAGCTAGATCAAGTTACCCAAAATGTTCATATCAATTCAAGAATGCAACTACTAATGCATTGGTTGGTGCCAAGTCCACTGAAGGAATTCCGGAACCTGTTCCACTTGTTAATAACCGTAAAGGGAGCCTCTTCCTACCCAACAACCCCTCGCTGCTGCACCTTAACTTGTTGAGTTCTGTTGAACAAGGGAAATCTACATACTGTAGATTGCAAAGGGCACTCAGCTTGCCTGTAAAATGCCTCTACCACTATCAAAAGCCTGGGTTGAACCAAGATCTCCGTAGGTAGCCCCGTAGTTGGATGCATAAGGCAATACAGATTGGTTTGTGCATGGTTTTGCAGTCTGTTTTCAATGTGATCATGTCATTACTAATGCTCTGTTAAGTGCTTACAGATGTGGATTTCTCCAGATGTGGTGATTAATAAGTTAATTGAGATAGCTAGTCAACTAATGTTTCTGGGTGGTTTGTGCTTTACCTTTCATATGGTTTATTTGCTCTGCAGTGTTTACATGCTAGGCAGAATGAGTTTACCAGGTATTCCAATTCATGAGATGTTCAGTAACATAGATGTTATTTCAAATTCTAGCTCTTTTTGAGGTCTAAAAACCAGTGTCTGTAAACTGTTCTGCTAGTGATCTAGGAGAGGCAGTGAGGGAGACAGATTTATTTAAAAAATAGTAACAAAATAGCAAAGAAAAAAGCTATTAACTTGTCCACTGTTTCTGAAAGACATTCCCTTTATTTTGCTTAAAAGATGAAATGAGGATAAAAGTCAAGTAACATGTTGTTACAGATGTTCAGCTCCACATTAAGGCTGTAAAAATTACCAGCAGATCTTAAATCAATTCATGGAACATTGTCTGGAGGTTATGTCATTGAGATAATGAATTCTCTTTATTCAAGAATAAGCAAACATGTTAAAAAACCAGTTTAAATTTAAATTGAACTCCAGCATACACCAGAACACCTGAAGCCTCATTAGACTTGCCTGACATTTTTCTAGCACTGAGTCTTCCTGAACTGCTAAACTGTTAGATTCTCTGCCCATTAGACAAGTGAGCACTGGGTTGTTACAACAGTGCATTAAATGTTATACTTAGGGATGTGCAAACAAGCTCTTGAATTTTATTACAACTTGGAGGCTGGAATGAGTTCTGATTCTCTAAAATTCTGTGTCCCATTGTTGAATTTATTTGCAATTTTTATGAAAGCTGGTAAAGAAAGTCTGCATAATATAATATGACTGTATTTTAATACAAATCCTGTAGCATAAAGTCATCAAAAATACTAAAAATGGGGTCTCATTTACAAAAGCACTAGGTCAAACATGCAACATCAGAGTTGAGTTGTGATATATCACAGCTCATTATTCAAATATGATTGTCTTTCATAAGAACAAACAAATTTAAGACTCCCTTTTAAATTAATGCAGACACAGGAACCATGAAACTAAAATGGTATTTTATGGCTTTACTAAAAATTTTGCTAGATCTATTTCTTTAAATATGCAGGAAATTGATAAGAGTATCTGAAGGACAATATTTAAATATATTTTATATCCTACTTAGTACTAAGAAGCCACTTGTGACTTGTCATTGCAACACTTTTGGGAATGAAGCCATAGGTAATGGTGTCCATTATATACCATTCACGTATTTCAGCTTCATGGATTCCCTTTCCCCACTCTTATGTGTTTTTAAACTGCAGATGCCCTGTAAACTCTGCACACAGATTTCATTGAAAAATAAAATCTTTGAATGTGATATGATTAAGACAGATCACCTTTCATTGTTGCAGTGAGAATAAATGGCTGCCTTGCTTAAGCAAGGCATTGCTTTAGCAACAAATTGAGATCCCTTAGAAGGCTTTGCTAACACGTATTAACTAGTGAGCCACATTAACCTTCGACTTTCAAGGCAATTGGCGACAGTAACATAGTTTGAATGTGACAAGCACCTATCAAGAGAGGGAGCTTATTTATTATAGATGCAGTACCAAAAATAAGTGCAGACTATTAGAAATCGAGTTCTAGAAATGGTTATTCTGGATGATTATAAGTAAGGCTTTGGTTTTTAATTGGACAGCAGGGTGACGTCACCTGGCAGCACTGGAGAACACAAATATTGGACCATATAGTACAAAAGAACCTTATTGTGCTAGTGTTCAGTATTTAAAAGGATCAGATAGGTTTCTTATTAGCTAGCCGAAAACTTGGAAAATTACTCCTTTTGAATTCTATTGTTCATAGAAATATTTCTAGCTATAATATGATCTACAGTTGAGTTGTGTTAATATAAAATTTTGCACATGGTCGTGATGGCTATGTATCTTCCTTATACTGTTAAAACAATGTAACAATACACTTTACTTGCTGTGCAATACTGACTCTTTTGACAAAGATTCTGTAACCCCATGGTAGCAGATTAAATTAAGTGAAATTTAGAATTTTTACTACCAAGAGAGCAAAGCATATCAGTTGTAGCTGGTTTCTGGAAGGAACATTTTGCATGGCTCTTATTCCTTTGATCTTTTAAATGGTGGATTCATCTGATTGGTACTGAATATTTATATCCCATAAAGAACAACAGAGCACAATGTATATCTTGAAAGCAGCCTATTGTCTGTGTGGAATAGCATGCAAATAACTTTTTGATAAGTTTAAACCAAGACTAGGCCATTTGCAAGAGAGTGATTTGCAGAGGGTGTTTTAAAATGCACAAATACTTGCGCTTTGTTGTAATCAGAAATAGAAAGGTATTACTAAAAAGTAGTTCTGTGCATATTCACTTCATGTTATAAATAGCTAAATACTGAAGTGATCTAGTTTAATCCAAACAAACTGTCACAGAAAGCAAACTTCAATTTTTATGTTTTTGAGAATTTTCTGTAAGCTTATTTATCTCCCAGACAAAGAAAGAATGGTACTTGACTAATCATCAGTAAGCATTTCCACTATAGTCTCTGACTTGGAAAAAAAGAAAAATTAAATGAGAAGGAAGTGGCTTTGTCTTTGGGGATGCTGCCCGAGAAGAAAAGGAAGTTAAGTTTGTGAAATAAATCATTATTAGAGAGTCATTGCTCCAATCTAAGTGTTACCTTTTACACCACTCTTTGGGGCATTTGTTTTGGGGTTAGCTTTTTGTTTGTTTGTTTGTTTTTCTGTGTGCAGTGCTTTCTTTTGTTTTGATTCCCTTGATGTATTAGGTAATGCCATATCATTTAAGAAGACAGCACATATGTCTTTTCATGGCCCAGTCCTTCGATTTTGACCAAGGCAAAATAAAGTTCCATAGCAGACTTGGGCAAACAGACAGACCTGACAGGCTAGAATACAGTCTGTAATAAAATAGTGTCAGAAGAGGGTTATAGCATAAGGATATTGCTTAATTTCTTCCTAGATAAATCTAGGGCGGGTGACATATATCCAGGTTTTGTTGTTGTTCCTCTGTAGCTCGTTGCAAATAGACTTTTTTTTTCCAGCCTCTGCTTTTATACTGCTAATGTGCATTAAGCTCTTTTAGTATAGCTACTACTACTGCTACTACTACTAATATTTCCTTTTAGCTTTAAAGTAACAGCTTCCTAGGCATCAGTTATATTATCTTCTAGTTCATTATTCAGTTAACAATAGGATGGGAAAAAAGGTGTATTTTTATCTTCTTTATATTAGAATAATTCAGCATTATTGTGAATTTGAGGAACCAGACGTAAGATAATTCCCTTTGATAGTACATGTAAAACTTATGTACAGATTATCAAGTGCAGTGACAATCTTGAAACAGTAAAGATGATGGTTAATTTGTAGATGAGTTGTTAGGAAGCTGCACTTGTTTAGGCAATATGTGTTGTGACATAGGTTATCCAAGAGTAGTTTATGATTGGCAAAACCGCAAATGATTTTACATCTGGAAATTGATCTGTCATTGAAAGTGCTCCTCATCCTCATTAAAAGATTGCATAACACATGCATCCTCTGTTGTACAGGTATTGTCTCCCCACTTTCATTCAACCTCATTCTGTTCACTCCTGTTAAGACTCCCTTTTGTGAGAAGGGTAGAGCAATGTGGTCTGACTTGTGCTGGAGATCTGTGCACAATGGCAGGCTGCGTTCACGTTCCCGACTAACTGAATCATTGAACATCAAGGCATTGAATATTTTACATCTCTTCATGAAGACTCTGTTGTTTGGCATGTGATAAGTAAGAACCAACTGGTGTCTAGTTCATTAGCAAAAGCAGGCTGGCAGCTGTTATGTTGGTATTGCAAATAGTACTTTATCTTTCTGGGAATATAGCAGAGCACTAATTCTACTTTTCTGTAGCGCAGATTAACTGAAAATAACTCTAAGAATAACCCGAATGTGGTTCCCCCACCTTTGCTTTTGAAGTATGAAACCAATTTGAACGCCTGTGTTCAAAACTCTGGTATTCTTCCCTGCTTCTCCTTCAAACCAATCTCTTCGACTAACATGTATTCGACTTTTATTACTGTTGGGACTATGTTAGCAATGAAGTATCAGTGCGTGAATGGACATGGAGTGTGTGTTCTTTGCTACTTCACTTGCATTTCATACTGAACTTTGAGCAGTACTTAATCTCATGAGTTCCTTATATTTCCAGTTGAAGATGAGCAGCCATCGACACTGTCGCCCAAAAAAAAGCAGCGAAATGGAGGCATGCGAAATTCACCCAACTCCTCACCCAAACTGATGAGGTAAGTCTGTAAAAAACTCATATCTTCATCTCCTTTCTTCCTTCCTTTCTCTTCTCCTCCTCCTACATCAAAAATAAGGGGAGGGGGTGGAAAAAAGATTGTTAGATGGATTCTGAAAGGCTGAAGTATTTATTCTGTCAGCTTGTCAGCAGTTAATGATAGAGCTGAAAAAAATTCTGTCATGAAAAACAGTTTGAAAAGCTGTTTGAAAAATACATAGGCTTTAAAGTCTTAGCTGTCACCCTGTCCTGTCCGTGTGTAGTTCTTAAACAGCAGTGGCACTAATGATAGCACTAACCAATCAGGGGAAATCATGTGGTTAGTTTGCCTCAGGCAATTCTCTTTTTGTTGGATTCCCTCTGAGTACTGTTTTCTGTACTTAAGGCCATATGTGAGATGTATCATCACAATCAAAAATGAACCTGTATATTACCTTCCTTTTATCCTGTCGATTGAAATCAAATTTCTGTTAATTGATTTAGACTGATAAAAAAGTCTAATAATCTATGTACTTGCCAAAGCAAAGTTCAAAACTAATGCAGTTTTACTTAGGCTAAAAGCATATTAATTATGAAATACAGCGATTTTTAAGAGGGTAGTATATATCTGAAAGTGGGTGATGAAAACATCATCTTATTAGTGATATTTTTCCCCTGTTGCTATGTGTACATTATTTTACACCAGTATACCTTTGTATAACTGTGTAGTCTCCTTCAATAGGACAAATTACCTCTACAAGATTTGTTAAATCTAGAACTGCAACAAGACATTAGAATCTGTTAAAATAATATGTCATTTGCATTGTCTTACTGTGCTTCACCTTTTGCCTGCTCAGGTCAATCAGAATAGGATCAGATAGTAGACATTGAGTGTACTGCAAGGAGGCTGTTCCTACTCTGGTTACGCATATCTAAAGTAGCCGGGCTAGAACCTCAGTCCATAACTGTGTTCAGCAGTAAATACCATTGCAGAGATTTTCCACTGCATATATATGTATATACACACAGAAAAATATAATCTTATTTACGTATATAAACAGACACGTTCATGCAGTTTGGGGTTTGTATGTGTGTATAACAGTAACTACTCTGCAGTCACAGGGGTTAGGTAAAAAAAAAATCATGTGACTATATAGTTCTTTCCATATATAAAATCACTCACAAATTTTCTTTTATTGTTGACATTGATTTTGTTCCTTTAACAATTCTGGTTACAGCTAGATAATATTCCTCTTCGTATTTCAGTCAGTAGACTGGAATTTTCTTTGGCCAATTACAGAAGCATCCATATTTGTTTATTTTTATCACAGTATAGGGCATATTCAGGGATGTAACTTCAACAAGTTGTTTTCATCTCTGTTTAGACTACAGAACCAGAAGTGAGACTGATTCACAGAGGAAAATGCGCCCAGCTGTGGCTTTTTTTCCCTGTTGACCATCTATTTCTGTTAAATGTATCATTAAAAGTTCTCTGCCTTCCTGTTAACTCAGCGTTGCCCATATGACACTGATTTACATGCTTGTTTACAGTTTATGAGGAAGAATAAAATGAACATACTGGCAAGCTTCTCATTTTTATGATGCCAGTTGTCATGCTAGCATAATTTTTAATTTACTTATGTTTGGACAGTCTTCTTATCTGGTGCTAATAGTTTTAACCACTCAGAGTTTTAAACATGTGGGAGATTCCCCCCCTCACCAAATCCTGATTTTGGGGAAGTAGAAATAAAAAGAAAGGGAGAGAAAGAGACGAAACATTTGGAGCTGAGCACACTGTCCCTGTTTGCTATGTAAAGTATGCCTCATTTCTTTGATCTTGAGTTATAATAATTCTGGAGAGTTATACTGTTTTCATATGCTTCAAAGCTGTGTCAAAGTTTTGCTGCTTAAGGGTACTTCTTTATTCTATTGGCTCTTGGGTACTGAGATGACAGGTCCTCTGTACTAGGTGCAGGCTTTTTCAAGTCGTAGCCTTCAGCAAAACATCAAATTACCAAATACAGGGTAACATACTTCTACACAAATGCCTTTCCTGTAGATATATTATACCATATATATTAAATACTTTAGTGTTACACGGTACATTTTATGTGCAATAGAAAGTGATGGTTTGAGGTAGCCTTAGGGGTACTTTTTTCCACAAGCAGAAAAAGCTAGTGTATACCGTATCAAGTATGGTTTTTACAGGACTTTCTGCCTGAAGGCCTTTGTAAATAAGTAATGATCAACAGATTGGCTCTGGGTTTTTGAAAAGCATGCCTCTGTCAGTTTGCATGATGGGGGAAGATTTTCAAAGTAGAGCCTGCTTTCATTGCCTGCTGAAGAGGGACTGAGGGAGAGTAGTCATCCTGAGCTTGAGCTGTCTGCTCAGTAGCACATCAGAATTGCTAAACACAGGTCGAGCACCGAGTGGAGAATTTGCCATGCTTCCAAATCCAGACATTGTTTTCTTCCTCTTCACCCTTGCTGCTAAATTTATTCACCGGCCCTGTGTTGGCACCCTCAGCCTCTCCCCAGACCCAACTGTCTCTTTGTCTTACCCTTTATCTACACTGACTTAACTTTGGTTCAAGGTGCTAAATAAGATAAAGTGGGTTGAATCGGAAGAGAACTCTGTTAAGCTTAGTGTGTAATGGCCAAATGCTTTTCTCCTTTCTGATAAAGGTAGGCTGTATTATCTGCTATTCTGTATCCTTGTAAATTACCTAAAGTGACAGGTACTTGCTTTCCTGCCCAGAAATCTTTAGTGTATGCCAGCTAAAAGTGCACAAGGTAAATCAGCTAAAGCACTGTCATGTCTGCATATTTATCTTTGCAATATTTTTCCTAAATTTACTTTAAAATCTTCTTTTCAAAGCCAGCTTCACCCCTATCCCTCCCACAGAAACAGCTGGCTACTTTGCAGACTTTTCCTCAACTATGGTCTGGGATCTAGAGGGGGCCTGAAGGAGAAGATGTCTGGAGCATGTAAAGGAGGAATATGTGAAAAGTTCATTTATAGTTTGTCATCAGAGTTGTGAGTTTAGAATCACTTTATGAGCAGCCCTACAGTTAAGATAATGTTGAAAATGCTGCATAGATTTTTGATTTCCACAGTAGCTGGGGCAAACCAGATAAGAGGGTATTATTCCATGAGATAAAACTTTATGACTTCTGCTATCATTGGAGTAGAATAGAGGACAGAAACTATGTTACAGGCATTCCCTGGGACATCATGGCAAGAGATCTGACAAGTGCTTATTTAGATCGTGTCAGAAAGTGGGAATTTTTGAGATTTACTCACACATAAGTAGAAAGCTGGTTTACCAAATATGATCCAGATAGTTAGGTTGAAGACTTCTTTTCAGTGTCAACTTTTTGATGTTATTGTCTCTAAATGCCAATAAATTACTAACTGAAATAAATAGGTGGTAGGCATTCAAATGTTATTTGTATACATCACGAATGGTCTAGATCCACATTTAGAAAGTCACTGTTCTAACAAAATCCTGCATCACATCAAATGACATGAGCAGAATCACACTGTTGCAATACTGGAAGAATCTAATCAATCAGAAGCAAATCCTTCGAATTCCAACTATAGCTACAAGTGCAAATTAACTAGAAAAATACTCTGCATTGTCCTGGTTATTTCTATCTGTTTTACATCAACAGAAGTCTGTCCCGTTAAACACACAAGAACATGGGTATTATTTAAAAATAGCTTAAACTGCAACAGGAAAAAATGGATACTTCTACTGTGGAGATGTGAACACAAGGACATCCTATTACAATAAGAAGTAAAATTTAAATAGAAAGTGGAAGGAAAAGGAAGGAAGCTGTGAGTAACAGAGTAATCACATATCAGGTCTCCTTTTTCATGAGATGGAGAAGTAAAGTAGAACCATTTGATGCCTCTGGTGTCATGCAGTGATATCAAGTCACCTGTTCATCATCTCAGTCACAGGTTTTGATGCATGGTATTGATCAACAGCCACGTTAAATATGAGGTGGTTATGTCACCTGAATATCAAATAGCAAAGCTAGTTTTAAAAAAAAAATATGTCATTTTGGATTCCAGAATGACCAGTAAAAATGTGAAAAGCCCTGGATATGAATCAAAAAAGCTACTTAAAAGGATTGTTGCTGGGGCTCAAGTCCACACTTAATGCTTTGATAGCTGCTACTGCATGAGTGGAATACACTGACTTGAAGGAAATGTCAGCCCAGCTGAGTCAAACTACCTCTTAACGCAAGAACAAATAGCATATGACAGGGCCCAAAGGGCCTGAAGAGCAAACAAATAGTTTGTCCCTGTCCACTCTGAATGTGGTGGTGTAGTTGACATAGGCCTCTAGACAAGTAGCATACTCAGCAAAGGGTCATTATCATTAGTATCTCTGATCACATAAGAATCAGAGGCATCAGAGGACGTTGGGTTTTCAGTGCATTGCCAAGGAGAATTTTGTAAGCCTGAGGATTTTCTTTGATCAAGGATCTAAAATAGTTCCAAACCAAATTGTAAAACTTGCTTAGAGACTGTCAAGACCCAGCTAAGAGACATGGAAAAAAGTAGGCTTTTTGGCATACAATTCCAGAAATCTAATGAGATTATTTATCTGAAGTTGAGGGGGAAACCTCTTGCCTTTCTTTCCTGAAGTTGGATATAATATTCTAAGTATAAGAACAATGGCTGTGCACATTTATCTCCTCATCTGCCCACCCAGCTACATACACTCAAAGGTACACACACATTTCTGTCACTCAGGACCAATTTGTATTGCCCCTGCCATTATAGTGCTGCCCTTCTGTCAGCCAAAACTGTGAGCTTTCTCATAGGAACCAAAAAAAGTGATGGGAGGTCTAGAGGGGAATATTTCTCAAGCAAAAACTTGTAAAATAACTTCAATCTGATCTTTTTCCGTGATTTCCCTAAATGAGGCGTGATGGTAAGATTTGAAGAGGAGAAAGCTCACTGATTAACCATAGTAATAGTTTATATTTATGTCCCTTAGCCTTGGAGACTTCCATCATGTACTCTAAAATTTACATCCTTTGTTAAGGATTTACAAGACTAACTTTATGCAGTGCTAATATGGAGTGATAACTAGGCTGCAGCACAGCAGGTATTTAATAGCACATTTCACTTCCTTATTCAGTTTTACAAGTGCACTACAACCAACGTGAGCAACAGGAGTAGCTCAGTAATTACTATGTTATCATAGACCTGGTTTTTAAAAGGTTATAGAATGAAATTGTTTTAATGATAGGGGGTAGTGTATGTTAGCCCTCTGACTTGCTACCATTGGTAGTTGTGTTATAAACCATGAGAATAAGAACAGCATCAAATTTTTTTTTTTTAGAGTACTGTGAAATCTTGCACAACTGTTTTTGAGGTGAGAAAGCAGTGTCAAGAAAGAAAAGGAGAATTTTCCAGCAGAAAAAAATCAACAGGCTTTTTTATAAAGTTCAGGGTAACAGAAGATCCACTCTGATTAAGGAAAGAAATGGAAAGAAAAAACTCTTTAGATTTAAACGAGATTTAAAGAAAATGATGTATTCTTATAAACTTTGACTTGTGAAAGTGGTAGCTTTTATCATAAGGTATAAAGGCTACACACTTCATTTAAGTGGCAAAAAACACTCCTATATTTTATGAAGCCACTTAACTGTGGGTTTATTTTCTTTACAAATAAAAAATTATTTTTTGGGTACATTCTCCTACCCCTCAAAGATTGCTAATTCTGCAGCTTGAGTAGATATAAATGGGAAATATTAAAACCAGAAGACACACTGGATGCCTGCCTTGTCTCCCCCTCATTAAATTGCTCGTATAAAAGTCTAAATGTTAACTGTTTTGTTACTTTTCTATGTGAGAGGATTTATACTTCAGAAGCATATTCTGAGCGTGTCCTGAGGTATCAAGATACTTTAGTGAGCAACGTTCTTGCAGTAAACAGCTGTATATCAGCGTCCTTAGTAGTCTTGATGAATTAATGTGAACTCTTCAGTAAGGCTTCTGAGGATAAAAAAACTCCAGCGACATCTGGGCAGAGCAAGAGGGAAGGAAGGAGAATTGTTAGTTTTCTTAGCACTGTTATTCAGTGCATAGGCTAGCACAGGGCACTAGGTACCCACCGCTGTATTAGATACATTCTTCTTTGTAGTTTTAGGGACAAAGTCAGACAGTGTGAGATTGTAGCCAATACTAGGATAGCTCCTGAATATGATGGTGAAAGCATTTAACAGTAAACTGCAGATTTTCTTTCTCTTGTTGCACTGAATTTTCTTCTCTAAAGCCTGGTGCATCTGGGCACTGAATCCTTACAAATTTTGTTGCTGATTAACCTGTGAAAGGAAAGATGAGTAAGAGACTGTCATTAACGTAACACACATAGGCAACAAATTCTCATTACAACTTAATGCCATCCACACAGATTGCAGAGGGTCATGGGGAATGGCTAATGGTAGCCGACAAATGTTGGGTGTATTAGTCACAAAACATTTGCTGAATTCCGTCAGAATGTCGTGACAACCTTCATAGCTAGTCCCAGCGAGCTGCTGGAGTCAGTGGAGTTTGCCTGTGACAAGCCGTCACTCTATCTTGGTTGAGCTTTATAGCACCAGTCAAAGCAGTCAGAGAAGATTGAAGTGACAGAGGCCCACTGAGTAAATAGTGAAACATGCAGCACATCATGAAATATTTAGCCAGGGTGTAAAAGCTCTAAATGCTTTTTCAATTATTAGCACCTGCACTGGCTGCATACATCTAACACTAACAGCATGTTAATTGCCACAATTTGTTAGGGTAGTTGTAGGAGAAATTTCAAAGGCATGAGACATTCTCTAGTGTGTCTTTGATTCATATCTTACCTTCAGCAAACCCACTACTTTCTCCTAAAATTAAGTTTGTTGAGTATACACTTGCAAACACACATCCACATCCAGTCAGGTAGGAAAACTCAAAATTCCTGGACAACACAGTGGTTCAAGACCTTGAATCTTGAGCAGGAGACTGCTAAACACCCTTTTGTGAGCAAAATCTACCTGAGAAAGGCATAACTGCAGACTTTAACAAACACAGGTTAAAGAGGAGTTGGGTTGTTCCCAGGGGTCTTTTGCCATTGATTTTATATAAGGAGAATTTTATTGGAGGGCAGAATAAAAAGTAGCCAAGACATTGTTTTACTGATGTGCAAAGACTAACAGATTACAGTTTATTTTCAAAGAACACCAGGGTCCCTCCTGGTCATATAGTATACCACTGCAGATCAATGAGGATATGTTGCTCTAATGCTGAATTGCATATGAATGATAGCAAGAGGGTTAAGACAAAGGTGACAGAATACAGGGATATGCTAAACAATGAGGTCATTTAATGAGGCAGCCATTTGGCCCTGAATCGTCTTTTCAGTTTTTTCCATCCCCAGTCATTCCTCAGAAGTTCCAGACTCAAAAATTCCAAATAAGTAAGTTTGCAGTAGTTATAAATGTGTGCTAGGAAAGCAGTGCTCTTTAAAATGTGATGTTGACTTCTCACAATAGGTTTGCTGGAAGTAGGATTTATGGTTTTGCTTTAGGCTGTTGTCTTCCAGGCAGGCTTTTTGGGGTTGCAGCTGTAGCATGGCATTTAACGTCATTTTCAAGTTTAATTGATCATAAGTGGCATTATATGCTCTTCAAAACCTTGAAAAGATGGTATTTTGCTCTTCATTTTAAGTCATGCGTATGCAATATCTGCTATAAGAACCAGAGAAGCTATTTTTAAATGGGTTATGGATGAAGGAAATTTAACTTTTGCTCATTTTCTCCCATGCAATGCTATACATGCCTGTCTTTTCCTAGCTGGTCATTGCAAGCCATAAAAGCCAACATCTCAATTAAAAAAAAAAAAAAAAAAAGAAAAGAAAAAAAAAGATATTAATTGATAGAAGGTGGTTTCTTTCCTATAATTTGAATTTTTCAAGCAGATGACTTTGCAGCCCTGGAGAACATAATAGCTGCAGCACTAATACAAGCATTTCCACAGTAACCTGCCAATGTGACTCAAGCATGGCTTGACAGGGCCATCTTCAAGGATGAAGGGGGCAGAGAGGCTTTAGAAATATTCAGTCCATGATTTGGCTGTAAGGGCAACAACTGTAATGTTTTGTGTAACATAAATTTTAATGGGAAGAGGGTGTCCAAACCCCTTAGGCAGATTTGTCAGCCTTGGCCTCTGTGTGTCTGTCTTAATTAATTTTTAGTATTTGCAAAACAGGTTTAGATCAGATTAATGAGACTGTATATGTTCAAAGTAGTAATACTATTTTATTACTGTGTTATTTCATAAAGTGACCATTTTAAAAAAAAGCCCAAAGATCAATTCAGTCTTTAGGTACGTTAGCCAGCATGCCTTCTAACATCTGAGGACGAAGTTGGACCTTAGTAGTAAACAGTTTTCAGCTTCCATAGACATCTTCAGGGACTGCTTTACTGAGAATGAAAAATCATTGATTAAAGAGAGATTAAAATAATAGCTTAGCCCAGAAGATTTAAATTTAATAAACACGCTTATGTATGAAAAACCACAGATTTTGAAGCACAAAGTATGGATGGTCTGTCCTGATTTGACTGGGATAGAATCATAGCCCAGCCATGCTAGGCAGGCTCAAGTCAGCCAGGGCAGCTGACCTGAGTTAGCTACAGGTGTAGCCCATCCCATAATGTCATGGTCATTGTAAATGGGGATGGTTTACTGAGGAGAGGAAGCTGCTGTGGGGGTTCCTGTTGGGGTTCCTCTTGATCATCCTCTGGATCCTCCTCTGGTTTCTCCCTGGTCCTGAGGACTGGATATTCATTTGGCGGAGTACAAATCTGTATATCTCTGTTGGCATTAGTGTTACCTCATTAAAATCTGTTCTCACTTCCATCCACAGGTCTGCTCTCCTTTTTCCCATGATTCTCCTCCCTTGGTTGGTGAGGGGTTGTCAGGTGATAGAACAACTGTTATATCTCTGGGTACAGGCTAGACGTAGACACTAGTCTTATCGTGGTTTCTTTCTCAGGCAATAATCCATTCTCCTAGAGTAAAAAGTCGTATGTTAGTATCTATTAGCATACTTTTTTGTTGTGTGTTGCATCCTGTTTGCTTCTTTTAAGGCTCCCACTTCCTGTACTTCAAGCAATGAAGCAGAGAATCCAAACAGTTTATCATATCGCAAATAAGTGCATGTGTTGATTTAAAAAAAAAAAAATCACGATTTGTTACCTAAAACTTCAGTAGGGAGTTATATCTGTTGATTCACATTCTTTGTCCCTTCTGTAGCACACTTCTGTTTAAACCTAACTAGAAAATATAGTATTGAGGTAAATTTTTAATAAATCTTTGGCACAAGCTACTCTGAATATTCCCTTTTAGCATGCAAGGCCTTTAACCGAAAGAGAACTACCCTAGGCTTTAAGCACTCACACATTGAAAATTGCCTCACATCTCAAGGTATCTCGCCATAATTTGGTGTCATATAGCTGTTATTGCCTGCTCTGTTATAAGATTCCTTTCAATTTGTATAGTTTCTATGGCTGGAATTAGGGTATATGAGCTAAATACTAATTTGTGTGAGATCTTCAGATGATCTATTTAGTTTTAAATCTCAGAACACACAAGGAACACTGATAAGAAAATTAGAATGCGGCATTTTTTACAAATTGATTTATTATAGTTTCTCTGATGAAGGAAAAGGGGAAAAAGAAAATTCCTTCCTATATGCATCTCATTTCTGAAAGGAAAAGGAGGCAATTTGATGAGTGAACTTTACTTTTTTTTCAGTGCTCTGCTAGGAATGCTTGTGGAGAAATGTCTTGTGAAAGTTTGGGGGGGCGGACCAAGAGAAAGAAAAACATTTCTCAGTGGAAGCTCCTGAAGATTCCTAATCTTTTGTCAAACTTTCTTATTTTGAAATGCGTAGCTAACACATTCCATCAGAAAAAATAGCTAAGACAGAGCGCCACTAGATGTGGTCTGAACATTAGCACAAACTTCAAATAGAGTCGTATCCATGATTGCAAACCTCACTATATACCACATGCAACTATGAGCAGCAAGGAGCAACCTGTGAACAGCATCACATTTAGCTCTCGGCCAAAACTACCATGGCTGCAGCTTGCTGATGAATGGAGAAAGAGATTGCAGTGTCTAGATAATTTTCTAGAATTTTTAAAAAACAAACAAACAAACAAAACCCCAACAAACAAACCAAAAACGACAACAACCAAAACCCCACCACAAAACCCTTTGGTACAGCATTTGCAGCAAGAAGTCACCTCTGCTTCCCACAAAAGAGGGAGCACTTATGCGAGGCCGTTTAATACTAAAGGTGGAGTAGGGTCAGAGACTCCAGGTAGTTCCCTAGAGACTCCTCTGCTGCCAGTGGGTTTATAGTGAAATGCACTGAACTGTATCTCTGTTGAGTGAATGTAAAAAACTTTGAAAACAGTGTTTCTTTTTCCAGATGAGTCGGACTTATGCCTTTGACATGTAGTGTGTTGCTTTTTCTTAAAGCATCAAAAGATTCTGTTTTAAATGAAACATTGTATTAATAGTTTTTCAAGTTCTTTTAAATTGCTTTCTATGGGATTGACCCTGTTTGAGTGAAATGAATGACAATTTTCCACTGGTTTCAATGGATATATAATCAGTGGCTATAAAATTACTTAAATTAATCACCATGACATAATTATACCTTTCCTAGGCATGCAAGCATAACTGTTTTAAGCATGGTAACTTATCGTACTATATTCAGGGTAAACTAACCTGTATCTTAGGCAGTGTTCAAAGTCTGCTTTAGTGGACAACACAGAAGAGAGGTTCTTACCACAGTCTGCTGGCTCATATGCTTTAAAAGCAGTAAACTTTCAGTTTTGAGAGTTCAGCCAATATGGGCATTTCTTTAACAGGTTTCAGAAGCAAACTGCTTTAAAATTTGGCTACCTGTCACAGAGTACTTAGCATATTCCTACATTGCAAATATTTTCTTTGAAATGTTACAGTTCTGTATCAATGTATTTCAAGCATTCATAACAAAAAGCTCAAGACTAGTTTTGCCAGATAAAGCTCTGGTCCTTCCTGGAATTTAAGATTGTTGGGTCAGTTTACCCTGTGATTTGTAAACGCAGTCCTCCTCCTAATGCTATTGCATAATGTAGTCACTTAGGGGTCCTCACAAGCATCTGAGAGTGTTGGAGTCACTTAGTACTCTATCTTAATATTTCATTTTTAGCATGTAAATTAAAGCACTGTATGTGTCTGTGCTTAGATATAACTTTATAGCCGGAGAGCAGGTTTATAAAAATGTCTTTTATTTGATTCTCCTTTGAGAAGCCTTGTGCTTCAAAATCTTGCTGCAAAAACACTTAGAAGGTTAGCACAGGTAAAGTTGTCAGAGAAAATGGACATTGTTGTTTGGTAGTAAAATCATGTGTTCCAGATGTGGGCATTTGTTAGTCAGTCTGCTCTAAAATGACATACTGTTGAATCTTTAAAGGGCTTCAGTTTGGGAAAGCAAAATATGATTGGGCAAATTGCTAAAATATTTAAAGTGCAGCCTGTTAAAGCTTTTACTGCGAAGAGCATCACGTCAGAAGTTGTATGTGGTAAAAGCAAGTAATTTGCTTTCCATACTTATGCCAGTCAGTCAGCATGGGGCTCTGTTCCTATCCTTTCTGCTTCATTGCAGATGCTAATAGCAACTCCGATATTTATTTTGGAGGGGTGTGACTAGAAAGAAAAAAACTTTTATGGCTATGATGGTGTCAGAAAGCCCTGTTTAAAATTAAATGGTTATTGGCATAGAAAGAGTATAGAAAATCTTCAAAACTGCACCCAAAATTAAAAAAGTTAACTTTTTTTTCCTTTTCTGCTTTTGTCTAATAATGCCTGCATTGAAAGCATGTTAAAGTGTAAATACATTTATTTTTTTTACTTTTATCCTTCTGTACGCAGCTCTTGGGATATCTTTCCATCCATAATTCATAATATTTTCCACTTATGTTGTTCTCAACTTGTTTTTCCCCAGGCATGACCCCTTGTTAATTCCTGGCAATGAGCAGATTGACAATATGGATGCCAATGTGAAAAAGTATGACTCTACAGGGATGTTTCACTGGTGCCCAGCCAAGGACATTGAAAAGGTCATTTTGGTAGGTATTGATGATAAGTTGTGTTTGAAAAGCAGTTATTTGAACCATAGAACTAATGTCTAATGGATTGATAAATTAATCTCTACTATAATTAAATGCAGCATGTTGAAGTCAGAAACACAGCATGGTGAAATAGAAGTTTGAGTTTTCGTTGAAGAGTTATGATTGTATAAATCTGTGTGCCAAGTGCAACATAAAAATTGATTCAAAATAGAAAATTTATTCTTCGTAAGCTGAAATTTGTGTATTTGGTTTAAATCTTTAGAGAATTATGATTGGAAATATTTAAATGTTTACTTACCCAGTTTACCTCTTTACACAAGGCAGTAATGATTCTAATACAGGCAAGTACTGCTTTGTGTTATCTCTTATTTATTGACATGAATTTTGCTCTCTTAGAACTTCTCTCTCAATTTTCAACATTTCAAGGTGCCCAAATAGGCCAGAGTAAGTAGTACTACTACTCTGCCTTTCTAGCATGTTGCAGTGAGCCTAGTCTGTTTGTTTTGTTTGTTTGACTGGGGAAACCATCAAACTGACTCAAGTAATTAAAAATAATTAGAAGGCCTATAGCAGTCTATTTTGCTCGTTGAAAGCTTCCGCCACTTGGATTCATGTACTTGTACCTAAGAGTAACAAGTAACTAACTCCAGAGCTCATACACAAAACTGATGATATTTGAAATGAACTCCCTGGTGGATCTTCACTTTGTCGCACTGCATAAAGCCTTTCCTAAGCCTGCTCTTTTAGATTTTCCTGCACTGTGGTGTGGTGTAGCTGACGATGGTGACAGCCCTGGCTTATTCTATCAATCAGGGGTTAAAAGCTTGTCCGAACTTCTTCTCAGGGGCTTCTGTAATAACTGTGACATTGCCTGGAATTGCAATATTGGTGTTTAAACAGGCAGGCAAGTAAATTCCAAATTCTAGAGACTGAGCTGTGAGACAGAGTTTGGCTGAACAGCTTTAAATAGTATGCATTTATATGTATTCAGCAGGCAAGGAGGGACAACCCTACTGTACAACGCTGTAATAGAGGTAGAAATCTGCCTTCATGCTCTAAACACATTTAGGCCGACAACCTTTACATGTTGTTCCACTTTGAAAAGTGTTTCTCCAAAAATGGGGCTGTGGAGTGCCTCATTTATTTGCTCCGGGTGATGCCATGTCAATTTTTCCCCTTACCAGCCTGCGAATCTGCAAGTCTGGCCACATTCTTTCTGCTTCATGCATCATCACTAATGAAGACACTGCCAGCAAAATGCTTCCCTACACCTTTTTAAACTCACAGTCCACAATTTATGTCTGCATTCGTATGCATGCAAATTTAACACCATCCTTAGAGGCCACACAAGTACAAATTAGTACGTAATTTGAAGATGATGGGATTTCCCAGGTTGTCTTCTAATTGATATTTGATGATGCCTCAAACAGAAAAGAATTAGTTTTTCTGCCCAAGGTCTGTTTTGGCCCTGCGAGATTCCAGCAGTGTCAGGTAGTAGCAACTTCTTTTGATATACATTCAAATGTATGTGGCTACATACAGATCAATGCCTATAGAATGAACTTTTTAACATAATTTCTTTCAAGACTTGGTCTCTGTCTTGTAAAGTCTGAGTATTCCAGACCCATAGGCAGAGATATGGGACAACTTACATGCTTCACTTGAGCATTTGTTCATGTCTTCTACTGTTTGAATGCCAAGACCACTCTCTTGGTAGAGTTGTATGAAAATCAGTGTAATCACCCCAGAAAAATTTCAAGCTCATGTATTTTTTAACTGGAGGAAACTTCTAATCAGAGTTCCCATTCTTGCATAGTGAACACCTCTGCTACATATTCCAATCTGTATTGCATGTTGCCATGCTTCCATAATTTATAAAAAGGACATAAACTATGGATAAGTGATGGGAAAATTTTGCAGTTCACTGTTGTCTTAGTTTTATTCATTTGTAAAACTTCTGTGTAATGGTACCAAGTGTACAATGTCTTGGCAATTTGGTATCAGTGGATCTGCAGCTGCATGATGGAGAGCAATAATGCTAAGACTGGCTCCAGAAATGAAGGTCGTTTTTTCCTAATGACTTTATTTAATCATCTTGGTGTTTGAGTTGCCTGCTCAACTGACATTACCACTGATGAAATTAGAGCAAAAACTTATTCTTGTCACTGAGGCAAGAAGATAATTCTGAACAACATTGAGATGTTCTCAGTGAGACTTTTTCCATTCTATCTATTCAACAACTCGGGAAGTCCAGTGGGCCTGAAAAGCTAGTATTAGTCACGATCTTGCACACTAGTTTTTCCTTACTGAGAGAAGCTCTGTGGAATGTGGTGGGCAGCCACAGTAAAGCAGAGGAGTGTAGAGCATTCTTTGATTGCTTCTCAGGGTAGTAGCAGTGTGTCCTAAAATAAGAACTTTGACTCTTAAGATAATATGGTCCTCAATTAACAAGATATGTATTACACCAAAAAGACCTACTAAGATCATTGGGCACTCACATTTTTCCTTTTCAAATTGGTCCTGAAAAAAATCCACTAGTGATTCGTCAGCTAAGGCATAGTTTTGCATCTCTTTTCTATAATCCTTCTAATGGCTAAATGCATAGTAGGTTAAATCCTGTTCTTACCTAAACCCATAGTACTTTGATTGTAACTAGAGTCTTAATCCACATGTGTAGAAACATACACAGGACCAGAATTTGGTCCAGTACCATGTCTTCCTGAACACTGAAGGATTTGAAAATAAAAATGAAATTTTCTTATGCTGAGCACGTTTAATGAAGGACAATTAAGGGTAAAATGAACAGCTTCTTTGTGCATGAACAATATTGTCAGTTGTGTTTTTCCTGGTTTAAAACTCAATATATGATTTAAGCTTCCCTTTGTTTCATTTCTCCCTTTTCTTTTTGTTTTGTTGTTTTTTTTAGACTCGAAGTGAAGCAGCGATGACAGTTTTAAGTGGGCATGTAGTCGTTTGCATATTTGGGGATGTTAAATCTGCTTTGATTGGATTAAGAAATTTAGTGATGCCATTACGAGCCAGCAACTTTCACTACCATGAACTCAAGCACATTGTGTTTGTGGGTTCACTTGAATACCTGAGAAGGGAATGGGAGACACTGCATAACTTCCCCAAGGTTTCAATCTTGCCTGTAAGTCCGAAGCCGTATTATTGATACTTTGTTATTTAGGACACCAACTGGACAGATTCATATTGACTTTGATCTGAGGCTTTTTTACTTTTATCTACTTATAGGCCTGAGGACTTAGATTTCCCCTTTACTATGTCTGTGAAAACAGAGCCCTGTGAGACCTTATTAGAAGATGTTTGCCACAGTGTTTTGTTCCTTGTCATCCTCATCGGATGAATTTCAGCTACTTTCAAATGTATTAGCTGTGTTATATATTGAACATTTACTGTAGTGCACTGCATGTAGCCAGTTCTGATTATGTAATTTCACTGACAGAATGACAGTAGTTATTTATGACATTACTTATGTATTTATACCCACAAAACCTTTGAAAAAAAAATTGTTGCTCTATCTACATAGTATCTACCTATATTCATAAAAATTTCCTGTAGGCAGGTCTACTTTATAAGGAACATTGCCATAGCTTTTCATTTCAGAGTCCTACCATACTCATGTATAGAGACATGGCAAAACCCTGACCCTTTTGAAATGATAAAAAGCTCCCATTGATTTTAGCAGGAACCACTAAGACCACAATTCAGAGGTCCTTTTTCTCCTGTGTATAATTACCATTCACTCATATGCCCAAAATGTAGAAACATGAGCTCCAGGACAAACAAATGAAAGCCACCCAAGCTAGTGATCTTAGGTGGTCATAGCTATAAATGACTCACAGAGATGTAGGCAGGAGGGAAACAAGCCCATCATGTAAGTACAAAAGAGAATGCTCTATATGTTACAAAGTGAAGTTAATTTGGATGTTTCTATGAGAATGAAAAATTATGAATTTACTAGTTCTTAATAATTGCATTTCAGCAGTTTAAAATAAATAAATCGATGATGGATGTAACCTCAACTGAATAATTGAGAAAATAGCTATAGAATGGAAAGACTGCCTTCACTTTTTGATTAATTCAGGCTGTAGGTCTTTATTACTGTAGATGCAGTCTTAGTGCTAGCCCTTGGCTTTTTTCTGTAAACTGATCCAATGGATGGTGTCACGAGATTCTTTGCTGTCACAAAAATAGTGTCAATATCAGATTTGGCCAGTTAATATCATTCTCTTCCTGCCAATCCCTTTTAACTCCAGTCACTGTGAAGGCTAAAGACTATGGAATCAGAATTAAGTTAATAATACTGTTGAACTGTGGAGCAGAATAGAATCCAGCTACTACTTCCAAACTATCCAGTATCCATTATTATAATACATAATTCTAGAGTTTCAGTTATGAATTCTGAAGAGGCATTAAGGAAATGTACACCACCTTTACGTTCCCCTGTCAGTTTGCAGCCAAATTTAGATTAGTTTTGGACTAATTTCAACTGAAAGAGCTTAAATAGTTAATGCAACTTTAAAAATACAGAATATGTAAAGGAATTGTATCTTACACAATAATCAAAGGTGCTGAAGACCACACAGACTTCATTACTGCTTTTTCTTTTTCCTTTTTTTTTTTTTTTCTTTAGTCTCTCTGGTGATATAAGGTTGAAAATATCAGCATTACCCTGATCAAATTAAACTAACTTAAAAGTCTACTAAAGTTTCTGAGATCATACGGGTAGGAATCATGTGTTAAAGGGAGGCCACTCAAACTCATTTCCTACTTCTCTGTGCTTTGGTTCACGAGGTAAAACTTGCTGCTGATATCTGATGGGGATGTGGTTACAGCTGAATGTAAGAACACTCGTTCTGGTTTTAAAAATAAAAACAAACCAAAACCAGTGGACGTTTCATTTAAAGTCTGTATTAAAAGAAGCATTTAAGATGCTAAATAAACTCTTAAAAAGTAGTCATATGCCAATTTTTAATATCCTCAGGCAACTTTAATTCTGTTCCTTTGCATAAAATCATTAGGAGAAAGCCTTTAATTAATTACATGATTGCGTACTATTTTTCCCCACAGGAATCCTGCTTCACTTGGTGCACAGTGCAGACACAAAGGGCAGAATTATGGTGGCAGGAATAATCACATCCTAACTTTTGAGTACTTTATAACTAAATCATATCTGTTTGATATACTGTTTCCCACAAGGTTTCATGCCTCAGATTATGGAAAGTAACGTGGAATAGTCAGGCTGGTATCTGAAACTAGGTGGCAGTCACTGAATAAGAATTGAGCTCTGCCTTCACTTCATGCATTTTAAATTCACTTTTGCACTGAATATTCTCAGTGGAGTTCAGGAGACGTTCACCATGAGTGATCAGGAGATGGAAGAGTAGGGTCTTGACTGGGTTTTATGAAAGTTGTGTGACAAGGGGACAGCTTAGTCTTCTCATCATCATTAGGGTCTTTGGGTACCAAACCATGTGAGGTGACATAGCAGAATCTAGTTTCCATTAAAAATCCTGTTTTTCCTGGACCTTGCAGCCCCCCTGACATACCTAATATTCTGTACTAGATATGTGGGCTGTTGGATGTGAAAGGCAAGTGTTATCTTTAAACAAAACTTAATGAGTTAAGTGTCATGTCTCAGTTGTGTTAACTATGAAAAAACCCCATGGACTACCACATTTAATTTTCGTTATTGCATTTTCTGATTGAGAACTGTGGAAGCAGGGAATGTTGCATGAGTTGTGCCTATTAAGATAAAGTCTTGTTTCTGTTTCAAAGGGTTTAATCATACAACTTCAAAGACCAGTGTGTTTTCCTTCTAGAAGCACCAAAAACATGCATTGAAAAGGATTAACCTTTTTTGTGTATTGCTTCAGGTAGAAAAAAATAGCTTTATACTGATTGCATTTCAAATGTGTAGGACACACAATGCTTTCCTGTTTAAATTGCTGTTCTTTTGCCCAAGACCGTTGTGACTTGGTAGTAGATAGACATTTAAAACACACCCCTTGTTATATTCAGAGAGCCAGAGGTTGCCACATGATAGCAACTTAAATCAGGACAATTTCAAGTCACCGATGAGATGTAGAATGCTGGCATTATTCCTGTTTCTTGTTTGTTAGTAATAGCTTGACTGAGTATCGAGACTGAACCTAAAATGCTGCCATCAGCACCAACTACCCTTTAGATTAGCACACATCTCGTATTCCCTGGCACGTAGTTAGACCAGCTTAATGTCAGAGCATAAAAAAGATACTTGTTAAATAATTTCCCAAAGCTCCTTCTCAATCTTTAATTTGTTTTTCCTTTTTTCCTTTCCTGCCCCCCCCCCCCCCTTTTTTTCTCTGTGCCGAAGGGTACACCATTAAGTCGGGCTGATTTAAGGGCTGTCAACATCAACCTCTGCGACATGTGCGTTATCCTGTCAGCCAATCAGAATAATATTGATGATGCTTCGCTGCAGGACAAGGAATGCATCTTGGCGTCACTCAACATCAAATCTATGCAGTTTGATGACAGCATCGGGGTCTTGCAGGCTAATTCCCAAGGTAAGGACTGCCCTATAATACTTCTTTGCAGTGCCTACAGGGGACAGGACCTGGCAGGAAGAATATCCCTCACTCAGTAATTCAAAGAACCCTACATCAACTTGCTTGACAGTTAAACCTGCTGATTGGTATGATGGCTTTTAAAGGGACCGTCATGTAGTTTCTCGGCTACATCACAAAGCACATCTTGCAGAGGAAAAATGAATGAATGTGAAACTGGCATTCTTTCCCATTTTAAAATTTTCCTAAAAAAAGATATAAAGTCACTGCTTTTTCACCTGCCCTGCTCTGTGGATTTCTTACCGGGGCAGTTGCTGTTATATAGCCAAAGATAGCTTCTATTCACTTCAGGATACCTGAAGCTTCTGACTAACATGATTTCTTTTTTTACATAAAGCACATTGCAACCAAAGAGAAAAAGAGCTGAATAATACAAGCCAAAAAGAAAAATAAAAAACCCAAGAACTTTAAATAGTCTACAATTCCTGTGACTTCTTGCTCAAAAAGCCACTTAGAATTAACTCAAAGCTGATTTCTTCCCATGGTTTCACATGTACTCATCCTATTTAAGGACATTGTACAAAATCCTTCAGTGTTTTCCGAGAGTGGGGACTGATTCATAGGTAGCCAAAGGCTATTTTACACCAACTGTGCCTGTGTAAGGCTTCCGCAAAGCAGTCATAAGCACCCTGGCAAAGACCATCAGTGTAAAAACAATCATCTTCGCATCCCTGAAGGGTCTTGCAGCTTATACAGCTGAAGTCGTACCTTTGATAAACCTGTTAAGTTCTGCAGTAAATATTCCCTCTGAATCTAGCCCTGCTACAACTGTGGGTATAGGAAGGGTAGTCCTTTGGTCTGCAGTTTACCCATGAGCCTGATCTAAAGATAGCTTTTGCTCAAGGACTGTGAGAACTAAGATTGAGTTCAGTTTTTCCTCTTTACACTCTAATCAGGAAATAGGAATTACAAGCCAAAAATCAGAGGCAGCACTGTAACTTCTTGAATACATGGAAAATTCTTTCTTAGAATCGGCAATAAAACTGTGGAATTTAATATTGGAGTTAAATTGTATCAGGAAACTAAAAGTTTGAAATTTTCAAAGTCAGGTTGCGTAGTTCTCTGGGTAACAAGTAAATTTAGAGAAGAAGAGGAAGGAAAATGTTTTTTCAGTCCCATGGGTGTTTGAAGTTTTGAATCTGTGGCCTGGAAGCGATACAACTCCAAATATTTTAGAGTTCTTTCCTTAAAAATTTGTGAGACTGACTTGCTCGTACTGTGATAACTTATAGTCATGATAAGGAAACTCATTGCAGAAGTGGAAGACAGGCATGGAGGTTCCTTGTTTTGCTGATTTAGACCTGGGATTTGAAATGTTGTATCTCAAAACCAAACCGGTACTTTCTTACCAGGCTATTGGCTGTTCTTTGGTGGTTCTCTCTGTCTCCTATCACACATGTAATTAAAATAATCGAGACAGAAACTGTTTACCTCTTCCCCTTTCCTCCCTTCTTCACTGTTCTCAAGCATCCTTCTTTTGCCTGTGCTCAGTTATTGATATTTCCAACAGTTGGCTGTTGTATTTTACCTCTGGGAGTACACTGGACCTTAGACCATCCCTGAATGATGATGGAAAACCTAACAGTCTTGTGTGCCACATGAACACCTGTCATTTTTTACTCTCCATCCTTGGCAATATTCAAAACCTGAGTGTATAAAGCCCTGCAGAACTTGATCTGACCTCATTTATGACCCTACTTTGAGCAGGAAGTCAGACTAGAGACCCTCTGATGTCCCTTCCGACCTGAATTGTTCTATGGTTCTATAATGTCCAGGTTGCTGCTACAGCATAGCCCATATAGGTCAGGAAGCGTAGGGTGGCGCCATGGTCCAAATCCCTTCAGCCCTATTCAATGTCACTAATGCAGAGAAGTAGAGGCACAATAAGTTAGCATATGGAAATTTTGGACATTTCTTCAGGTAAATATCAGTCTGCATGAAAAAAAAGTGACTCTTTCTCTGTAGCTTTCCTGGGGAAACAGGGCATAACATAAGGCAGGTAACCAGATGCCTGTTTTGGTTTGGAGCACTGACTAGGGAGGGGTTCTTAAAAACTCAGTTGCTTCAGAAAATTATTATCTTCCCAGTAAAGCCTTTGCTTATGGTATCCACAACTCCTGAATTGGTTGCATTGCTTTCAGTACAGTAAATTTTCTTGAAAGACCTTGAAATCAATGCTTAGACTGTCAGAATCAATTAGATCAGTAGACAGCACAAACTTTACTGGAAACATTACCCAGTGTGACATATTTGTCTATGAAATGCAGCTTAAATATACGGTGGACACAACTATCATGACAATTATATAAACCAAGTGATTCACATTTTACTGATCAACAAGCAGCGTACTAGAACCACCTCACAGCTCCTTACTGGTAATTAAGTACCTTTATTTACAAAGCAAGTTGTCATTTTACTCTTGCTTAAACATTTGTGTATTATTTGATATACTTATTTATCTTTAAAACATTAGCTGGTACAAACCTTAAGTGTTGTAATCTGAATTTTTCTAGATCTGAATGATGATTTTGAATTAAGACATTCCTTACCAACACCATCCTTTGAAAGAGCGTTCTGTGCTGTTCTTTTATGTGACTCCTACTGCTGACCATAGGAAACACTGACATTAGAAAATCTGGGTGTGTGGAAGCATGTCAGTTGACCTGTGACAGGGTGTTGAAAAGAGAAGAAACAGGCTGAGAAACATATGGCTAAGGCGTGAGATTTTTGGTGAGGGAATTAACAGCGTAATTTTACCTTTGCTATTCCAAGGAGTAAGCTAATATAATTCTGTAGTCAACTGAGCAGGGAATCTCATATGAAGACCTGATATATAATTTATGTTTATACCTCTGAAAGAGAAAAAAAATAGTCATTTAATTGAAAGGTTATTGAATGCACAAGGATCTTTCCAGTTTTTATCTTTGACTATTTCATTCCAGTGTCAGACAATAGATGATGTCAGTTCAAAAAGTGCACCATAAAAAGCACCAGAAAAACCAAAATCATTGGCCAATTCAGGGCCGTATCTATAACCTCTTTGTTCTAAGTTGGTTGCAGAAAAAGTTCCCACAAATTTGGCAATTTCATTCTGTTTTCCCCAAAGCCTCACCCTTGTCACTACTTAAACACTCAAGTCACTTCCAGTCCTAGGCATATAAACATTCTTCACTAGCCAACCTTCTGTATCCATCCAAACATGCCCTTTCCAAGTGGGGACATAGCATTGCACCAACAACTGGACCCAGGTGCAATCTGAAAGGAAAGGCCGTGTAGAAGGAACAGGTGGGTGGACGTATGACAGCAAGGCTTCCTGGTAGGGAAAGTTCTGTAACAATAGGACTGCCAATTCCCAATGGATTGAGTTAACTGCTGAAAGAAAGTCTACTGTATTAATCTGGTTTGTACCAACAAAGGATTTTCTCATTACTAGTTCAAGATTAACTTAATATGCACACAGCCATTGCTCATGCAGGAACAAAGACTTGCTAGTGACTCCTTATAGTGTTAAAATATTCCCAGACTTTTGGACTAGGAAGCATTAATTATCTGGACCTTCTATAAGTAGTGTGACAATGCTTTTGTCCTCTGGTCTGCCTGCCTTGAGTCCTAACTGATCCTGCCAGAATTGCATCTTAACCAACTGGAGTGCTCTGCCTTGACCTCCTGAAGAAGAAAAAAAAGAGCTCACCGTTCCAAGGCACAGAAAAAAATATATTCTGGAACAGAGCTACAAAGGACACTGGAGTACCCAGAGTGGATGACAGTAAACTATCTTAATTGTCAAATCTATGTTCATCATCAGCTGTCTAGCAACATGACCAAACACATGACTACAAAAAACTGTGAACTGAAACAAGGTGCCTTCCTTAGAAGGAAAAGCTTGCTAACTGTTCTGGAAGGATTTGCTAGTCTCCTTTCCATAAAATGTGTAATTCTACTCAAAAAGAACAAGAAACTCTTTCAAATTGGACCTGTGTTGTTGAAAGCATTCTCATCACTGTCTGCATTGAACGTTTCAAAGCTGACTGGGCAACTCCTTAGGCTCACTAGGGGTTAGGAGTGCAGACTCTGATGTCCTGAAAATGAGCTTTTGGAAATCATCAGGGCAGTTTGTTGCCTTTGGGAGACCTAGATTCCAAGGACAGAAAGGCCGAAGCGTATCCCACTGAAGCTGCAGCAAACTATCACTTTCATTAAGATATCTCAGCTTCTGAGATACAAAATGCTGTAAAGTTGGAGCTTGCCCCACCTCTTCACAAAATGACTCATAAACTCAGTCAGGTGTCTTATTTGTGACAGGGGAAGTCCTGTTTTTATCTTGCAGTTCCTCTTACGCATGTTGACTGACAGTCTTCCTAGAAAGGTTTGTAAAGAGGTATGTTTGTGGTGGAGAAAAAGGTCACCCTCAGGTACTGGAGATTTGGTTTTATTGTCCCTTAATTCTTCCTGATTCTCATTATGTCCCCTCAAATACAAAGTGAGATTATTTTATCAAGAAGTGTTTTGGAGAGAAGACCAAAGAATATTAGATGCATTTTAAGCATTTGTGCTCCTTAGCCATAATATTTTTCCAGAGCACCCAGGAAGACTGAGTCTGGCATGGGCTCTCCCTTGGCAGTTCTGTTGAGAGAGCTCTAGTAATTCTCCTTTCCTTCATTCTGTTGACCTTTCCATCTTTTCTTCTTCAAGCAGCATCTATTGACAGTTCCCATTTAGTTTTTTGCGTTTCTCATATTTTCTTTCAGAGCCTTACATTGTGGGAATTTTGTTTGTTGTTTCACCCACCAGATGCACAGGGACCAACACAAAATATTTTCCTTCAATTGTAACTAAAACTGCTATTTGGCTTTCTTCCCCAAAAACAAAGACAATTGCACTTAACTGTTTAGAGATTTATAAATACTGTACCAGAGTAGCCTCTGGGTAGAAACTTTAGATATCTGACTCAATGATTTCCTTTTATTGGATAGTGATTTAGATCTTGAGTCCTATATAATACGAGCAGTACATTTCATTAAAAAACACTTACTAAACAATACAGAAAAGTGATCTTATGGCTCCAAGCAGGTCTAGTAACATCTTTCTATGCACATTACAAGACAGATCACAGTACAGCAAGGTAGATGCATTTCAGCATAGTAACAATTGCAGCTGTTTTCTGAATGACTTCAACTTAGGAGAATTTTTCCTAGGAACACTGTTTCAACACAGGAGACATCTTTTTAGGTCCTTCATTTACAGTTCTTGTAATAGATCCTCTAACAAGAAAAAAATAAAGAGGAAAAAATAAAGAGGGGATGAACTCCTGGGTAATAGGTCTTGTATATCATGGCAGGATTCTTCTGGGGAAAATTCTATAGAGTAAACATATTCAGAATTTTACACGCTGACTTTCAAGCGTAACGTTGCACAAGCTAAAATAACCTTGTACAAGTTTAGTTTCATTTGATCCAGTTCCCTTAAAAAAATCACTTGTGGCTTCATCATTTTTTGTTGGAGCTGGCTTAAACTTCAATTGAAAGGACAAAAAGAGTTAGCCACTGAGTTTCATTAGATCTATTTCACAATCTGTGGATTAATTCTTTAATTATTGCAATTTTTGATGGACATAGTCTTGCAACCTGCTGCAAGAAATTTCCTATTAGAATGAATTTGAGATCTACATTCCATTGTGTTTGTAGGTAATATGGTCTTTTTCACCTCTACCAATTAATAATTCTTAACTGTTTTATCTCTGAAATGTTAGCAAAAGAGAGAGAACAATAATAGTATCAGCATTGCAAGTGAGAGAAAATTCTTAAACAAGGGGAAAGGATAAACACTGTTTGAGATGCTTGGTTAGCAAAGGTTTTGTGTCACTGTCAGAGATAACTGCATTGTAATGGTGTTAGAGATGTTTTTTATAAGTTCAGAACAATAGTTTTGTTCCTGAAGGATGTTTTTTTGGTGTATGTTAAATTTTATTTCTCTTATTTTATAGTAATTGGATTAAGTTTTAAAGTGAAGATTTGAGAATATATGGTTTGATAATCAAAGATGCAGTTACTTTTTAGGCTGTTCTGGAATTTAACATTCTGTGGTAACTCCAGCACTGTTTCCTATGTTTAATTTGTTATATTATGACAAATGTAGAAATAAAGAGCCTTACTTTCAAATACAGAAAATCAAACTCTACTTAAGCCGGCTAAATAATTTCAGAGTTTAAGGAGTTACTTAACTACCTTAGAAAAGCATATAAGTAAATGTAGAATATTAAATATAGAAGTAATATTAAAAATAAATAAATGATAGTACTGGCAAAAAGTGAAAGATTTAGAGTAGGTTTTTTAGGTGTCTTTGAAAATCAATGTACTTTAGACTGCAGAATGCTTGTTATACTTAAAGATAGTTCGTAATTTCCTAAATCACACAGATATTTTGAAAATTTTTCTCCTAGAAAGTATCAGTCCTACCAGTCACATTTGCAAAAATGGCAAGTGGCGAGTGTTTTGTATTTATGTCAGGGTCATTGGTTTGTAGGGATTGATAGTTTAGTGTAGGGGTTAGACTTGATTAAGGAGGTTTTTATGCTATGTGTTTCTTTATGCTCTTTGCATTTTTGCTAGCATCAGTTGTTGTAAATGACAAAAATAATAATCCAATTAACAAAATTTTCTACTTGGTTAGTTGGTTATTGTTTAACTAACTGAATTTTTAAATGTTTGTTGTAGTTCAATTTCATTATTATTTTTCAAAACAGAGGCCATCCTAAGTAATGAAGTTATTAACTGAAAAATGAGATAAGGCTATCCTAACTTCCCAGCACATGTCCCACATCACCATTTGCTCACAAAAAAAAAAAAAATCCAATTTTTTACGATTAGATCATTGTGATAAATAACTCAGTATTACCTCTTTGCAACATGCACATAATTTCTTACCCTGCTGAACTAGATGGATCAGCTGATAGCTATTATTTATTTTATGGTAGCACACTGGAGCTCTAGATGGGATTAAGAGCTTGTTGTCATAGTCCTGATATATACAAGAATAAAATATGGCCTTTGCCCTGGCAAGTTTACAGTCTGATGCCTTGCTTGTTCCAAATCTTAAGTTATGTGCTCGATGTTATACAGGTTAATAAATCTCTCTGACTTCAATGAAACTATCCACCTGTGTAAAGTTAGATTACGTGCGAATCTTTGCAAGATTTGGACTTAAATAAACTAAAGAGGCTGGGTGGGTGAAAGGCTGTTCACTTAACTTCGTTTCCTGTGCTATAGAAGCCATCTATGTTAGGACCTTGCTAGGCTTCCTGCTTTCTCAGGAAATCCTTGACAGGAGAGTTCCCAGCCAGCACTTGTTTTGTTTCTTGTATTTTCCTTGCAGCTGGATACTAACATTAGCTGCCAGAACTTACACACACAGAGAACACTTTCCTGTCTCTCTCTAAGGTTTTCTTAGGAAGCGAGAAAACTATGAAGAAAAGAGTTTTTCCGTTCTGTTGCTTCTAAACTAAAAATGTGTTGGGGAATGGCTGGAGAGACATGTTTCTTTGACACATTTTCCCTGTATTTGAAAAATGCTGTAAGGTCCGAGACAAAATACCTTCAAGCTTTCAGAATTGCCTCTTTCTCCTCTGCTCTCAAGATACCTTCTGTTTCAGCCAGAGGAAGATCAAACCAGGCAAAAGAGGTAGATAGTACAGTAGATCAAGCACGTGATTTTGCACTTAAACTTTAAATATATTTAACCATCGCAAGACTCTTATGAATTCATGGTGACACTATTTTATTATTATTTGCTGTTCAGCATCTTGAAAGCAAACCCCCTATTATGGAGGTGTACTATTTTGTGCATTTCTGATGCTGAGAAATAAAAAAACCCCGCTCTTTTTATGAGCATTAATTATACACCAGGCAAGGAAGCAATTGCCTCTATGTTATGAAATATTAAATCAAAATGCTTCCTGTTCCCAGATGTCCCAGAGATAAATACAGCAGTATTTTGAAGCCCCACTTGGAGCTGTTTTGCCTGCAAATTTATAGTTTTGTCTCCATTTTCAGAAAACCCTGTTTTATATGAAGTATAGCACTCTTGGTAGTTTTTAAGGAGCAAACTCCTCTGGAGTTGCCTTTGTAGGCAACAACTCTTATGTAGATTGCACACAAGGGATCTGAAGTTGAAAGGCTCCTTTAAGATGACAAATGGGTTGAAAGTGTTATTGTCTTTGATTGCATGCCTTACATCATCTGTATGTAGGAATAAGAGAGCTATACTTTATCTTTAGCCATTTTATAAATATTTAAGTCCTTATAGTTGCCTAAAGATATTAAAGCATATTTTACAGTAGTTGGAATATAAATATTATATATAGCACAAGATACCAAAGTAGTTTAATGAATTCATAATTTTCTGTTCACTTTTATTGGAATGTGTTTTATGTTCCAAAACTTCCATTTAAAGAATAAGAGACCATTCTGCTCCCTGACAAGATGTGAGCCAGTAGTGAATGTTATCAAGGTTGCTTTAAATGATGATATGGGACTTCAATTAGCAAAAAGAAAGGGAACATGGGTATTAGAATGTACTACAACACTCTCTGTGTTTTAACTTTTAAAAAAGTCTTTTTTAAGAAACCACTGGGGTTTTAAGTCTTTAATAACCTGTAAGGTGTTTTGCTTCTCTATTTTTTTTAGAAGTTCTTAATTGCAGACGGAGATACGTATCTAGATCCAACGATAGAAAAATAATTCCTTTTTAAATTTGAAGTTTAGTTTCTAAAATAACCAACCATAAAATCTTGTGACGTTAAATGTATAAAAGGTCTTATTTCATGGCTCCTTGAATACAAAAGTGTGTTGAGTTTATAATAGTGAATCTTTCAAATTCCCATAAAATAAAAAATATATTATTTTTAATATTTCACAATTTCACTATTTCCCGGAAGGAGATCATGCTGGGTAGTGCTTGCTAATTACCCACAACAAAAGTAGACACACAATGCTGGTAAATTACTTGACCCTTTGAATTTTAATGAGACAACAAGGATTTCATGAAGTGATGTTGTTTCACTGGTTAATGGTGTCAGCAATGTTGTAATTGTAGGCTGAGGCACATTAACTGCACAACCACATGTAGGAAGGGTTTCTCTTGACATGCCCTTTGGAGAATAGAACAGGGTATTATCATTAAGCCTATGTCATTTGCATGCTGCTAATCACTTACTTTATTATCTTGTGTATCCATTGTCTTTCTTTAATTGCTCTTTAAATGAAAATTAAAAATAGTTCCAATGCCCAAGATACTTGTGATAGCATCTTGATTATGAAGATAACTTCAAGAAAATGGAACATATAGATAACATATTAGGGGATTACAAGATAGTTTGAAAGTTATATACCATAGCAGGCAGTCTCATGAGCGTAATTCTGGTATCTTTCTTTGCTTCAGTATGTATTATTTGTTCAATAAATGGTTATTTATATGCATAAAGGTTTGTAGGGTTTTTTTTAAGGACATACATGAATTCAGAGATCAATGTCACTGTTTATGCTTTAGCGTGGAAAGGATACAAAACATCAATATCCAACATATTCCACAAGTCTAATAATATTACAGGAGAGAGCTGGATTTTAGTTCCTTGTTCTTTCCAGTTAAATCCTAGTCTGTGCTATCCATTGTAGAAGAGCAGAATCTAATACCTGCTAGTGAGTTGCAGAACTTCGACAGCTTTAGGGTAAAACTTACAAAATAGTTGGCATTCTTTTATCAAGGCAGATGTGTTGATTTTGAATTTTGACGTAGTTAAGTTTGAGGCAGACGAGACTTTTTATAATAGGTGGTTTCTAAAAACTTCGTAGATTTCGGTTATCAAGAACATTCTAAACCTTTCAGTATCTGCAGAGTTGGATATGCAGGCTGAACTGAGGCAAAGCCTTTTATTTCAGAATAAATACTACTGTGCTTCTAGTAATGTATTTTTGCAGCTTTTCTTCTTAACATCTGAACAAACCAAACCTGAAAGTGTAAATCTATGAATTTCGCAAATGATATGGTAGGAATTTTTGTTGAAGGAATAAGTGAACTGTGTTCTTTAGTAGCTATTGTGTTTATGGTTACTAGGAATTTTTGTATTGCTTATTTGGATGCAAGATTAAGACTTTATAAGATTTCTGTAATGTCATAGGAAGACCTGATCTTTTGCAAACTTTCCTTAGAGCTTTGAAGTAGATCCTATGAAAGTATAATTGAGATTGGACCTTTCATATTGATTTGAGGTTTGGTTGCTGGTTTAAATTCTGTATTTAATTTTAAATGTCAAAGACTCTTAATACTAATACAGGAACATGATTACTGGTTAGTAGTGAGAGGCAAAGTGTCTCTACAGTGTAACAGCATATATATTTTCTGTAAGTTTGACTTTACAGAGTTTTTGCTTAAATGCATAGGAAGGATTATAATATGATTGGATGTCTTCATAGGATTTCCTTTCTCTGCTAAGTTCATGTCAGTCTGCTTGACCTGTGACTTAGAAATGAGTTTCCAAGTGAGGGCAAAGATAGCCAGACATTTTCAAAATAACTCCTCCTCTAAAAGGAGAGATTTCACTGGAATCAAACAGTGTCATATGGAGGCTGTGAAAACGTTGGTGGAAGTGTTTCCTGTTTCTTTGAGGACAGCTGGATTGGATTAATAATGCTACAGTTATAGGAGATATTCTCAAGAACAAATGTTCCATTAGTCACAAGGATGATCTTGCTCAAAAACAGTTTCTGCTGTAGTCAAAATTAAACTCAGAAAAGGTACCTGAACCATTTTGGATAGCATATTAAGATGTGTATTTTAGAAACTGTATCTGTTGCAAATCCTCAATAATTTATTAATTGTTCCTGTTCTAAATTTTCGTGTATGAAGATGTCTTCTTAGAACAGTAAATTCAAACTTTTCAGAAATAAATTCAGCTACTAAAAAAAAATAAATCACAGAATCACAGAATGGTAGCGGTTGGAAAGGACCTCTGGAGATCTAGTCCAACCCCCTTGCTTAAGCAAGTTCACCTAGAGCAGGTCGCACGGGACTGCATTCAGGCGTGTTTTGAATATCTCCAGAGTAGGAGACTCCACAGCCTCCCTGGGCAGCCTGTTCTACTGCTCTGTCACCCTCAAAGTAAAGAGGTTCTGCCTCATATTGAGGTGGAACTTCCTGTGCTCCAGTTTGTGCCCATTGCCCCTTGCCGTGTCACTGGGCACCACTTAAAAGAGCCTGGCCCCATCCTCTTGACACCCGTCCTTTAGATATTTATAGATATTGATTAGATCCCCTCTCAGTCCTCTCTTCTCCAGGCTAAAAGCCCCAGGTCTCTCAGCCTTTCCTTATAGGAGAGATGCTCCATCCCATAACGATCTTAGTAGCCCTCCACTGGACTCTCTCCAGTAGCTCCTTGTCTCTCTTGAACTGAGGGGCCCAGAGCTGGACACAGTACTCCAGATGTGGCCTCACCAGGGCAGACTAGAGGGGGAGGATAACCTCCCTCGACCTCCTGGCCACACTCTTCTTAATGCACCCCAGGATACCATTGGCCTTCTAGGCCACAAGGGCATGTTGCTGGCTCATAGTCAACTTGTTGTCTACCAGAACTCCCAGGTCCTTCTCCACAGAGCTGCTCAGGGTCATTCCTCACCAGAATCCTACACTTGCCCTTACTGAAGCTCATCAGGTTCCTTTCTGCTAAGCTCTGCAGCCTGAAAAGAGATCCACCTTCTGGTGGATCATCCCCTTCTTCCAGTTTTGTATCACCAGCAAACTTTGTGAGGGTACACTCTGTCCCTTCATCCAGTTCATTGATGAATATATTGAATAAGACTGGACCCAGTACTGACCCCTGGGGAACACCGCTAGCCATAGGCCTCCAACTAAGACTCAGCATCACTGATTGCAGTTCTCTGAGCTCCGTCATTCAGCCGGTTCTCAATCCACCTCACTGTCCACTTGTCTATTCCACACTTTCTAAGCTTACCTATGAGAATGGGGTGGGAGACAGTGTCGAAAGCTTTGCTAAAGTCAAGGTAGATGACATCCACTGCTTTCTCCGCATCCACCCAGCCATGCCATCATAGAAGGCTATCAGATTGATCAGGCATGGTTTCCCCTTGGTGAATCCATGCTGACTACTCCTGATAATCCTCTTTTCCTCCACCTATTTAGAGATAACAGCCAAAATGAGCTGTTCCATCACCTTTACAGGGCTGGAGGTGAGGCTGACTGGTCTGTAGTTACGGGGATCTTCCTTCTTGAATACTGGAGTGACATTGATTTTCCTCTAGTCCTCAGACACTTCTCCTGTCCTCCATGACCTGTCAAAGACAGATTTTTCCATATAACTCCAATTTAGCAATCTTCCTATTTCCAGTTTAAAAAGTGTGGCTAAGCAAACAGATAAATCTCAGATACTCTGTTATATCCTAGTTTATTTCATTGCCTGCTCCTTGCTACCAAACCTTTAGAGTTCATAAAAAAAAGGGGAGGATTTTGACACAAAGTCATGGAAGAGGATTACTTGAAGTATGATAGTCATGGAGTTTTTAAATACAGATTTGATGTTTTATTTACAACATTTTCTTAGCCAGACATGTTGCATTTAAAGTGATATTTCCATTCTTTACTCCTCTTTTTTATTTTTAGTGTCTAACACCTACAGTAATTTTACTAAAAAACAAATGAATATTGCAGGCTTTTTGTTTTTAAATTTCATTATTAGGTGTTGGTGAGCCTAATGAGAGACCTAAAATTTGTGAAAGGGAAGAAACATTGTCATCTTTTTTCTTGTCAAACAGTAGAGACCAAGTTGATAGCTAGAAATGCGTAAAGGACCTAAAGTGTTTCCTTCCATGTGTTTGTGAAAGGATGGACTGGGGATTGGAGATCTCTCTGCGCTCCCTTGCTGATCAGTGAAGGGAGGCAGGGGACAGCAGTGCCTTCCTGAGCTTTTCCTCTAAGACTGGTACTCTCTTGATCCGTTTGTCTATAGGACATCCCTCATATGAATCAAAGCTGGAGCTACCCTTTGATAAGCAATGGGAAGCCTGTCAGGATAGCAAAAAGTGGGGAAGTGCTTACGCGAAGTATCTTGTGATGCACGTTTCAAAATACTCTCCCTGCAACAGAGGGAAGTGATTCTGCTTACTTGCTCGAGAAGTGCAATGTTACCTTTGTATCTCCCAGGTTTCTCAACATTTGAGAATTTGTTTATTATTAAGCCTTCAGTTAACTCTTCAGTTCTTGAGTGGCAGTGTAAATTTTAGTCTGTCTGGACACATCTTCCGTTTTGAGTGAAACAGCTGTAGACTGAATTAGATAGACAAAGATTGTGCTTCTTAAAATTTGGACTATATCTTAATTTTATTTTTTTTATGGCAGTGTGCTTTGCAATGTCAAATGTAAATAGGCCTTAAAATTTATCTGCCGATTTGTATTTCAAATTGGCCTGCCCAAACCCACAGATTCAAACTTCTTAAACTACCTCACTAGCTACAAAAATCCACATTGCAACTTGAGTATTTATTCTTAAAATCCTATCAAATAACAAGAAATAGACTAAAGACTCAGAAATATTCAAAAACCCTCATTGGAAGGACAGCTGTTTCTACTGATATTGGTACTAGTGAAATTCAAACAAGAAAGTAAACATTTTACTTTTTATCAACTCATTTAACTTTCCAGTTAATAATAATAGATAGGAAAGTTAATGTGTTGTTTAAATGTTTATAGAGATTATGCCATTTTTTAATTCAACAGTAGTATTTAGATGCATGAATGACAGTAAATAGTCAATACAATGCTGAAATATAAAAAAAAGCCCTGCTTGCTGGAAGTTTCCAGTGTGACTGTACTGTGCATTGGATATTATGGCAGATGTTTTATGGTTTTTACTACTTAAAGAATACCATATTACATTTTACTGTTATAATTGTCTTAACCCATTTGTTCGCTAGTGTAATGGGTTTTTGATCCCATCTAAATAAAATAAAGATGGAGCTGGTGTAGAGACAATTCTCCTGGTACTTCTTTAAATATAAAAAGACATTTGAACTATGAGAGGCAGGCAAACCCCTATAAGATTTCAGCAAAAACTCTAGTAAAATATGCGTCATTCTCCTGATAATGAGTTACTTTTCTTTCTAAGATTAATATTCAGTAAGAGGGGAAAAACTGTGAGCCAAAATAGTGCAAACTTAGCAATGCAAAGTTCGTCTTAAGAGCAGGAAGTACCTCACTGGTTTTGTGCATACTCTTCCTTCTTTCTTGATACATTTGAACAAATTATCTATTTATTTACACTAGTGACTGTATGCTTTGTACATTCTTCCCCCTAGAATGGCCATCAGAGGCATAAGTTTCTTTCTGTCTTCTTGATTCTATATCCTGTACTGATTGAAGCAGAGGTTCCCAAACTTTACAAATTGGGTAGTACCACTAGTATCACTGCTCTTCTTCAGGCAGTTGTGTCTACACAACCTTGGATATTACTAGTAGCTAATATATTGCTACTATTGGTGCATCATTCAAGAACATACAATTAGAGATCTACTTCAGATTCATCCTGATTCTGTAACTGTGCAATTTCTATTTAGATTTTTTTTTAATGTGAAAAAAGAGGAGTAGAAAGAAAAGGAAATCTTCATTGTCTGCTTATTTCCTGTCAGAGGCTAGAGTAATTGCAATAGATTAGACAATTTTAGTATTTGGCAGACCTATATTGAAACTGGAATAAAATGTGACACAGTGTATATGTGACATATAAAACAGGGATAATATACTGAGCTGAACAGAGTATAAGGCTCGTTTGATGTGTTAGCTATTTCTGTGAACTTCAGTATCAGAGGATCAACATTTCTTTTAATCGAGGTGCTTACCTTCTTGTTACTTTATTCTGCATGACAGGGATGGTTTTCATACGGGCCAGTAATACCGATATTTCTGAAGTGTAACTAATTTTGCTGATGGGATGATGTACGTGTTTTGAAAATCTGCTCCGAACCTAGGATGGTGTTTCCTTATTTCTATTTCAAATTGGGCATATACATTATTTGCAAGGTTCAGGTTAAACTGCAGCAGGAATGTAGTAAGCTACCTTTTTGGATCAGAAGGGTTTTGTTTGAAGAAGTATACAAGTACTCCTTAGACAATTATCATTCCCCGTTGTGGTAACTGCACCTGGGTGCAAGTGAGTTCTAGTGCTTTCTGTGGAAAGTTTGGTTGAGTTAGTGTTATGCAGACTGGCATAGTTCAAAACATGATACTCATTTTCACACGATATATACTAAGATGTCTTTAACAGGCATGCTACTCTGAAGTTGTGTGTGTTACAGAAGGCACTATTTGAGTGACAAAGAGCATGACGTGATTTTGGCTTGCAGAGAACCTTTGTAGTGGTATGCTGAAAGCATGAACGCTAGAAGGAAATTCTTTGGTAAGCCTCCTTAAAAAATATATTCAGACGTGGACACAAAATCCATGTTCCTCTACTTTGAGCCTTTAATCAAGCCCTGAAGTTTTTAAACTACAAATTTGGTCTTTGGGAGTCACCTGCATACTGTCACTTGACTATATGCTTTTATGACAACCTGTCCACTAAAAAGTTGTGACAGGATTTGGTGAAATCTGTCAGGATTGGACATGGGCACAATATGCTTTCTAGTCAGCAGGCTTTGCCAAGAGTTGCTTTTTTATAATATGGAGTAAGATGGGAGAGGAGCTTTTGGATACTTGCAAATAGTTTAGACTGCAGGAAACGTGCAGGTCTATGTAGCATAACTGCCAGATAAATTAGAGGTGGTCTTGGTCTGAATCCAGCCTGTCTCAAAGCTCAGCTCTGGGAGTCCAGTTCAGATTACTTTGATAAAATGAGGCCTTAGCCTTCACAGTTAAATCTTTGATCCCCAAGACAATCTTGAATGTGGGATTTTAGTTTTGACCCAGCCTACAGAGAATTTAATGATATTTTACTGTAGGTTTCCAGCTCAGTTCCAGCTTGAGTAATTTAGAAGTCTGCTGGTACTATTTAGCCCACACAGACCATGAAGTCGACCGTAAGTCCAGGTTGATGGAAAAACAATATTTCTAGATCAGAGTGACAGATGCTGATTATCACAAAATGTCTGTTTAAGCATTTAGTATAGATCCATTTCCTCACTATGTACACCTGATTTTTTTGTAGAAGTTACAAAGTAATTGTACTTAAAGACGTGGAAGCATCTGCTAAAGAAATTGTCAGAATACATACTGCAAAAAAATACTGCTGTGGTTGTTACTGTTGCTGCTCAGGGGAGCTATTCAGATGCCTCATTTATTGGAGCTTAATAGATTAAAAGTCCAAATTGAGTCTCATGATATAAACCTAATCAAATTCTAATCTGCATAATTTTCCCATAAGCAGCAATGGTAAATTAATTTAATTTATGTTTTAGTAGTTGCCAATCATGGGTTGAACAACATTGTTACTTTTATTTATCAGAATTCTTTTATTGATTGCTTGGTATGACATCTGGCTTTGCTCTTCCTTTTTCACTAAGGAAAAATTTACTTTATTTGATATAATAATGTAGGATATAATGGTATAATGTAGAGCCTCACCTAACACGCTGATATATCATTTTTAATAGTGAACTTTCCATTTTATTTGTAGTTATTGAATACCTGTCTCTGTGAACTAGGTAGTATAGCTTAATTTATTCGCTAAGTTTTATTCAGCATATTTATTTATTTTTGCCTGAGGTCTAAATATGAGTAATGATTAAACTGAAAAGAGTTTGGCATAATTTTATATTAAATTCTTTTAGCTGAAAACCTGTGCTATACTTATATGATAGCAACTTTGTGCCCTAGAAGTACCTAGTGTAGAAAACCATTAAATGGTAAATGGAGAGTAGGGGCCATTAAAAAATATAGTTTGTAAGGAAAGTTACTAAAATCCACAAAAATTGTAATTCCTGATGTTATTATGAATTTAAGTGTATTCCATAATAATTACTGAATGAACACGTTACTTCACTCTCTTTCCAAATATTTTTATAGTTCTAGTGGTTCTTTCTAAACAAAATAAGAAAAAGTAAAGCAAAAATGTCTGTGAGAAATAGACAAACTACTCTAGCACCTGCACAGTAGTATTAGGAGAAGGCGCTATACCTAGAGGTGAAGTCCACAAGAAAGAATGAATAGTCACTTGCCACCAAGAGATAAATTTCTGCTAGAAGAACAATGTGAGAGAACTAAATTCTTTCCCAAGAGGAGTAGGCTTTGGAAAAGCAGGTTCATGACAACAGGTAAAGGGGTGAAAAAGTAGATGGAAAACCAAGGATGACATTACAATTACAAAACAAAACAAGAATTTGACAAATTCAAAGCTCATGGTATATTAGAAAGGGTTAAAGTATTCTCTGACCAGTTTGTAAAAATACAATAAAATTAATAGAACACATCCCAAGGAATAGGGTAAGTATGAAGTAGTTTGGAAACCATTATCCTCTGCATTGTGGAAGTCCTTTGTATTTTACTGTGTATTATCCTACGTATTTTCAATTAGAGAATTACCCAATCATTTCTATGTTTCTGGAGACGGCTTAGTAAATAGATGCTTAAAGACAGCTAGAAGATGGTGCTAACTATCAGGCAATAAACTCCTGAAGGCCTGTCCCTTCTTGATGCACAATAGAGAACCTGCAGAGTGTCTCAGTTTAATATTAAATTTGCATTCTTGATAGCCAAAAAGCCCCAAGAAATTATCCTGGTTTATTTGGCTGTAACTATTATGCCCATCTTCATGGCCCTCATAAGTTTCTGTGATTTACTCTTCTCTGTCCTATGCAGTGCTTTAAAAAATAAGAAATTATTTTTACTAAGTTTTACACTTTTGGAATTGCTTAAGTACTAGAGACTGAAGAAGTAGTCTTTGATGTACTCCTGGAGTACTTTTTATGTTCCCAAGGTAGATTTGTATAAAACAAGATGGCTGAGTTACATAACAGGAGTTCTAGTTCAACCTTGGCTTTATTGGGTGAAAAAAACCCAACCATCAAATAGGATATGTCAGGCCAAAGGAATTGGTAACCTAGGCAAAAACTTGCTTAAAGCTTTACAAAATTGCTGTGGCTCTGAAAAAAAATAAGGATGAAGACTGAAAAAAAGAGGAAATTTAGTTTTATTTTCCCTTTACCAAATATAAAATAAATTCAATAAAATTGTACTTGATTCTACTGGGAGTGAGAAGTTCTTGTCAGACTAATACTGGCCAGGAATATTTACTGTAGAGAGAAATAAAATTTCCAGCAGACATAGGGGAAATGCTATGGCTAGTAACTATGTATTATCTCACTGCAAGTGAACAAAACGGCAAGAAGGCAACATCAAGGCTATGCTCTGCAAAGCATTAGTAAAGAAAGCCCATTTGTTTTGGTTGTTTTGGGTTGTGTAAGCTTGTAGTGAACCTCAGCACAGCTATGGTTTGGGTAATTACGACGTGAGTTTTTATAAAAAAAAAAAAACCAAACAAAACCAAACCAAACCAACAAAACCCCAGGCAGTTTCACATGGACTCCATCTTGATTTTTTGTGTATGTTTGATAGTTAAACTCAAAATGATGCTTAAACTGGGAAAAGACTCATAGAAGTACCTGTGAATAAACCCCTCTGTTATACATGATGCTGCACTATGCTTAAAATACAATGCTATTTCTAACGTACTATGCTGTTCACAACTGAAAATGGAAACAATGTAGTATTCAATGCTAGACCTCAAGATGATGAAACTCCAATCGTTCTCTTGATCTTTGTTTTTACAGCTTAATCCTGCCTCACTAGAGCACCACAAGAACCAGTAGACCAATAAATCCTTTACACTTTCAGCATGTGGGACCACTAACCCACCCAGGAATGGCTCTCACACTTTGGGGAGTGGAAACTAACATTGATCCCACTGCCCTGTGCTTTCATTAGAGCTTTGATTTGGACATTTTCACTATAGGTTTCTGTAATTCAACAGTATGGGAATGCACAGACTTTAGAGAAGAGCACTTTTTTTGGAGGAAGACAGCAGCTTGTTCTCTGTAACAGTGTCTGTCAGCATTCAGTGCTCCAGTGGTTGTTCCAGTCACAAAGCATTGAAGGGTTGTTACAATTGAGAAATCTATCCTTCTTCACGCTCCACTCTCCGTAGATTTAGCTTGACCTATATTTGGGTCTGGAGCATCTCTGAAGGTGCTGCAGTCTCCAAGAGAGCTGGGAGCTTATGCATTCACATCTGCTCTCTCACATTCCTCTCCTTTTCCAGAGCTTTAGAGATAATCTCCAAGAGATTATTACATCTTCAGGCACAAATTGCAGTAAAAGTCAGAACTGAAACCAGAATTTAAGATTTCCAGGTTCTGAGGCCGAAGTACAACTCTCTGTCTCAGACCACATGGGATGTTGAAGTTAGAATTGTTTCTAAATTGAATGGCTGTAACAGATTCCCATGAATGTCAGCAGCTCTTTAGCTGCATGGCTGCTGCTGAACTTTCCAGGTATACCCAAGTGGCTGTATTTTGGAGAATAACAGGTATAGTCTATCATTCAATTGAATTCACTGGAATATTAATGGACATCATCAGCAAACAGTAACAAAGGGATATAGCTGTGAGGTCCTTTTGTAAGAGAATTATTTCTTTTTGCCTTGCTCTGCTTAAGGAAAATCCTTGTCCCGTATTCTTGCATGATAAATTATCGGGGGCATGTTTGGCAGTTCACCACCTGTGTTACTCTCATATGCTCAAAATATGATTGTTGTTTCATGCTTCTTAGATGAGCTAAAGCTAGTTAATAGTATATATGCTTTTAAAATTATATTTTTGAGGACTTTAGTGCATACATTACCCAATGAATCCCATAGCACCTTTCCCTAGAATAGCGTTATTTAAAGGGCACTATCAATTTACATGGCACTTTAATGACAAGGCCACAACCTTTAAGTCTGCCAAGTGGATTTTCAGTTTGGGAAGCTGCATTCTGCCTGCATAGAGTTACAGTTTAGTAAAACATACATCTTTGAAAGGGAAGGTAGGCAAAGAGGAACGGGGCAGGGGGAAAGGGGAAGAGGGTCATAAAGGATCCATTATGGTCCTTTAGAATGGAAGATATTTTATAAATGTAACCTAAAAATCTGGTTTGAGTAAATGCCCATCTGGGTCTCAGTGAAGTCAGCAGAACAGAAGCAGTGCATATCCAAGAGCCAAATTTGTTTCTACATTAAAACCTCAGTAAACTTTTACTGGCCCCTCAGCAAACTAAAAGGATATAGTTACTGTAATGTAGAGCAAACCTTTCTGCATTTCATGGGACATTATTCAGTCAAGTAAACTGGCCAGGAACAAAAGACAGTGGTTTACGGCCAGCACAATCAGCAGATCACTTGGCCGGCCATGAGGCCAGTTGCTCCAAACCATGTGTAAGCAGGACAAACTATATTGTTGGGATTTTTGTGGGTAGAAGTCACTGTTAAGCCGTGGCATCATTCCTTAATTTTGAACTTCATCACAGTGCCACTGTAGTTCCAAGCATACCTGCATGTTACTGCTGAGCCGCAGTTAGTGCCCCACTGAGTTCCTGAGAGGACTGTGGATTAGCCTGGGTCAGGAGGCACAGCTCTCACAGAAGCCCAATGCTGCTCATCGCTAGGTGGTGTTTTGTATGCGACAAGGAGGGCTCATAGCCAAATGGCCCTGCTGAGCTCTGAGCTGGGCAGCACCTGGATCCCCAGTAACTTTTGGAAAATGAGCTTGCCTCCTTCTGGGGAGGAAGCTTCCCCAGGTTTCTCCTTCCAGAAAGATGAGAACATCTTAAAAAGGTTGGATCTTGTCTCTAATGCAATTGTTTGAGTGTTTCCCCTACTTTTGTGAGCATACTATTCCAGAGGGAGCTGGAAATATTTCTCTGCACAGAATCAATATGTTGAAGTGGCTGCTTTCTGCAGATAACCAGGGGAGGTTGTTGAGTTAGGGCACGGGATTCCCTGCCTCTCAAAGTGGGAGGCTGCTGCTGGGAGGGAAGCAGTGACTCCCAACTGCAAGTCTTCACTGATTTTGAGCATGTGAGGAGCCCAGAGGCTGTGTTCCTCTCAGAAACCTGATATATTTAATCCACTGTTTGGCAGCATCTTGTTTCAGAGAGGCACAGGGGTTTGCTAGCACCTGTGCAAGTTCAAGCCATTTCCGCAGTTTGATGTCGTGGTGGTGACCACTATAGCCAATGGTGGTGGGTTGACCCTGGCTGGCAACTAAGCCCCTACCTTGTCACTTGCTCACTTCCCCCCAATGGGATGGGGGATAGAAGCAGAAGGGGCAAAGTGAGAAAAAAAACCTCATGGGCTGAGGTAAAGACAGTTTAAGTGAAGAAAAAACCAAAGCAAAACAAAACACACAAAACCCCAAAACCAAAGTGATGCAAAGACAATCACTCACCCAGTACACCAATTTAGTATCAGTTCTGTTGGCTGCAGGAACTGATATTGTGCTGCACCTTACCTCCTAATTGTTGGCAAAGAGAATTCCCTTCTCCAGAAGCTGCCCACTGTCACCGTATTTCCTTACACAGGGACTGCGCTCAGGCTTGCTCAGGCCGTGTGAATTTTACTGTGGAGGTTGATCCTGTTAATCACTTGTAGCCGCAGCTCCCTCAGTTGTTTGTTGAACGAGGAGATGCTGTGGTTGCAAGACGATCACAACTATTAGCCCTGTTTTATGATTTTGATGAGTGTTAATGGAACAAGGTTTGGGGACTGAAGGAGAAAATGGAATATGAAAAGGAAAATGAAAAGAGGCTGTGAGGAAAGCATGCCATTTCTAAATGAATGCTCTGTGCAGAGGAATTGAATCTTTTCACAGCTGAAAATGGATCTTAAATCTGATGCCTTAGCTTGTTTCAGCTTCTGTAATGAAATAGAGTTTTCCTAATACCCTGTGACCTGAATTTCTCCCTGCTTTATGGGTGCTATTCCTTGACGTACAAACCTGTATTTTCTCAAGTCAGCATTTGATGATGGATGTCAAAATACAGGTCATGTATTATGCATATAGCATTACCGATTTAAGGTGTTTACTTGTCAAGTTGAAGAAATTCAGAAATGTCACATTCACTGAATCTGCACAGCTGTCACTTGCAGTTTTTCATGCCTTTAAACGAAAGTTCTGATAAGCAAGTTAGTTTTCCTGCACTTTTTTTTTTTTTTTCTGTCTCTTCTGGAGGAAAAAAATAGAGAGCCTATGTATAGAATTTACTTTGGGACTTGGGAGCAGGAATGTGGCCTGAAGGTGCACAATGCCTTGTGACTCCAAACACAGGCACACAAAATCCCCAAGTACTTCAATTTTCCTTTTCCTGAAAAATATTCCAAGATTTTTATGGGTTTTTTAAAAGTGGATTTGTAGAGGCATCTGAATTAAGCACAGGAAAGAAAATTAGGTTAAAATAACAGATATTTCTCACATCTTCCAAGACCATAGGCTGAAAAATATAAAGGCATGAGTCTATTTTTCATTCAAGGAGAAAACCAAATTGCTTTAACATGCTTCCTGCATTTCAGAGTGAATGCACTATGTGTGCAGTATGCAATTACAGAGCTCCTGACAGTCTGTGTCTAACAGAAATGCCACATTTACTTCAATCTTCTAACACCATCCTAGAAAGACAAATATTTGAAGGGTTAGAGAAGGTGGCTGCAAATAGCCGTCGATGGAGAGTGTGTGTGCCTCTGTGTGTGTGCACATTGCAGTAGAGGGAGAGCAAGGACTTACACATTTAGATGCAGTTTTGCCAACTTTCTTCAATTTGCCTTTAGCTAGTAGGGAAATACTGATGTGCTCTTACCATCTGAAGAGCCTGATTCACTGAAAGATGAATTAAGGAGTGCATCCTGAGAAAAGCCTTCAGGAAAAAGAGAGAAGCAGAGCCTTTAGGGATGCTCCCAGCACTACAACCCTTAGGGTGCATGGAAACAAGGTTAGTTTTCTCTGCTCTCAGATAAGTGAGTGTAAAAAGTCTTGCTGTTGCTATTTTGACTTATAATTCTGCAGAGGACCCAACCGGGCCTGCCACTTCAACTGCTCAGGGAGTCTACAACTGCTTGAGCTTTTGTTAATGTACTGTGACAATAGCTATGTCTTGCCTTTCCTGTAGCATAACAGAATGCAAAACTTAAACACTGGCACCTGCTGGAGAAGGAGGTGTCACACAAATATACAGCTGTTCTTAGGTATCATTTCCTCCCTTTGGAGTCCCACTTTAATTTTTCCTGCTGTTGTGAGAGTGTCAGGGTTACCTGTAACTCATGAGATGGTGCCTGAAGGAACTCTGTTAGACTCACTTTGTGAGTCTGAGAAATTCTAGGCTCTGCCGTGCAGAAGTAAGCATTCAAAGGGCCAATACAGCTATCCATCACAGTGCCAGACATACGGAAACATCTGCAAACTGATACTGGTTGGGAATGCAACTCACTGTCACCATGCTGGTCTTATTGAATTAGTTTCAGCACAATGAGTAGTATTAAATGACCAACTGTTAACATTGCCAACATTTCCAATTGCCTCTTTGAAATCTGCTTTCTAAAGATTTTCTATGCACTGGTAGTATTAAATAGAATTGCTTTGCTGTCTTAGGCTTGCCTATGGTGATGTTTTTCTCTTGCAAGCCTGTTGAAGATTCCACATCCACTTCTTTCCTCCTAAGGAATTTCTTCACAGAATTTTCACTCCCTTCATACTTATCCTGTCCTTACAATCCTCATGTTGTAGCTAGCTTTCATGTGATAGTCAGAAAGAAATTCACAGTGGTACCTTCTTGAAGGCTAAGTAAGTCTCTCTTCTCAATGATTCTGGTTTTATTACCTACATATTCTATATGTGATACAGACAAAGCATAGGAAGAAATGAACTGAATATCAAATAAAAATTTAAATTCCTTTAAATCATGAAGTCCAGATCTAGTGGTTCTTATAGTTTGTGTAGTTTAGGGACAATTTAAGTGATAGTGATTATCACTGGAAAAGAACCATAAATCCCTCAGACAATATAAAAATCAGTACCACATCTTAACAACTACAGTTTAGTTTAGAGATTTCCTGGTTTCTAAATTAATCCCCAAACTGAAGAAAGGTAAAATAAATAATATATCATCTTCTTCTGAATTCAGTAGCAGGTGAATGTATCAATGAATTTAACACAGTGAAACAGTTTCCACACAGCAAGAAGAAAATTAATTTACGTCAGGAATTAATTTGTATGATTAGTTTAGAATAAGTATGTGGAGAATTCAAAACTAATTCAGACCAGTAATGTCAGAGGATCAAAAATCTGTCCCTGGATGTCAGGTGTGAAGTCAAAGAACTCGGGCAAAATGTGGCAAAAAAAAAAAAAAAAAAAAAGAAGGTTTGTCAGAAAAATGTGTTTTAAAGTGAGCTTGTCTCAATCCTATTCCTAGCGAACAAATATTTGCTTCAAAATACTGCCTTGACATAGGTCTACATGAAACCCTAAAGTCAAACTCTGACTTCACCATTGCTTCTGCAATAATTACATTGAATGAACATTCCCATGCTTTCTGCAGCTTTAATGTACAAGGGAGATGGAATGCATTCGTCTCAACTGTGAATTTCCAGTCCAGCTGCTGCATGGGCTTTTGTATAACTGCCTATTTTTCAGTACTTACAGTCAAACTCCAAAAGGCTTTGCCTGGGTGCTTTTTATTTTAAAAAAGAAAAATAAAAAAAAATTAAAAATGCTCAGTGTCAAGAGCTCCATTTCAAACTGTGCAGAGAATCAGGCTGAAAACACTATCCTTTTAGAGGTGAACCCTGCTGCTCTCCAGATCTCCTTTTTCTTTGAGAGCCTGCCAATCTGTTTACTCTCCCACCTTTGCTTCCTTTACCTCCCCAAAGGTATAAAACTCTTTCTAGTTTCTTTTCACACATTCCTCTTACATGCTATTTGAAAACCTGTGGGTTTTTTCTTCCATCCTAACTCTTTTTTCCTGTTAGAATGGACCCTTCCATCCCAGTACTCCTATTGTTGTAATCCTTGTAAAAATGTATATATGCATAGTGGTACACCTGAGAAGAAAAAGAACAACTTTGTGTGGGTTGTATTGCCCCTGGAAAACAGTTGGAAAATTTTAAATCCTGCATGTTGATCAAATCTTAAAACCTGCTAATGGAAGAAATTTGTTCTGTTTACAAACAGTAGTCTTTAAAATGTTAGTTGAAGTTTCAGGAAAGTTGTTTGTTTCAGGATTATCTGAAATACTAATAGGACAAAATTAAACCTCTCTAACACTGAAGCCTTTATTTATTTTATTTATATTTAAGTAATCATTATTCTTTCCATTTTGCATGTTTTGATGCAGAGGCTACCAATGATAACAAAATAATTTTTTGTTTCTCTGTTATCTACCAAATATAGTAGAAATGACCTGTGTATTTCTGAAAGGATTATGATTTTAAGAAATAATTGTTGAAAATTAAGTCAATTATTTTTTAGAAGGCAATTTTTTAACCTTATTTTTCTGAAAAAAAACCTGAAACCAGCCAACAAACAAAACAAAAATGGAGGTAGGGGATTCCCTGTTAGTGGGGATATTTTGTATATAGTTCGTCCTGTATAAACTTTCTCTCTTTTTTTTTTTTTTTTTTTTTTCTTTTAGGCTTTACACCCCCTGGGATGGATAGGTCATCTCCAGACAATAGTCCAGTCCATGGCCTCTTACGTCAACCCTCCATTACAACAGGAGCCAACATCCCTATTATAACAGAGCTAGGTAAGGAAAGCTAACATTTATTCTTTCATGAGCGTTCCCGTATCTTTTCCCCACTTCACTTGTTATGCAGTTTCAGGAAAATTACCTATACTGTATCTTACACTGCTATCTTTTCTGTTCTGATAACTGTTTTAAATTACTGTCTCTAAAGAAAGATTAGTAACAGTCGTTTCACTTTATTTGAATAACTGAAATATATTTCTCTCTTTCCTTTGGGTTTTCTCCATTTTCCTAAATAAACAGTCTATCAGACAAGATGCTTTTTACATAGTGTAACAAATAAGTAGGGGTCTTTGGTCTAAGTTTAGAAAAGAAAAAAACCCACAGTAAGTATGAGCAGACATTTCCTGTGCATTTAATCAATAGTAAGAGGCCATTTGTTTATTTCTTCATGGTCCAGAACTGTTTAATCATGTATAACCAAACTGTATAATAGTATGAGATATTTTACTCCTGAGAATACAATGATGGTAGGTAACTAGGCTCTGATTTCCACTCTAGCTGTGGGTATTTATGTTGTCAACTGGTGTGATGTGAAGTGCAGAAGCTGTTCTGTTTTTTTCACAGCAAATACAAACTTGATTTGTGGTCCTTTGTCTTTTTATTTTATTTTATTTTTCAGTTTTATTTTTTAGAGCCTTACCTGTCTTTTTCCCTTACTTTATTCTCTTTCTGTACTTTCTTTTTCCCCTAAATACTTTACTTATTAGCTAAGCCTGGCAAACTTCTGCCTTTGGTTTCAATCAGTCAGGAAAAAAACTGTGGAACCCACATTCTAATGATAACTGAACTGGGTAAGAAGTGCCTTTTTCCTTCACATCACTGTCTTATTTTCTGTTGTTGCTGTTCTTACTGTCATCAGCTTCGTTATTTATCTGGCTGTATCAGAGGGGCTACCCTCATGGCACTGCTTTGAATGTGTTTTATTTGTGGTTCTGGTTGAAATTGACTGTCTTGTTCTGGCCTTTCTTAATGATTTTTTTTTTTTTTTTTTTTAACGCAGCATCAGTAAACCTTTGATCACACTCGCCTGACCTGCCAGCTGTTTTCATAGCACCTTCTCACCAATTCATTTTCTCTGGCCTGGGTTCCCACCTCCTGGGCCCTCCCTCTCCACCACAATTTATCTCTCTTTTTTCCTTTCATTCTCTCTCTTTCTCTTTTTCTTTCTCTTTTCGTAATTTCAGCTTATTGTCCATTTGGTGGACATGCCTTAGCAGTTCTCACAGGAAGTCCAAGAAGATGTAAAAGATATGAGAACAATCCCCTCAGCATCATACTTTCCCTTAAGCTATTTGTTTGTTTATTTTGGGGAGTAGGCCTTTTCTCAGAAGCTCAGGTTTTGAAGCTGTAAAAAGCAGCCAGGCTCCTGCATTGCTCCCTCTCAGTAAAGACAGCTCTCATCAGCTTTTGCGAGCAGTGTTTGATGAGCTTTTCCTATGGCACAGCACCACACATTCGAGCCTGCTTCACCTAGCCCAGAGACTTTTGTAGAAATTCTAGCATGCTAACTTACATCAGGAAGATAAAGATATCGAGGATAAAAACCACACTTGCAGAATTCACACTAGATTTGTAGTACCTTGGAAACTGACACCACGCGCGGCTAGCAAGCTGGTGTCAAAGACAGGTATTAGTCTGCCAGATGTAAGTGGAAAAAGAATGCTACTGTCAATAGTGCCTGCTCTCAACTAGCAAATTAAACTAAGGCACAAGCTCTTCGAAAAGTACATTTTGAAATGATACGTCAAGCTTTCAAATACTATTTTGCTCAAGAATCTGGAGAATAAATTGATGGACATTGTACAAAGAAAGGAGCATTGTGGATATTGGAATTTGCTAGGATGCAGTTCTTCTAACTCCCAGGGCAGAACACTTCTACGTTTACAACGCTGAGATGTTATGTTTTCATGGTTACATTGGGGAGTGGGAAGGCAGGAATTTTAAATCCTACTTCAGCTCAGATCCTGATTGAATGATCATGGCCAAGTACTGGCTCAACAGGGCTCTAAATGGAGGATAACAATTCTTGTCTCTCTTAGACTGCTATTGTGAGGCTTTATCTATAGTTACTTGTGTGTTGTAAGCTAAGCATGTCAGGCACAGAAGTATGTACAGGTTGGGAAAGGAGTGGATGGAAAAGGCAACTTGATAGGAAGGAAGATCAGAATAGCAGGCAGAAGAATTTTAACCTAAGTCCAGAGCTGAAACCTGATCAAGTTAACAGCAGGTCTCATATAGTTTTCAAAGCTCGCTGTTTTGGGCCAAGAGATGTGTTCATGTGGGGAATCAGGACACAGTCAATGTGTGCAGTTTCAAATGCCGAAAAAGTTTTTAATTTCCTTTTCTTGCATGGGAACTGAAATTAATTAATCATTTAGTAAGTTAAAGGGTATTTTTGATGGGATAGCTAAGCAGTCTGTGCTTTCATGCCTGAGGAGGACTAATACAGAAGTGAAATATTTCATGAAATATGATCCACTTGATACAGTGATCTTAAGGCAACAACAATTTTTAGTGGAATGAGATGGAGGCAGAGAACGGTGACAATGAAATGCCAAAGAAAGTCTAAATGACAAATATTACTTTATTTGGGCTTTTTCTTTAAAACGGCCTGACGTAGATTCTTTTCCACACTGGCTAATATAGAATTTGTGGCTAAGGAAGTGAAGTTATGGAGACAAATATTTGAACAAAAAGCAGTGCTGCAAGAAAATATCTGGAGTATTGCTCATTCATTCAGACAGATGCATGTTAAAGGGACAGTTTATCCTCTTTTGAGCCATAAGTGCATTAACACCACTCAGTAGGAATCACAGCAGCACATCTAACAGATGCCTATGGGCTATATCAGAGTTTTATGGACAGCCTTTATTGTACAATGGGGTTCTGACTTGGTATCTTGTGATAACAGTTCACTGTACATGCATATGGCCTTAGCCACTGTACCCAACCGATACCAAGATTGTCTCAATATATAAAAGAACATCATGTGTCTCATTTTGAGTGCAGGCAGCTGGTGCCACGAAGCTACTTTTACAGCAAAGTGATAGTCACCTCTGAAGAGCAAGAGAGTCACCTTTTATGAGCAAGATAATTATCAACAGATTTTAAAATGCACATTTTCACATCCATCTTGATTTCATTTTCAGTGACATCAAAGACACAAATCTGTGCTTCCAGACATATGCCTTTTCTTTTTCTTTTTGACTGTGTGATGTGTAAGGGTCACATGCTGGTGACCCAGAAGCACCTTATGATTTTTATTATTGTTATTGTTATTATTTTCAGTAAATGATTCAAATGTTCAGTTCTTGGACCAAGATGATGATGATGATCCAGACACAGAATTGTATCTCACGCAGCCCTTTGCATGTGGAACCGCATTTGCTGTCAGTGTGCTGGACTCTCTCATGAGCGCAGTAAGCAAACGTTTTTCATTCCCTTCAGTCAGACTTGTCGTGAAAGAGTATGAAAGCATAGTCCCTTTTCCACAGGTAGTCAGGAGAAGACACTTTTCTCTTAGATGTCAAGAGTATTTCAGAGCCTAAACTAGGTTATTTTTTAGTTGGACACACAGGACTTAAAATGACTGAGATATCTAGGACTGCCATGAGCCCACAATTTTAAATTCAGTGTGTCACATGTCAGGCTTTAAGAATAGTATTTTCCAAAAAAATGTTATATCTCCCTCCTGAAACCCAGACCCAAATTCAGTGTGTTGATCCCTATGCTCACCATTCGTGTCAGACAGCTTCAACCATGTTTTAGGCTTTTAATTTACTGTAGCCATGAACAATGCTCTAAGTATGAGCACTGGGGAACACTGATAGAACGACACGAAAGCTATTGCACACATCACATGAACTCTACTTGTGTGATGAGAGGTCATGATCTTTTTTTCACATGAGTTCTCTTGTGAATCAAGGCATAAGCGCATTCCAGAAACTACAGATGGTGGCCTTTGGTTATGTCTACATTAGGATTTTTGGTTTGCAGACATAATGCAGTTTTGAAGCAAATGCCTCAGTCATACTCCTTTTTGTCCTTCCTTCCTTCGTATTGGCTAGATTTTCAGATGAGTCTTGCTCTGTGTGAGCTGCACTTCTTTCAGAGGGACCTTAAACCCTGCTAGATGTAGCAAGGACATAGTCTTTTTAAAGTCTGAGCATAGGCTTTCTGAGCTCCCCAAGGAATAAAGTTCCATAGGGCTGGGAATCATCTGTTGTAAATCACATATAATATTAGAAATGAGCAAACAGATTTCCGTAAAGGAGCCAAGTCTGACCTTCACCTAAATTCAGAATGAAACTTTTTGCTTTTAAGAAAAATTCACGGTGATTTTTATTATTTAATGTTTTATTTGTATTTCATATTTATGTATCTGTTTTTATTCCCTACTGTATTCCTCATTTGTTCCATCCACAGGTAAATAATACCAGAGTACACTGATAATGCTTTTTTCTAATGCAGCCTAGGAGTTTGCAATAACTCAGAAAATACTTCTTTTGAAAGTTATTTGCCATATTTTGTATACATGACAAATTTAGAAAGCCTAAGCAAACAAACTTAAACTCTGTACCTTCTGTGATTAAAATCTCTATGTATAAAATATTTAGCATTGTCACACTATAAATGGGAATAATTTAACATGAAAGTTCAAAATTGTTATACTGAGAGCTATTTATCTGCTCACATTATTATCTAAATCAATGTCCCTGAATGAATTGTTCAGTAGAGTATATTCAGAATCTTGGAAAAAGTAGGGTTAATTCTTCTGATTGCCACTGGCATTGCCACAAAAAAAGAGAGGGAAATGTTGTGGACACCATTGCGTTCTTGTGCAAAGGTCTATCATTTAAATAGTTGTAAGGCAGTATGTGGAACATGACTGTTCAGAAATTTTTACTTGGAACTCATCATATAATCCTCACAATATTTTTAGTTAATGCTAGCTTTTATTAACTTTTAGGTTTTGGCAACATGTCTCTCCATTTCTGCAACTGCTTTCTTCAACGGAGTCTTTTTTTCAAACATTTTCACATCTAAGTGCTCATATTATGTGTCAGGGAGAGTGCAGCCTAAAGCCAGAGAAGTAGATGTGATAACAAGAGTAGAAAATTCTAACTTAGAAAAAATATTAATCAAGAAGACAAGGCAAGGATTCAGTCAGTCAGAATTGTTCACCATCCTGTCTTTTCTTTCACTGCTTTTTTGGTCGGTGTCAGAGTTATTTTCTCTTTTATTCCTGAAAAGCCTAGTAATGAGTTGGAAAAGTAAAATTCTTCCTGACCCTTCAGAAAGTGTAAGATGTGTGAGATGTTTTCCCTTTACTATCCCTGTTCTCGTGGGAAGGATGCATTCTCGTTTCATTTCTTCTGCAAGGGAAATAGCATTTCTCATACAAACTAATCTACTTGCACTATAGTATCTGGGGTTTTTTTCTAGACTACACTTGTTTTTAGGGACCAGCTTCTATTTATTCTGCCTAACTTTAAGCCAGTACTGACAAATCTAACCCAAAATCCTAACTAAATTGTGAGATCTGCAGTTATGCTTTCATCCTATTAATTGTACAGGAACTCTGTAAGAATAAAATAATTCACACTGTGCTTGCCTGTGCCAGCTCACTTTGACACAAAGATATAGTTCATTATTTGATCCACTTAGTGATTCAGGGGTTTTTATTGTTGAATTTTTATAGAAAAAAATCTGACTTACGGTCTCTGTTGATATCTCTGGAATGGAAATTCCTTATATGGCCTACAATACAAACGTACAATGCATGGAGTGCTCCATTGAGAATGAAACTCTTCTAACAGTAGTGGGGTTTTGTAGTAAAAGCGATGTAAGAAAGATTAGAAAGTAGAATAATACCCACGAATATAGTATTCTTTCTGACCTGCAGGTAATTTGAAAATACATATGTATGTATGTATATAGAAAAAGAGGTACAAAATGTATTTAGAGAATTTGCTGAAGTATTCAGTTTACTGAATAATAATAATTCAACAGTTTTAATCAATGTTAAATTATTATTTTATTTTACATAATTTTATTAATATAGAAGTAGTGGACTAAACCCTACTCATGAATCACAGATTAGAAAAAACATTGTCACTTTCTGATTCAAATCTGAATGTTAAAGACCATTATGTTCTGCTAATTTAGTGTTATTTCCTATAAGATGATGGTATTAGATATTTTACATTTGAAATTGTTTGTTATTTTCTTATTTCAAAGATAAAAGGCTTAATGAAGTTTACTTTTCAAAAAGTAAAGGTTATCTACGCAGTTTGTCCTCTGCAGCAAAGGCAATATATTGCACAAGCCTATGATTCACAGTGTGGTAGTACAAAGATCATTGCTCAGAAGGCAATAACGAGCTGAAAAACTGTGCTGTCTTTTTGATGAGATGGTAACAGTGGTCTCTCCTGGCTTCGATTAAAGTGCATTATTGTACTCTGCGTGAAGACTGTAGGCATGGACAATGTTTTAATTGTGGCAGTGGCTATTGTTAAATCATGCCAGCTAATCATTATTACGTCTTTGAAGGGACATCTACTGCCATCAGAGACTTGAATGATACATTAATATTTGTTTTGTCATAACATATGCAAACCTAGGGAAAGAATATATGTAGTCTGTCAGTCTCAAGGTGGTGCTGCTCCTGAAAAGCAAGGCACATTCTCATCACCAAATTGAATGTGACTATAAAGCATGGGGTTTGAAGCACCTTTTAAATAATCTTGATGTTTTGCAAAAATATTATCTTCAGCTACAAAGAAGTTACATGACATAGGGTAGCTTAAGAGAAGCAAATTTTTGAGGATAAGTACTTTTTCCTTTTCTACGTCTTGTTGAGATAGTTATTCCAGAAAATACTGTGCATGCAAGGAAACCAGTTTTATCAACACACAGTATGTTCAAAGGTTTGAACAGTTTGCCTGAGAGCCAAACCTTCTCTGTTATTCTTTTTGGCACTGAAGCTGTGAGAACCACAGAAGTTCTGGCAGGTTGGCATTCCTCCCATACATACTGCTGACAGTAGACTTGATATACAGTCAGCCTGGTGCCATTAGAGGCAAGGATCTCCAGAGCCAGATTATACCATTTAACATTCTATATCCTAGAATTTATTTCCTTGTGCTGGAACTTTAGGTTTGATTTTTGTTCTATAATACTAAATTCTACTTTTTCTTCATATAAATGAAAGTGCAGAATGGAAGAAAATGGTTAAAAAAACCCTTTTCAATAAATCACTTGCTCAAGACTTCTCCCTCAGGGATCCTCACAGTCTTATTTATACAGAAAAGAGACTGTTCTAATCTATGATACAGACATTTTGAAACACAAGACTATTTTTTGTGTAAGTCTGTTCAGGGGATTAGCAAGCAGCATCTTGTAACCTAAAGTGTCCCAGTTCTTTAACTTTTTAACTTCTTTAAAGCTTGGATAATATTTTGAGAACCAATAGATTTTCAAACTGTGAAACACTGTTGTTTATTTTCTGGTTGACTCTGTCTCAAAGGCTCTTTTGTTATTGGTATGAGTTACTGATGTTCAGCTGTTCCTCAGGTATGGATATATATTATTCATTCAACAGAATTCCTCCAACTGAAAATAAAAGCAAGCTAAAATATTTGTTTGGAAGCAATATTAGAAACTGCATGCAGTGGAGGAGGAGCCTTCTTAAAACAAATCCATAAAAAAACACTAGCAAATACAAAAAAATGTCAGATATGACTTGGAAAATGACAATTTTAGAGTAATTATAAATGAAAGGCAAAGTGCTATTAAAGTTAAAGCAATGTTATTAAAAGATGTGCTAATTTTCAGTTAAATTTTCTGTAAAAGACCAATTAGTTTAAAAGGCTTGACAGCATTAACTGCAAAACATAAGCACTCGGGTAATTATACTTTAAAAAATGATTGAACAAATGGGAAAGCATCCCAGAAACGTTTGAAAGAGCTGCCCTACAATTCCAGAGCATAGGCTAGGTGGCACTGCTAGCTCAGAGATCTATGTCAGAATTTCCTTGCTCTTTATCCAGTTTCAGTGTCTATGATGCATTTCCTTTTTTCTGTTTAGGCTACACCTATTTCATATTCTCATTCCAGATGCCGATTACAGCGATAGCATACAGGTGTCCAGTGTGAGGTTCAGTTAATGGCAGTATCAAACAAGTATTTCTTCAGTTATGATTTTACAGTTGACAAAAGGGATTCACTACCGTCACTAGAAAGTGTCTTGTTACTTTAAGTACAGCAGCACCTTTCCAAAGGCATTCTGTAGATCGGTTTCTTATAAGTACTGGCATATCCAGGCCATGTACCCTCCCACAGAGCAAGTAGAAGATCACTCTCAAATTAATTTCAGTGTATTATTATTCCAAAGGAAATGGATATCACCTAGTTCAGCTTTTCAGTGTCCCCCAGTTCTAAACTGGCAAGAGGTAATGAGAGGAGTCAGATTTTTGTGACAATCGAAAGCGTGGACAGATGGTTTTTTCCTGAGGAGTGTTAAATATATTAGAACAGAAGGAAGCAACTCTCTTTAGCAGAAGGTGACAAGTTACAGCTTCCTATTCACCCATCCTTTCTTGCTTATGGTTGGGCATTTTCTGATTCGTTGCAATGCCAGAGCAGGCCGTACTGAAAGTTGGAATCTTTTCAATCATTGATGGTAAAAAACCAAAACCCATCATTTGGCTGCACTCATCCATCTGATGAAATGGTGACATCCACATCAGTCATGGTGTGAAACCCAAATTAAGCCATTGTTCCAAGATAAATGTTGCCTCCTTTACTAATAAGTGTCTTAGCTTTGCCTTAACATTTGTCTAGCAGTGGGAGGCCTTTCTCTGGTGACAGCATTCTGTTCCATTGACGATAGACCTGATTCTTTTCTTATTTGCATCAGTTTCATAGTAGTGTATGGCTCCTGGAGTTACTCCTGGTTGGCACATGACATGAGTCCAAATTGGGCCCGTTATGTCTTAATTGCACTGTGGTTCGGGAAGGAGGGGTGGTGTAATTTAATTTAATTTAATTTATATTACTTTATTTTATTTGTATTAATGCATTTGTGACAGATGCCTCACTTGATACATTATTTTACTACTGCTTTCATTTCTCAGATCTGTACTAAAATGAGTGATATAGCCACAGTATAATTTCTTAGTAGATCATGCTCTAGTGAGCTACAACTGAATATATTATAAGGGGTAATTGTGCACTTGCACATACAAAATTCTGATGGAATAAGCATGTATGCATTTAAATCTTGGATTCTGGCTATAGTTGCTATGATTTGAATTACAGAATAAAGAGACAGAGAAAGAGTTGGAAACCAGTGAAGGCTGGCCTCGTGATACCTTCCAAAGACTAATAAAATTATTAGTACAGTTTTAGTCTTTTGCATGTTTTACCAATCACTGCAAGTCAGCATCTATATAAAACATAATGCATTTGTGACAGATGCCTCACATGCATCCATCAGTCTTAGAGCAGGTGAACATTCTTACCGTAGTTGGCCTCGTTGTAAACCAGACTTAAAAAATCTACCAGTGAAGATATGCTTTACTTTTCTTTAATGTTCTTCTGTCTTGATTTATAGATGTAAAACTGAGAGTAGTATTTTTGAATAAATCTAAATATCACTACTTAGAGCAGAAAAAGGAATCAAAAATACTCAATAAAAGAGTGGGGAAGGCATGAGAAAAGATACTATTGCAGAAAATTATATGCTCTTGTGAAGGAGTGTGCTTAAAGTGCTATATAGAATACGTTGAAGCACATTTTTACTGAAAGGGCTTTTCCAGCTTCTACAATTGCAGTGCCTCTGACCTCTAGATCTGGCAGAATTTGGCTTTATATCTATGAAACTGGTGCGAAGTAACAATGCCACCTAACTGCAGGAGCAAAGGAATTGTGCTAATTAATTTAGCTCTGAGTGGTGTGTGTATATATCTATATATCTATATATATACATACATACACACACTGACAAAGGATAAGAAAGGAGACTAAACTTAATGCCAATTTTTTAATATTGACTGCTTCCACGTTGAAAAAGTATAGCGTGTGGGAAGAGCAGCCAAAGAGGGCAACTCTGATTCTCACCTCAGGGACATCAAGGAAGAAGTAACTGAAGACTAAGCAATCGTGTCTGAATGTCTTCTTTCTCTCACCACGGCATTACTATTAAACATTGCATAATCACTCCAGACTTACACTCCTGCAAGGGGTCACATTGATTTTTCGATATGTTAAGAAAGGTTTGAGTATTACACTTGAATTGATACACAGCACATCCACATATGTAAGAGCTGATTTGAGATTAGCTGTTGTTTCAGACTAACTGAATCTTCCTGAATCCCTGCTCATGTCAGGCAACTCTTTACAGTACACACTTTGTATTTAAAATATGTAGTGCCTTACCTGGGCTAAATTAAAATAATTGGTGTTGATGAGATGCAAATATTTGCTTTAGGGCATGTATAACAATAACAATATGTTCCTCATTTTAATTTAGTCAACAGGTGAATAGCATATATGCCTACGTAAATAAGCAGAGAAGCTTGAAGATATGAAACTTCAGTGTAACAGTGAAAAACATTGCTGCATAGAATTCATTTTCTCCTGTTTTATGTGTCATCTCAAGTGAACAATAAAACTGAAGTTTCATTATACAAAGAAAGAATATCAAAGTAAAATGGGTAGGAAGCCAGTTCTGCTTATTGATCTCAGACTATTTCAACCTGTACCTCAGTTTACCCACATATTAAATACAATTACATTATATGGACAGAGCAGTGAATTTCATTGAAAAGTACTGTTTAAAAAGTATTGTCTTTGGACAACAAGCAGTGTTTGAGAATTCAGTATTTGTTTTGACTTACTTGGATTACAGACATTTGTTCCAAGTCCTAAGTTCAACAGGAGTCACAAATCCAGTAATATCAATCCTGTGTACTCTACAGTGAGCTCATTTTCTTTTCCTATGTCCCCCACACTTGAAAAGCTTCTGAAAACACAGACGTTAGTGACATTGTAAGTGATCATACCTCCTTTTTTAGTTCAACGTTGTTTTTTGCCCAGTACATTACATTGCAGATATTTAACCGAGTATCTCCGAACTATGCCAGTATACTTTTAAGTGAACTTGAAAGTCATTCATCTGGCTTTAAATTAATATTTAAAATACCCATTGTTTGCCTGACAGACCAGCAATGCTACAGATGCTGGCAAAATGTCAGTGTGAAGTAAATCTTCCCTAATAAACCACACTTACCCTATACCCTAGAGTTTTTTAAAAGGACCACCAGGATCCCAAACTCATCATACATTTATCTGGAATGAACTCAGGATGTTTAATTGATACATGCTTATGTCTGAACACTGTCAAGTCTCGTAATAAGATGTTTAGTACAATACATCGGTTAGACTGCTAGAGTCCAGCCACAGTAATAAGCAATGACATTTGCAGCACAAAGGCAGCTCCCCAACGAATTGGTGACAAGAATAAAAAGGCAATCTAGCTTGTGTAAGCTTTAAATGTGGTCTGAATTTTACAATTACATGTTCTAAAGCCCATTATTAGACATGAAGGCAATGAGAAGGAAAGCAGTCATTGCATCACTACTAACACCAATTATAGGAAACATAAATCATTCACATTTTTGTACTTTAATAAAAATCAGCCTGAATTGGTGTTTAAAAGGAAGTATGTAGTATGGGAGCCTAATGGGATAGAAGAAAATAGAGTAATTGGAGTCTGCTGTCTTTTCACTTTCCATAGAAAGTTATTTGAAGAGACAGCCAAGAACTTTAAACAGCAGAAACCCAGAAAAGTTGTAATTTAGATGTCTTCAGCTGTGACTTTAATGGTGTTTGCTTAAAGAGCTTTCTTTTATCTCTGCAGACATACTTCAATGACAATATCCTCACACTGATACGGACATTGGTAACAGGAGGAGCCACACCAGAGCTGGAAGCACTGATTGCTGAGGAAAATGCATTGAGAGGAGGTTACAGCACGCCCCAGACACTTGCAAACAGGGACAGGTGTCGAGTTGCTCAGTTGGCTTTGTATGATGGGCCATTTGCAGACCTAGGGGTAAGATCACGAGAGAAATGTAGGACCAAGGCTGGTCTGCAATCTATTTGTTTTCTCTCAGACTGAATTAAAAAACTATCTTAATTAGCATAACATTCCTAATTATTTATAATTTAATAGCACGTTTGGTTCATTTGACAATTCATAACACAGGGTGCCAGGTTTGCTGTTACTCTTTTTAAGAAGCTATATGATTTCTCAGACTCCTTGCTAAGATATTTCATACAGAAAACCCTGTGTTTCTTCTTGTCAGCTAAAGAGATTGTAGGTTATAACCATTCTAACAATAGTCTATTGTAAACATGAGCAATATCTGTACCTTTGTTGAGTTTTGATAAACTTATTTAGTCTTTGCATGGAGCTTCCAGTTCTTCCTGAAGTTATGCTTATTAGCTTGAAAACAGAGCTATGAGGTTTGTTTTGTGCTGTTTCTGGATGAACTAAATTCTTGTGAAATCTGACATTTTGACCTCACTATCCTAAGAGTGAAGTAAAAAAAAAACCAAACAAAAGCAAAGAAACAAACAATCTTTAGAAAATGGTGCATTTGGATAAAGAAGTGTCTAGAAATGTTTTCTGGTCCAAATCTTGTGATCTTTTCACCCATTTCACTTTGATGATGATGTAGGATTTGATATTTCTTAATTAACCTTGTGTTCACCAGCTCTGTTCAAAAAAAGAATGGAGTGACTTTCTGCACACAAATGACAGGGAATCCCAGTTTAATCACAGAATCACAGAATGGTAGGAGTTGGAAGGGTCCTCTGGAGATCATCTAGTCCAACCCCCCTGCTAAAGCAGGTTCACCTGGAGCAGCTGGGTACCCTTAAGGATTAATGGTGATGAGAGTACACAGATAGAAGTAAACAACCTTTCAGTTCATATAGAGTCATTTCATAGCTGAGACTACCAGCTCATCCAAACACTTGGGCATGCAGTGTAATGTTTTCCACAGATAAAACAAGCAATACCAATCCTTTAAATGCTATTTCGCCAGAGCCGCAATTGCACTACATCAGTGAAGGCAGAATGCATTAACATTCATTGTTATTTAAGAGTCAATATTTCAGATATACAGAGTATCAAATCTAAACTTTTTTTTTGCTAATCAAAATGGTTTATATAATTTATGAAACTGGCATATATTTATCATTATTTTACAGTGGGAGATAATTTTTTATCCTTCTAACCCTTCAGAACTCTAATTTCTGTTGTGCTCCCCAGTTAATTTATTTGTCTAGATGACAGTATGGCTACTGCCAAAAAAGAGTCAAAAATACTGACAATTTTAATACCACAGATAGTATAATTTGTAGAATATGCATTGTTTGGTACCAAAATTGATATTTCCAGCTTAAGGGAAATCACTCACTTTTCCCAATTTACCATCATTTCATAGGCCAAGGCTCTCCAAAATAATAATCACTTTACATAAATACCTATTTGAAATAAAACATTTAGATTATTCAGTTCCTTTGGTAAAAGATTCTTATTTGTGACAAACAGCAGATTGTCTATACATTGTCCTTTTTGTATAGGCTTATACTGAAAATCCTGTTCCCTGACATTGTGTTAACAGAGAAAAGAAAGGAAAAAATACTGTCTTTTCCTTCCCCCCTGCCCCTCCTTTCTTTCTTCTAGGATGGAGGTTGTTATGGAGATCTATTTTGTAAAGCACTGAAAACATACAATATGCTTTGCTTTGGAATTTATCGATTAAGGGATGCACATCTAAGTACTCCCAGCCAATGCACTAAACGGTAAGTCCAGTCTTTTAGAACATCTCTGCTTTGCTGTTCATCATTTGTTTCTGTGAGGAAGACCCCAGTGCCTGTAATAAATCTAAAAAAGAGCTTTCTCCATTTTTTACATAACTTTAACACAAAAGCTAACTCTTTGAGGACTTCACGATGACTCTTAAGCTGAGTTTAAAGCATAAGCTGGATATTGTAGCATAAGTTTTCGGCTAATTTTAGTAAAAAAAAAAAAATTAAAGTTATCTTGTTTGATTTATGATGATCCAATGCTTGCATACAAGGAAAGGACTTCAGTTTACTTATATCAATCAGCTGTAAGTTACTGGATAATAATTTAGATTATAGTAGCTAGACTTCCTTTTTTCTGAATGCTCAAAAAATACTCCTGTGGGCTTCCCATTGATACTATCTGTATCTAATCATAATTTCTTCCAGTAAATGGAAACTCTTCTCTTGGTAGGCTGCATTTTCAGTTCAGTAGCACCAAATCTGACCTCAGTGTTTTAAATAGAGCAGACACATTTTCATCTTTGCAAACTGAAGGCCATTTAGCAGCTTACTTCAAATGTGTCTTAATTAAGTGCCTACTAGAAATACACACGCAGACCCATACCAGAACTGTCACAAATCTACCATCTGTTACTCTTTCATTCACTACAAAAAGCATCATTATTGGGTGAACATGGCAATAAACAACCCTGCAGCTCACCAAAGCGGTTTCTTCTGTAAGGATTTGGACAAATTGGGTAGAAAAATTTGGTTTCAGTTTAGATTTACACGGTCCTTGCTATACTTGGGATTATTTGTTGGATTAATAAGGGACTTCTGTCCCTGAGGCAGATAAGCCAGATTTCTTATGAGTATAAATTAATTTGAAAAGAAGTTGTGAGCTTCATGATCAATTTTTACTTGTTTCTTGCTTGAACAGAAAATGCCAACAAATGCCTTGCTCAAATATGTTTTCACATGCATGAAAAATTTAGCAGCAGGGTCTATAAATTCTTCCTACCCTGTCAGGGGGTTAGTTGAAGTTCTGGACTCTTGAAATTGATAGAGTTTTAATTTCAGGCCTGGAATGTATACTTAGCAATGCTGGATTCTTGGATGTGAAGATTTCTCTTTATAAATGCTTTTTCAGGCCATGAATGTACATGTGCAATGAATGAACAGGATTAACTTCACTGCAACTTTGCTGATATGTTTTTCTTAACTTCTTTTATGTACAGTCACAATCCAAACAAATAATTATATCCCTTGCTCTATTGACAGTGTTTAAATAATTAATAAATATATAGTAAATATATATTTAAATATAACTCCGCCTAAAATCGTCCTCTCCCTGTTTTTCCCTTTTTTTTTCTTTTAAATACTGTTGCTGCTGGGTATGTTACTGCTTTTTGTGAATATGTAGATCTGTTTGTTAGAGTCAGTGCGGTACGGTGCAGCTAGAGAAAGGAGGGTGCCTTCTCTGAAAAGTCATGACGTGATCCACTTGAAGAATGTCCTACTCAGACAGTATATCTGTGCAACAGAAAACATACAAAAAGTGATATCTGACATAAGAAAGTCCTAAATCATAATGGGTATTATGTGAGCTAAAATTTGGTACACACTGAAGGAAACAAATGCAAAAATATGGGTAAATGTTAATGAGATAACAACTTTAGAAGAAATTTTTTAGTACAAATCTAAACCTTCTTTCTCTTTCTTTCTTCTTTTCTTTCCAGTTATGTTATCACAAACCCACCATATGAATTTGAGCTCGTGCCGACAGACTTGATCTTCTGTTTAATGCAATTTGACCACAACGCTGGCCAGTCCCGGGCCAGTCTTTCTCATTCCTCCCATTCCTCCTATTCTTCCAGCAAGAAGAGCTCATCAGTTCACTCCATCCCGTCGACAGCAAACCGACCGAACCGCACCAAGACCAGGGATTCCCGGGAAAAACAGAAGTATGTGCAGGAAGATAGACTTTGATATGTGTACTTGCTCCCACTGTGTGTGAAACTTGCATTCACCACCCATTCTCCCCAGTTAATGTTTCCAGCAGTAATGTTCCCTGTTTCCCCATGGAGTTCTCCCTTTTTGTACACATATTTTGCATATGTATGATAGTGTGCATGTGTCATTTTTATTTCACCACCATAAAACCCTTAAGCACAACAGCAACAAAGCAGACGGACCAAAAGTTATTTGTGATGCTAGGGGAGAAAGAAAAATTCTAAACCCACAGGCACACTGAAAACATGAATAACTCACTGTAGTTACTCTACATATCAGAAAATAGAGTATATTTAACATGGACACTTGCTCTTGATGTCAGAGTTACACAAAGAAAGTCATTTAGTGCAGAAGTGTTGATGTATGTTGCAGTAGGTTTTTTTTTAATATTCATATTTACAGAAGTTGCTACATTTATTTGAAGCTTATAAAACTAACCCATTGGGGGAAAAAAAAATCCCCACTGATTTTTCACTCTCAAAGCTTATATTATATAGGGCTCACACTCTATGTATAGATTATTGCAACGCACCTGCTTTATACCAAAGCAACATCAGGGACTTTTCTGCTTGTTTAAGGACTTTCTTTAAAATACTAGCCTTTTGAGATACTGTCTTTTCCTTTTAACGCTGAAATTGTCTGGGAACGGCGTTGTAAAACTCCAATGGTTTAATTTAAGTTTAGAAAGAGTCTAATTGCATATTAAATTATTATTCTGTCTATTTATACTGCCACATGAATAGCTATATTTTCTTTCACTTTTGACATTTGGGATAAAAAGCCATATGTATCATAAATATTGCATGTAAGTCATTAAAAACTCCTTTCCTGGGACTTTGACATCTTTAAAAGGTGAATTAGTCACCTTATGTACAGAATAAATAATGTTCAGAAAAAGGCAAGCATTTTTCTATGCTTAAGTATCAGATCTCGAGGGACTTTTCCTTTTCCCCAGACAATAGTTTAACGTTCTCAAGTTAGAGTGGTGGTATAAATCTTACAAGAAGAGTCCTAATATGTGAAGATCCTCCAGAAATCCTGCTCCATGTTCTAGCTCATTCTTTTCAACAGGTGCGTGCCAGTACGCGGTATGCAGGAATGCAGGAGAAGACAACTGGGTGCCTTTAAGGTCTCTCCCATTTGGGTAGAAATGGTGCTGTGCCCTAGACAGCTAATGAGCAGAATGAGAGGGCTGTGGTGGAAATACTAACTGGGCTGAGGCATCGTGTTCTAGGCACTTGCCAGAGTTTGGTTCTTGAAGATCCTTACCAATGACACGCTTAGGCAAACAAAAATTGTGGCAGGAATTAAAGTAGTGGAAAGGAACCGATCCTAGACAACCATAGAAATTATACTTCAAGCCTGTTTTTTTTTTTTTAATTTCAAGTTACAACCTTTTGAAATATGGGACTAGTTCTAGGTTGTACGAAAAGTTTCCCTGGGTAAGGAGGCCAGAAACACATGCCATCTTCCCTGGCTACCCAGCAAGAAAGCATGCAGACAGAAAATAAATACTTGGATGTGGAAGTGATTAGCTTTGTAACTGCCAAACCTGACAAGGTGCTTTTATGGTTAGTGTTTTTTTCTACCTTCCTCTTCCCCAAGCATGATAATTTTGAAGATTTGCTTGCTGTGTGAATTGACAATGAAGCCAAGCACTTTTACTGACAAAACCTGGAACTGTGTAAGTGGGCTACAGAGAGTACTACTATGCAGTGTTAAGCATAGTGATTAGAATACAGTGCATATGTGTGTTGTGCATTCAAATGCATCTGTAAGTCCTATCAGTGAAATACATTGCAAATTATGGATGCTCTCCACAAATGAGACTATTATGGTTGCTCTTCATTATAAAGACAAATTCATGTATTTCTTTTTGCAAAGAAAGTTATCATGTTTTGCCCTAAGAATATTTATTACTATAAGGGTGTGCCAGTTAAAGTGCTCAACAGGAATATGACAGTTTAAAAGCATTGTAAAACTTACATAGCTTACTTCTTTTTCTAAAGTGCAACAAGGATGAATAGAATGGGCCAAGGTATGACAATTAATGGTTCTGCATGACCTAGAAACTGCTGTGGGTTTCCTTCTATAACTTTGTCCTTGTGAAAACTTGTGAAATTAAAAAGAAAAATAGTTACAAACTTTATTCAGTTATTGATTTGTTTGTTTGGTTGGTTGTTTTGTTGGTTTTCTTTTGCCTTTTTTTTCCCTTCCAAACCAGAAGTTAAACTGGCGGCTGCTGCTGCTGCTGTTGCTCAACCCTGTTTTATTTTTTATCCTCTCATCTGCTTGCGTTTCTAATTGCATGTGTCCTTTAGTAAACACCCAGGTTCCCGCTCAGTGAAGATATCTGACCTGGTGCAGACATTACATTAATTTCCCATTCCTCATGCCAGTTCCTTTCCTCCCTTCCCCTCCCTACTCACCTCTCCCCCGTGTATGTTCATGAGCATCTTTTTATGTTGGAAATATTGACTGAAGATAGTCAAAAGCAGTTATGCATTTTGGAAGAAAGTTAATGGCTTTGACACCAGGATACTTTCCCATTAATGTTTGATGTTTTCCATTTAGCAGAGGAAGGAAGTGTGTTAATATGAAGCCATATGAGCTTTAAGTGGAGGTCCTGTCACTTATATCAGTCCGTGTGTGGTTTTGACAATGGAAACTAGGTTCTTAGTAACTTTGTTGATCTGATCTGAGTGTTGACACAAAACCGTAGCTAGCAAATCTGTGGGTTCTTGGCATGTCTTCCCACTGGCCTAAACTGGTTTCCAGTTAAATTCCCATTGTCAAAAGTAAGAATTTTGCTAGTTTAAAAAATAAAAAATCATCAATTGCAAGTCCAGAATAGTATTTTTGTCCCAAAACTTTAGTTACCTTGAAGCAAAATAAAGACGTTCACAGAAAGTAAAAATAGCTGCTTCTCTCTCTTCCTGCAAATTGCTTACTACTTGCTACATGTAAAATATTCATCTGCCAAACAAAGGATTGCTTGGTGGGTGGAGAAACTTTCATTACTTTTTTCTCATACAGGAAGAAATTGCATGGGAGAATTTTCAGCTTATATATAAAGCTGCTTATGTGGAGGGGGAAGGCACACAAACATACACATACAGACTCATCTGAAACTGCAAGTGTCATAAGAGTAAAAAAATGCATGTTTAAAACAATTGTAAGGTAACCTGGGATTATGGTGAGAATACACATTTAATAAATCTTTGTGTTATGTTTAGCTAGTACTTTCTTTGCCTCTGCTTAGAATAGAGGATGTTTCACAGTGACATTTGCTCAAATGTGATTACTCAGTCCAGAATTAATGACAGAAATTTTAAAGCACCAGAACAATAAATCAGCTGGAGAAAATTGCTAGAGTCTTACACAAGCTGAATAAATCTATATTTTCATCATTTTACTTTAGTTATTTGTATCTTTTTATGCTGCAGGGAATAGTTTTATACAAGATGTTAATTTTTATTTATTTGTAAAAGGAGCATGGAGCCTTTAGAACCTTCACGGACACACTGGGATGCTGCTATCCCATTGCAAACACAGGTGTTTCAGGGCAAAGTAAATGTTTTCTGCTTTCTGATACATGCAGTTACTTAGATATTCCAACATCTCTCAGTTGATGCTGTCAAAACCAAACCTGTTGAATAACGTAGGAAGATCAGGGACTTTCTTGAACAGTTCTTAAAAAAAAATAAAACAGAAAACTATGCCTGTTCTCACTGTAATGTAGAAACACATATGGTAAGGATCAATATGTGTATGCCAAAAGGGAGAGAAAGAAACTGAAAGAAAACTAAAAAAAATTTGGTGAATATAACAATATATAAAGACTTAAAAAAGGGTTTTCTGGACTGATTTGAAGGAAAGACTAAGTAGTTTGTGTAAGATAAGTAAAAATCTGTGCTAAGGTTTTGGAAGACATATCAAAGTTAGAGTGTGAGCATAACAAAAAAGATTGAAAAGTGTCTAAGGGGTTGCGGAAGGACGTTTAATAACTGGGAGCAGAATGTCTTAGTGGCCAAGAGTAAAGATGAGGAGTGTCAAGCTCATATTTCAAAGGTAAGTATAGAAGTTGATGGACTTTCACAGGAGATTTGTCATTATGTGGTCAAAGACAATTTTAAGAGCAGAAAAGGAACAGGAAAGATATAACGCATTTGATGCTGAAAATTATAATGCCTGGATCAAGGTTGCAGCACTGGCAAAAAGAAATTTAAACAGCAAAAGAAATTAGAATCTACCAGTTTCTGCATTATTTTCTGTATTTATTACTCACGAAGTTAAAGGCAAAAAGAGACTTGATGGTGTCTTTTTAAAGATCAGCTCCCTGGATATGAGTTTTATTGTAAAGATAAACATATCAATAATTGCCTTGTTTTTAGAATTCCCGAGAAAGCAGAGAAGATGGAAATGCTTTACACTGGCTGCTGAGAAACACAGTGCAGTTCCTCCCTGATCCTTAGATCTCATGCAGTTCTCCCCTTTCTTGCTACAAGACAGAATTAACTTGCACCAAGTTCTGTTTGCAAGGAAAGTTTGTGCACCATATGTTAAAAAAGAAGATAGAGATAAAAGTTCACAGTGCTTAACTTGCCTGAAAATCATTTTAAACACAAACCATTAGAAAACTGTTAGTTTGAAATTGTTTGTGTGATCTTGCAAGGCTTTTAAAACGTGATAACCATCACACTTTACACCTCTCTGAAAGGTTAGTTTAATCGTAGATCACATAAAATTGGTTTCCACAAATGTATAATGGTTCATGTGTCACACTTGAACTAAATGGTTTTTTAAATGGAGCTGAAATTATTTTGATGTGTACACATTCCCAGATTTTTTTTCCTACAACCTTTCTTAAACCAGCCCCCATCAGGAACCATTCCCTTAAAGTCTCATTAATAATTCAGATGTTCTGATGACTTTAAAAGATCTGTGGAATTGAGGTCTTTTTTTTTTTTTTAAACTGCTTGACAAAAAGATAAATGAATGTAGAAAGAAGCGGTAGGAGTCTGGCAAGCTGTAGATCATCTCTGAACAGATTGTAACTTTATCATTCTGTCAGGAAGAATAATTTAAAGCACTTAATCAGTTAGCTTCAGTGTGCAGGATGTAACATTATGAATTCTTATCGTCCAATCTGTTCAAATCAAAGGGAACTTAATTACAATAGGTAAGAGAGAGAGAGAGAGAGAGAGAGAGATGGGAGACTGAATGTTGTTCAGGCTTAGGCAACTTTAAGGGGGCAGGGAACTATCTACCCTAATTGCAAATGAGTAGTACATTTTAAAAAGAAGTAAACCACATTTTAGAAAATTACAAGAAAAACAATGCTGTAGTTCTGTTTACTTTCAGTAATAAACTATTAATGATTAATACCTTTTTTAAAATTTAATTTTTTAAAAAAGCATAAGCGCAGGTAACATATCTGAAAAAAAAATCAAAAAGGTGGATTAAACCTTCACAAGTTTGAGGTTTGTTGTTGGGGAGTGGTCATGTTGCATGTAGATGCTTAAAATCCATATCAATTTTAAGTATTTAAAGTTTGTATTCATGAAAGTGACTGAGAAGTCCAGTAATTCTGGAAATCAATCCGCTTCTTTAGACTCCCTACCTTCAAAGCTAGTTGCTTATTTTTATGCATTTATGCCCAGATATTCATCCTTTATTCTTCCTGGTGTTCCTGTTTCTATTCTCTCCCTCACCTCCTGAGCTTTTATACTCTGTCTTTAGGTTTCTGAGGTGGATTTTGCTTTGTTTGTTTGTTTGTTTGTTTGTTTGTTTGTTTTAAATGAGCACTTCTTCCACTCCTGCCCTGATAGCCCAGATACAACAGCATTTCAGTGGTAAGCAAAAGTGGCAGTTTTGTATTATGCAAGTGAGACATAAAAGCATCTGAAGCATTTTGGTTTCCCCATTGGAATGGGAAGTAGTCCATACATGTAAAAGCAGCAGCTCTGATGTGCCCCAGTTGCAGTACCCCATTCCCAGAACCATTTGTGCTCACTGCTCTGCATATCCACCTCTGGAATTTGGGGAAGGAGGGCGAGAACAAAGTTTGTCAAACCACAAGCATCTAATGGCCATAAGCCACTCTTAAGACCAAGAGTTTCTAAGTCTTTGAATAGAGTTATCTTGTAAAGTTGCATATCCGAAATTAAGAAACAACAGCAGTAATTGCTCTCTAAAGGCCTTAAGAAAATTCTTTTGCTTTTTTTTTCTTTTGTGAATTTTAAGTTTTGTCCACATCTGTGTATGAATAATACAATATGGTGGTTACAATTATAAGTATCTAGGGAATGGCTGCAATGCTGCAGCCCCTCAGCATCCTTACTTCTTCCACACTGCTCCCAGCCCACCCTAAAACAGTACCATAGAATTCTTCCTGTGATCATGGAAACAGACACTGTCCAAAGATATAAAAGGAATAGCTTGCCCTCTAATCTTCCTTTAAGTCCTTGCTTCCTTTGCTTTACTGTCATGTATCACTACCAATCCATTCAGGATTAATTTAAGCCCCTACTACAGTCATCTGCAGCATCAGGTATGTTCCATACACCTTCCCAAACTGGGGAGTTCAGCAGTTCCCAAGTAGCCAGGTTGCTAGGTAGTGATATAATGGCCATCCTGTGCAGGAAGGCAGCCATCTGGCAGCATGAACGCATGTCCTGTTTATTCTAGCACCAACTGCAGAAAGTTCTTTACATTCTCCTGCATGATTTCTGAGCCAGTGGTAGCGACCACCCCGAGGCTGAAATGATTCAGAGAAGCCTCTCACTCTTTAGGTACTCCTCTGTATATGGACTCACACGCTCTTTTCTGCATTACCCTTGTCCCATCTGCTCTCCCTAGCTTCTTAGTTTAGTGTTTCATTTGTATCATTTTTTTCAATAAATGAATCAGTGTGTTCACCTGAAGATGGGAAAAAACGAAAAAAAAAAGAGCTCTCTTACATTCAACAAGAAAAATAGCATATTGACATTGTTCTTTAACTTCTACTATCAAATCTGCAAACATGTCATCCTCCTTTCATGAAAAGTATTTTCAGCAGTGTTAATCTAATGCACTGTACTGCTAGTAATTACTCAAATTCTTCTATTGATTGCCATTTCTCTATAGACTTTCCTGACTGCTCCCCCTCTCTTTTTTTTTTCCTTTTTTTTTTTGGTATTTATGTGTATATGTGCTTCACTAATTAAAACTCTCATTTTCCCTCCTTATTCTGTCTCTACCCATTTTGCTCCTTAGCAGAAAAGAAATGGTTTACAGATGAGCCGGATAATGCCTATCCCAGAAACATTCAAATCAAGCCCATGAGCACTCACATGGCCAATCAGATCAATCAATATAAATCGACAAGCAGCTTGATACCACCAATCAGAGAAGTCGAAGATGAATGTTGACTCCTTCGAGGCCAGAACTATTTTTTTAAAGCCTGACAAACTTCATGAATGGTGATGTGACATTTATTCCTCTTACATGCTGAACCACTGATGGAGAAGTTAAGAAGGGCAAGCTTAATGGGAAAATAAAGTAGACAGATCTTTGTTTGTCTGCCTTTAATATTGCTTCCACGTATTTTGGAAACTCTTTCATTTATAAATGAACATAATCAAAACTAGTCATGTATAGCCTCTAGCATTTTAAATTATTTTTATTTATTAGAAAAAAATATATTTTTCTTTTTTTTTCATTGTCAAGTATTTTCCCTTATAATAAAAAAACCTGCATATGTGGCCAGACTCCTAAGAGAATTTTTAAAAAAGAAACCTCAGTCTTTGGCTTAAAGGAGAATGATGGTCACAGTTATAAAGACATGTAATTAAAGGGGACAAATGATATATTTACAAAAAAGAAAAAAGGTCCAACTAGTATTTTAGTAAATCAAAAAAAAAAAAAAAGAAAAAAAAAAAAGAACAGTCCACCAAAATGTTTCTTTACTGGAGGATGTGTATTTTGTTCAGCATTGACACCAGCTCTTAATAAACTGAACTTATTTATTTTCAAAGTTGGATGTCATATTTTTGTACATGTAACATTCTTCTGAAATATTCTTTGTTTTATTACCATACACAGATCATCTTAATTACCAGTTATGTTAAGGTCCAATAACCCCCATACACACACGCATGCACACATACACACACACAAGCAGAGAAGCCCAGCATCCTCAATAACCTGCTGCGACACTAGCGTAGTGAACATCACTACCCTAAACTGAGGGCCATGTAGATAAGGTGCTCATAGGCAGCACTTGCTATAAATGACCAATTTGGCAATCCCACTTCAATTCCCATTAGCCATCAGCAGTTACTAGTTTCAGGAAGGAGAGCTTGGCAATTCCCCTTCTATTGTCATGTATTACGGCTTTAACCCAGAGTACCTAAATACTGCATGAAATCATAAGTTATAAATTTTCTCATCTATCATATTTTGTTGGTTCCCTACTTCAAAGGTGCTGATGGCCTTGCATCAGTCTGGTTTATTTGGTTCAAATTCTTCCTGATATGTATAGAGGTTTAGCACCAGATCTTTGCATTTTGGTGATAGCTCTGTCCCTAGGTAAAGAGCACACTGAATCTCCTTTTGATGAGTTCGGATCAGGATAAAAACTAGTTTAGCCTTAGCTCTAGAATTTCATAAAATGCTGTTCTCAGTTAATTCCTGCACCAAGCAGCATCTTATTTTAGCAGTTGGTTTGGGTTTTTTTTTACCCCTTTAATTTGTTTTCGTTTTGCTGGGCCATCACACATAAAAGTACAGTAATAACCAAATCAAAATGAAAGTAATGAATGTATTTATTATGATAAGTTACAGAAGGCTTTTGATGGGTGCCTTTTGTGTGAGCAGTTTCACAAAGTTGCCAGCTGTATAGCCATAAGAGAAAAATGTGGTGTTTCATATCTGTGCTGCAGTATCTATCCACCCAAGCATTTGATGTTCTAAATGATTTAGTGACTCTCTCTATCTCAAATTAGCAACATCTGACACAAATGTGTGAAGAAAAAAAAAAAACCCCACAAAAAAAGGCTGTGCTAATAAGGCTTAAAATAAAAAGATAGGACCCAGTCATCAGTAAAGGCAGATTTTCATTGTGCAAGTTAACTTTAGGCTTTGTAATTTTGCAGACTTGTTAAACACCACAATAAAACATACTGTGGTACTTTTATCATTAGAGAAATATCAGTGAGTCAAAAAAACCACAAAGCAGATTAATTTATTGTGAAAACAATGATGTCCACTGTATAATCCAACATTTAAGCTAAACTATCTCAGCTTTAATGTTTGTCCACTGGCTGCAGTACAAATATAACCATACTAACACCTAATAGGCTTTATTCTGGAGTGACTTCTTGGACTGTGACTACTTTGTTGTTACATTTTGTAGAATAGCTATTTAAAGACAATAACAAGAGTTGTTAATATAGTATCTGTAAAATTGGATAGTTTAAAATATTTCACTATCCTACAAAGTAACAAAACAATTTAAATAGTTTTTCATTATTATTTGGACCATGTTTAATCCATTTCACAGTTCCCAAAACAGAAGATATTCTGGTGAGTTCTTCCAATCTATGCTGCTTCAGCTAATGATGTAATAATCTACACCGAGTTTCTGCATTGGGTCATGTTAAGCCTTTACTTTGAAGTCAGTGCTCCTTTTTCATTTATGAACTGCGTTCATATCACAACCAGAGTGAAGAAAGCTGGTCCTGAGTACAGGAGAATTTTTGACATTTGTGTTCAACTTCACCAAGTACATGTGAATTTTATATTTTTTTTCTTAGAAGACCAGTGTTTACTGTAGGGGCATAGAGCATTATATCTTATGCTTCATCATATACAGTGCCATTTCTGAGTGTCCTTCTTTCACAAGTGAACATTCACTGAATAAAACATACTAAGGAATCAAATACAACACTCTTATATAGTTAAGGTTTGTGTGTGTCTCCGTCCAGTTTCTGCCACACCCAAAAATATCATGCTGCCAACAATACATAAATAAAGGACAAGATCTGAATATACTCATGTTCTCTCCCAGCACAGACAGTTGCATATGTAAGGGCAGACAGAACAACACCTGTAAAGAACAAGCGAGACAGAGATAATCAGGTATAGTTATGCTTTTATATTTCCCTTTTATAGAACTACTATGAGCAATCTGTACTCTTTTCTTACACCTTTTTTTGATGATCCAAGACCCAGGACTGATTTTTGGCAATTAGGTGAAGGAACATGTAGAAAACTTGTTGGAGATCTTTGACATTGAACCATTAAAGACTGCAATAAGGCCAGACCAATATTTGGGTATATGAAGTTACATCAAAGCAAGTGGCTGGGAAAGTGGCCTAAGTGACAGCTGACAGACCACATGATGACTGATGTAGAAATAAGTTCTTGATCTTTATTAATAATTCTTACCCCTTTCTCAGAAGACAACAAAGGCCGGGGCAGGGGGCAGGGGCGGGGGAGGGGGGTGCATATTTCAGCTTCTCTGTTAATTGCATGCACAATTAATATAGACAAAACAATTTTTTTTTTTTTTTGGTAACTCATGTATTGGATAGAGAGCATGTCTGTGTTATGTATGTGTGTTTGCAAACATGCACGTCCACATATACACGTGTGTGTGGCTGTGTGTGGCTGTATATACACATATCTGTGAGAGTGTGTATGTATTTGATACAGAGTCAGCACAAGAACGTAGTCCTTTGTGAGAGGCGGGGGGTGTGGTGTGAAGAAAGATACAAAGAAAAAAAGACTTACAGGCTAGCACATGGAGGGATTGTAGCTACTGTTTCCTCCTGGTTTGACCAAAAAAGCAGCCATTCCTGCTAGCTATATTAGCAGCGTACTGACTACGCTGCAGAAGCCTCTCTCACTGCTGAAGCAGGTGTGTACGCCTGACTGGCTCACACCCATGCACATGTATGCTCCCACATTGCCGGAAAGTCTGCTGTCTCTTTCTGTCTTGTGGCTATTAGTTTAATTTGTCCCCTGAAGATCATGAGTTCTAGAATGAAAGGATAAAACTCCTCCAATGGGGTGTTGTCTGGGTGGCAAGTGCCAAGCACAGCAAAAGTTAAAATGTAAAGAAAAACAGATATTCAGAGTTTAAATGAAAATTTTAAGGCCTCAGTGTGACTTACTGTTGCTTGTAAGATGGTAAGTATACTATGTATTTATTAACAGGAAAAAAAAAAAGATGCAAACATTTCCCTGTACTTTTCAAAAACCTCCTAAAACTGTCACTTCTGTTTTAACACTGGTTCTTCTTTCAAATCAGCATCAATGGCCAAACGGTAGGAAGTACATGTGGTGAAAAGTACAAACCCCTTGAGCTGGGGCATGATGGGTTATACAGTGCTATACGTTCACAGACAACTTTGTTATTCCACCCATAACACAAAGGGACCCTGCAAGCCCTACTAGCCCAAAAACCAGGAGTGTAGGGACAGAGAAAGCAGGGGACATCCAGGTCCTCAAGCAAATGTAAGCATGTGGCTATTTCTAATTCATCTTTGATGGGAAAACCAGTGTTGCTTATACAAGGTGAAGGCGTCACCTATAAGGTTGCTTATACAAGAAGAATGAGCATCAGGATAAGGAGGATCCTGTGTCACATTATTAAGCCACACAGATGTCTTGAAAGAGTTGAGTCTTTAGCAGCTTACAGGCTGTTGTAGCAGCTGGGACTGTACAGGAAGCCAGGTCTGGCCATACTAAAGCCTTTTTTTTTTTTTTTCCCCCCAGTATTTTTGCATTTTTAAGAAAAAGTGTACCCAATGATTCCAGGTGGCATGCATGCGAAAAGACTTAGTTGGCCTCAGCCAAATGTGGGAAAAGGGGAAAGGTAGCTTGCACATACAAAAGTATTGTCTATAGCCTTTTATTAATAGGTTATTGGGTGGACAAGCTTGTTATTGGGGTTTTTGGCCAGTGTAAGGAAGATTTGCAGTTCTTGAGCTCTTCATGGAGTAGGAGAAGAAGGGGAAAGCATAATAGCATGTCCTCATTCACAGAGGACTGTTTTTGTTGGGGGTTTTGTGTGTGTGTTTTTGTGTGTAAACTGCATCTAACAACTACTGCAATAATTAGATGCATAAACTAATGCACAACAAACAAAAGCAATAATTTACAAATGGGTAATTATATGTGTTTTCACTGCTTGGTCACTCACCGGTGAATCCATAAACATGTTAGCAACTGCACTGTTCTAGCTGCCTCACATGGGCTCAAAGCTAAACACAGAGCAGGTGCTTAAATTGTTTTATCAAGAAACAGACTTGTAAGGGCTTCTGAATCCCAATGTATTTAAAATGAACAGATATTGAGGTCGGGGGGTGGTGGTGGGGGGGGGGTGATGGATGGGGTGTGTGTGTGTGTGTTTGTGTATGTCTCACCTTTCATTTCTAGTTTTAATTGTGCTTAAACACAATAACCAAGTGTGTGAAAGCCAATAAACAGGTCAAAGTGAAAACAGAATTCCTTCCCTGTGTTACAGTGGATTGGCCTGGGAATATTTGTCAAAATCAATGGCAGATGAGTAGAAAAATTCAGGGGAAAGAAGAGAGGTTCTTTATATTCCTTTTTTTGTTTTCTTGTCCCTACCGTCTGAACTATCAATATCCCCAAGATACGAACAAACACATTTATATTTATATTTATATTTATATTTATATTTTTTTATTATTTTTTTATTATTATTATTTTTTAGTTCTAAAGGCGTTTGAACAACACCAGGCTTAGGGGATATAGTTTTTTAAAATTCATTATATATGCACAGCAAGTCTCCTAATATTCAGTTAGCAGACAAAATATTTGTAGTACTTCTTTTGTACTGAGCAATACTAGTAGGTGTGGGTACAGCCTCCATCTGAAATAATGAAAGGACTGGAGTAGCTGTTCAGCTCTGGCCACTGCTTAGGATAGTACATAGACCGCTCGTATTGACAATTCTGTCCCAGCATTTATCAAAGCTATATTTGTATACGAAATATATCTATTCTACACAGATATTCTCTGCTATGGAACATGCAGCCCCATTGAAACTGTATAGTCTGTAATGTGCAGTAGTCTGTATAAGCAAGTAAATTTCACTGAAGTTAATAGATAGGACTACTGATCTACTGTATCTGTTTTATATAATGGTATACTACTGTTAACTAAGAGGGGGTGGGGGAAGGAAGAAAATATAAAAGATAAAATACTTTTTATCATTTTGGGTCTAATTTAGAACAATATCTAATATAAGAAGCTAAACACAGTAATGTTGCATCTAATTAGAACCTTAGTGAGGTTGAGAGAAATCTTTCTACTGCATCAGTTAATGCATTTTAGAGGAGATCTTTGTAACTTAAAAAACCAAAAACAAACAAACAAAAAAAAGCCACCACAACACAATATATAGGCAATTGAATACATGTAATAGAAAAATGTAGATTTTTCAGAAACCAGAAATCTGGCATATGAGCTCTTTGTTGCCTGGACAATAAGTAACAGGAGACATGTGAAAAGGTGAGCAGAAGTTATCTCAAGTTTTCCTTAAGCAGCAGTTAAAAAGGCCGCTTCTGCCATGGTGTAGCTTGGGACACACACGCTTAGCCAACACGAATAATTTAACCTCTGTCCAAAAAAAAAAAAAAAAAAGAAACATCAATACAACTTTAACTTTTGCATTTATGTAGAGTTCAAGGCTGATGGTTTTTTCCATCCTTCAGAAAAAACACACACATGCAAACACATATGCACAAAATATTTTGATGGCTACATGTCTAGTTATAATTTGGGAGTAGGGATGGAGAGATGATACACTGAGAACCAGCTATCATAACTTAAAAAGTTCATCAAGAAAAAGGAGTATGACTTCATCATTTTACTTTTTACCATTATGGGTTGGTGAGAGAGAACAAATGCTGGTGCTCAGAAATGATCTACCTGACTTTGTCATATGTAATATCCAGTGATAAATATATTGTCCTGTAAAAAGGGTTTGTACATAACTTGTACATGGTTTCATTTTGTATTTTTCTCAGATTAAAATTTATGTATTTGTGTTCTAAAAGATGGGAGACTGCCGTGTTTTCTTTTTTTCTTTAAGACAGGCTGTGTCCTATAAAGATATGCGACATCTATCACCAAGTAATGAATAAGACTTTATTCACTAAACCAATGCTATTAATACTTCGAACTAAGAGTAACCAATCTGCCTTTCTCTCTTGCTCACTCTACAGAATCAGCCCTTTCCTAATAATAATTAATATCAGCTGCTGTGGAGGATGCTGTGAGGGCTGTAAGTGAATAATTCTGTAGTAATAACAAATGTCAGCCTAACACCAGTTACGTAGTCAAATACAGTTATAATCTGGTATAACTTCACTACTTTACATAGTTGAATAGAGTATCTCATGGTACCTTTAGCTCTGATAGGTCAGGCTATGATGGATTGGTAATTGTGCTAAGCAGTCCAAAGATTTTCTTATCTCTCATGACAAGTACATTTAATAGTTATTTGCAAGATTTGGACTATGCTTCTTCTGTTGCAGCACAGGAACTAGGTATAATCCTATATGCAACTGTATGTTTTTAAGTTTAAGAAAAACTTAGTTTCCTTTTGGACTCTGTAAGATTGAGTGCATGTGGCTGGCATTCTGCTGTTTAAAATAACCTTGCCATTATAACTGACATCAATAATCTGTGCAGCAACATCACTGCAGTGATTTCTGATCAACCACAGAGTGATAAACCCTGTTTGATCCTGAATCGTGGAGAGGAAAGACGAGCAGACCACTGCAAAAGTCTAGGTTAAGCATCTGAAAAACCAAAAGTACAAATAGTTAATTGGTTCTAATTCGGAGGTAAATAATGTAAAGAATTTGGTATAAAATGGCTGCACTGGTGTTTTCTAAGCAAATGCAGTGTTTCGGGGGGGGGGGGGGGGGAGGGGGAATCAATGCACAACAGTATTTGTGCAGGACTGTGGAGAACTGTGTAACAAACTGGCTCAGCACCAATGTCAGTGAAGCAAACTGGTACAGTCCTCACTGAGTACACCTGTCAAAACCATCCTTAGATTCTTTCACTGTAGAAGGGAATTTATGCACCATAAGAACTGTGATGTCTGCCTAGAACAGTTCAATGAAAGGATTATTCTATGTTAATAAAACGCTATGGAAAGGTATACTAGGTCTACTTAAGACATTACTCCTCGACCTCATCCCTTCATGCTGTCAGACACTAACTAGTAAACTTGAGTTCTAATTACTAAAGAAGAATGATAACAAGGCAGTGAGGGACAGCCATATATGTCACCATGAATAGGTACCCATCTTAAGACAGGAAGATAGTTTTTCTCATCACAGGTTTAATCAGGTGTCTGTGCCCTGCATAAGGATCCATATGACAAAAGAGGTGTTTATCTTTACACAGTCATCAATGAATATGTGCTTGTGCATTCGGACCTGTATGTATATTTACAGCTGTGCATGTCGCTATCTACTAAATTTTTTAGGGTCTTGACTCCTAGATGGCACAGTATTTGCTGTCCAAAACCCTTAAATCAAACCTGGCCATAGACTAGTCAAGGTAAGAAGACTTTTTGTTATGTATCTACAGCCTTGTAACTCATTGGTACAAAGGTTCGATTGAGCAGCACACTATGCAGGTTCCCTGAAATTATATAGTAGTCCTAGTGAACAAGTGGTTGCAGTGAATGAATAGCCTGCTTACACCTTTTCTGGACCATGAGGCAATTCTACTACTCTTTTACAATACTTTGATTAGAACACAATTGTCTTTTGCTGTATATGATAATAAATACAAATTTTGTTATTTATTTTAATTGCAAATATGTGGTTCAAGCTAGGGAGGTGTTTTCATAAGCATCGCTTTGTGCATTGGGGTGCTGTCAAGGGGCAGGAGAACTGTGAAACAATCCTTTGCCTCACAGCCCAAAGGCAAGGACAAACATTTGCCATAATCTTCTATAGCAATTTTAAAAACCCCAAAACTAAAAGCACAACAACAACAAAACCAACAAAAATAAAAAACCTCATGGGCGTGTGTGCGCACGCGCGCGTGCACACACACACGCACACACACACACACAAAATGAGCCTCTTTCCAGTCTTCCCTCAGTTACCACAACCCCACCCTTTCCCCCACCTGCAGCCTGTAGGAAAAAAAAAAAAACAACACAACACCCTCTTATTTAGACTGTAAATCTTCCCTCACTTCAAAGGTAGAGGCCTATTTCTAAGTATTTAGGGAAAGGTAACCAAAGATCTTATTGAGAGTCCTTAACCAATTGACAGTTATTGTGCATTACAGCCATCCCAGCTTTCATCTTTGCAAGATCACAAGTTTCTCCAGCAACAGTAAAATAGTACTCAGTTAATGACAGAAGTAGGGGTGAAAATTTTGTGACATGCTGCATTGCTTTCAAAAAGTTACTGTTTCGAAAAAGTATTCAAAATTCAGCCTTCTGACCATTTTGTAAGATTGTGGGTTTATTTTGTATTATTTGGTAGTGGGATGTTTGCAGAGAAGGAAAAGCCGACAGTGTTCTGTATCATTGACATGTGCAACTCTGTTTTAGAATAATAGGTATATATCGGATGGGTCAGTAGGACAGATACAAACTCCATACTTCTAATCAATATTGACTTGTGCAGCCTAGCTGCAGCTGTGTGCTTCATAACGTCTTTGAAAAAAAATCATAAATCAATTTAATCCTGCAGCGCTGAGCTCTAAAGTATGGAGAACATCACTAAAAATGTATTTAAATACAAAAATATAACAATAACAATGTAAAAGATAGCTATTATTTGCCATTCTAACAGGTGACATATGGGCCATCACCTGCACTGTAGGCTGTAGACTAGCTCCTGGAGTCACCTAGAGCTAACAAGTCCCTCTTAATTGTGAAGTTAAGCCTTGTCATGAGGACACTTTTGGTTACTCTTCCTCTGTAGTACATTATAGGGCTTACAACACTGAGCTTTTTCTAGCAAAAGATTTTGTTAGAGGGCATTGGAACCTGTACTCTGTTTTTTTTTTGTAAACATGACTAGGGACATTTTGGTCAGTTAGTCATTCTGGATTAAGGGCAGTACATTGGTTGTGTTTTGGTTTTTTTTATACAGACACACATGTATATATGTCTATCCATATGTACATAAATATACATAAAAAAATATACATGTATCTTTTAAATAAATGGCTGTAACTTGACTAAATAATTTTTCCTCTTTGGAAAGGTCACTGGGGCAGGGGAAGGGCAGTGGCATATGCTTCGGCATGGAGTGCAGAGCCAGGCTATCGAGTCCTGCGCTTAGAAGCTAAGACAGGGTGACTGATGAGTGTGAGGGACTTGGATATCTTGGGACTAGTCTGACTGCCAGTGCTACAGTATTTGGCTGCAAGGAGATCCTATTCCAAACAGGAATATGAAGCCACTCTATGACCTGAACAGGTTAAAAAACAAAAACAAAAACAAAAAACCAAACCAACACAAAGGGATGAGGAAGAAGATGGAAGTAATGTAACTTGCTATTGAAATGGAAGACGAATCAGGAGCTCTTACTACCTTACTCTTTTGTAGACATATGTAAGAGCTGTGATAGAACTTGCAATAAAGTATCTCAATAGCCTCAGAAAGCTTGACATGTTATTGCCTCAAAAGCTGTGTGCCAGGCAGACAAAGGACAGGAGCAAATCCTGCTACTCATACTCAGTTGCATATCTGTTGTTCTACAGTGCAAAAGATAAGTTACTCCTGGACAGAAGGAAAAATTCACACTGCCCCAGAATTGTCTTAAGCAAGTGGGATGTGAGATAAATTATAAATGTGAGTGAAATTAAGTGAGAAAATCCTTACAGTATATCGGAAGAAAAGAAGTTGCTCATTCACGGTGGGTATTTGATGAAACTATGCAGGTTTTTGTTCCTGGCTTTTCCCTCCCTCCCTCCCTCCCCCTCTTCAAGAATGGTGACTGACAAGGGATTGAAACCTGTTACTATCCCCATCCAGGGGCCAAAAGGAGAAAATATAGAAAGTGATAGCTTCATGTCTATCATCTGTTGCTTACCTGTCTCATAGTTTCCTCCTAAGGAGGAACTCCATTTCTCAAGCCAGTGCTTATTCTTAAAATGCAACTGCGCTGCCATACACTGGCCTTTAAGTCAATTGCTCTGAATTAATAGTCAGAATTTCTTTGTTTTCTGTAATGTTATATGTGATCTTTACTCTTTTATACAGCAAGTAAGTTCACTGTGCCTGGCTGTTTCATAAGATAGCACAAAGACCTAAGCCTTCCAAATAGGCATTATGTACCTAATAAACTCTATCTGTGAAAGAAAATGGGAAAAGAGCAGGGTCTCTTTCTAATAACTAAACAATATCCAAATATAACAAAATGGGAAATAACATAGGCAGATTTTATTGGCAAAGATTTCATGCAGTCTTGGTTAAGTCAGAAAAAAAATTAATTATCTATCCATGAGGACTTGAAGTATGTAGTGTTTCTGCAGCTAAGCTAGGTCCTAAGCATGATTTCTGGTTATATGTACTTGACTGACCTCCTTAAAAAAACCACTCCCCCTTTTCCCCAGGCCTGAAAACACATATGTAGTATTATAACTTATTTTCAAAACATCCATTATGCAAAAATTTTCATCTGCCTCTGGGTGCAGTTTGCCTGTTTTTAATTTTCTCATTTGTTTCCAGCAACTAGACGCTAGTGTCCAGTAACCAGACACTTTCAGTCTCTGTCAAAAAGATCTTACAGTCAGTGGGAGACAGAGTTCAAAGTGTCCCAGTGGATGTGTTGGAGAGAGATGAACACTCCAGAGCACTTTTTTTTTTATAACTTTATTCAGCTTCCACTTTCTTTTCCTGCTTGGAAAAAGAAACTCTTATTTTGAACATCTTTGTCTTCTTAGACTCTCCACAGAGGTTTGCAAGTAAAACCACAGTAAAGACTTGCAAAATAATATCTTGTACATGAAATATATTGTATTCTGATTGTTGACAAACTGTAAACATACCTATTTTTTTTTCAGTGCACTCATTCAAGTGTTATCCAGCAAATACTTCTAGTTAGACATTGGACACAATACAATATATTTTTGAAAAGCATTTACCTCAAGGACAGTGCAAAGTAAATCAGTAAATGTTGGTTTTATCATGGATCAAAAACTTCAAATGTAGGGTGCATAATCCATGTGTGCAGGACAAATTAGGCAGGTCTCCACCCCAGGCCTACAGCTTGAATGCAAAGCTTTTTTAAAAGCCTATATCATCGTGGTTTAATGTTTGGAATTGATGGAAACAGGACTGGTTCCTTTACTTCAAAGATAACTTTGGTGATACCAGTTACAGCCAAGAAATGCCATGATTTTCACATATGTAATATTTTCCTACTGAGGAAGAGATTGCTTCAAACATAACTTTTCCTTATGCCAGACTTTCTGAAGTGTGCTGTAAAATTCATTTCCTATTCCCCTACTGCACATGATTGGCCACCTCTCTTCTGTCTTTTCATAATGTGCCAACTTCGTTGCTTCTTCTGCAATATTCTAGTCAGATAATGCAAAATCCCATCCTTTCATCATCCTGTATACAGACATAGCTGTAATGGAGAAATAATAAAAATGTGCAAGACAGTGGAATTTAGGGAAACCCAGGAAGTCATCAGATTAAGCTACCATATAGTCTCCCACACTAGATGAATTACATCTTGAGAACAGCATTTTACAGAATCAAATTTAAGCAAATTATTAAAATTATCAATTTATTTAAAAACTCATGGAATGATTGGGAAACCAGGAAGGAGGAGAAGAAGAAGAGATGCTTAGGTGTGTAGAGAATTACATCTGACAGTGGAGCCAGAAAGATTTAATAAGAGGGGATTCAGAGCTGGGTAGGGGTTTGGGTAGCTGAGTAACTCAGTCTTTTGCATGGATGGCAAATGTGACAAAGAAATGTTTTTAAGTTCACCGATTGCTTCAGCATTCATCTTTCCCTGCAGTGTGGGTCAGTTTCTGCAAGGATACATTACTTCATCACTTTAGGTTCTGCAGATCTTTCTTGTACTTGGACTCTGTCCACAGAATTTGCAGGGAAGATCATAGCACCAAGCAATGAAACTCCTACAGCCATTCGTCCAATTTGTTGTAGCTGGACTTTCAAGAAATTGTTCTGTTAATGTGTGTTTGAATGCCTGCAGGGTGTTTTGTATGGAAATCAGCAGGCTAGGCTTTGTAATGCTTCTTTGACATCACAAATCTCACTGAAAAGCATTGCTCTACTCAGGTGCAGGAGAATCTCTAAGTAAAGGATTCTTGCCCTTTCTAATTTACACTCTTTGTTAGAGTCAATTATCAGCCTCATGCCCTTTGCCTGCAACTAACCAATCAAAACTGTCCCTATAAAAAATAAGAAAATATATACTTGTTATAAACTGTTTTTCATCCATCTTTATTAGAAATATCCAAGATACGACTGGAGATCCCTTTCAGCATGAAAAGAGTCGGGGTATGACATGCCTAACTGCAACATGCTTTTCTAATGCAAATAGTACCAAGTACTAGCAGCAGAATACACTCAGTTTTATGCCCTGTAACATGTAGCTTAGTTGCATGTGGTAGCTTTAATACTTGTATTACTACTTCCTACCACTAGGATACACTTGGAGAATACTGATCAGAGAAGCCCTCTACAAAACCAGATCTTTTCCACCTCAGCTGGCACAGGATATGAGTCCTGGAAGAAATGGATGTAAACTTTATTCCTATTGCCCTTTTCAAACATTGTGGTGTGGTACACAGTGACCACTGGAGAATTAATATGTGGCCTGGGCTTCGACACTACTGCACCAGCCCCCTTCAAAACAAACAACATAGCTGTATCTGCAGTATGATTTGCATAGTTATTAGCTGGAAGGTTTTTCTATAGAGTCCCTTGTAATCAATTCAGTGCTGTTGGAGGCTGCAGGATCAGCTCATCATCCTCCAGTAGTTCTCTCATTAATACACCTCTGACCTAGAGGCCCGTTCCTAGAGGGACTGAGACTCTGCAGCCAGTTAAATCACCTGTCCCTTGGCTATAAATGCTGTGAAGACATAATTATAAGGATTAGGCTGAGACCATTAATTTAGAGCAAAAATAATACTGTCTGTAAGACTTCGAAGATTTAAATCCTCCAGACTGAGAGTAGCACAATCCTGGTAAAGCTTATTTAGTTGGACAGGGACATATTGCTGTGTCCAAGTCTCACAGAGCATGCTGAAAAGCTGTGGTTGCTTTCCATCATTTCATAATACCTTTAGCATACTTAGTTAGCATGTGGACCAGGCTTATCCCAGCAAACTGCAGTTATTTAACATAAACTGTCTTTTGAAGATGATTATCAGTCTTGATAGACTTGAAGGGGGCCTAATGTAATTGGATATCTGAGACACTTGAGTTTAATTGGAACGGATCTGTGCCGCATACTCTATGACACCTTCATGGAAGACCAGTTCTCATGTACTGTGATGAAAGACCTTTCATGAAGGTGGATGGTTTGAGGCCACCTTTTTTTACAGCTTACCTGTTCAGGAAAATACAGTAGTTGAAGCACAGAAGATGAGCTTGTGATCTAACAAATAGGAAGAACCTCTAAAACCTATGATAACTCTATACTTTCCATGCCTCTGTTCCTCAAAACTTGTGCTTTAGAGGGATTTTCCCAGAATTGTTTAATGTGACAAGGGACTCCTTTCTAATGTACATGCGATTCATCCTGTAACAATATAATTGTTCTCTTGCTACACATCCATTGGCTTTTTTTTTTTTTTTTTGCTAGTCAGGTAAAAACATCTGATGATAAATTATGGCATTTTATCTCACCCTGTTAACCCACACACTTAAAAATGTAGTTCCATTTACCTTTTTCTTGATCACACGGTTTATTTACAGGATTACTGCTTTCATGCTCCTGTTCCCTTTTCTCCATCACAGACATATCATCATCCAAGGAATCAATATAAATAAATTCCCATGGGAATTTTCACAGTAGCTTTACATGCTTCCCTTTATTTGGAGTCTTTACTTAGGTGGACCATACAATATGAACCCACTTAAGAACTCAGCCCATGGGGCATAGCTGAAGGAACAAATCTGTATTCCATGTTTAACTTAAAACTAATCTGAAATGTAATTACCTGGAATCTGCTGTGGTTTACTTAGACAAGTTAGATTTCACATGCTCTGCAGATTAATAAAAAAGTTATAAAACCCCCACTTTAAGAAGAAATAAATATTGTTCAAGATATAGTTAAGGAAGGGGTGAGAGAAAAGGCAGGCATATGAAGAACATCGTTAGGAAGGATTGTGCTGGGGAAAGTGGTATGGAGAAGAGACAGTAAATGGCCAAACATTAAAACAGAAAAGCAAACCAACTGAAAACACAATGGGGGGGGGGGGGGGGGGGTGGGGGGGGTGGAACAATGCAAAAGTGTTCAAGATTGGTAGAGAATGATTAGGCCAAAACTAATGAGCTTTTGTCAGTCTCTAAAACTGACAGATCTACCATGTGCTCCAGCGAACTCTGGTTTCTTTCCATAGCAAGGCGGATGACTTTTTATCGGATGTGTCACTTGGTGAAATAATTGCCAGCAATAATGGTGCAACAGCAGCATACTCAGAGCACAATTTATCCATATCTATTCTATCTTTCAACTTCAAAGCTTCTACTGCCTCACAGATCACATCAAAATGACACCTCTGTCATTAATGACAGTGGTCTAATGCAGCTTCTCCAGATAGGCAGAATGCTCTCGTACAGAAACTAGGCATGTGCACGGGTCTTGACATTCATATTCAGATTTGTATTTGTGGGGAAGAGGGTGGGTTTGACATACAGATTTATTTGTATTTGAAACAGCCTGATTTTATAAAGCGCAAAATTCTCTAGAATTAGGAGGGGACAGAGGGGACAAGAGTAGCATGTAGGGACTTAACTAATGCAAAGTGAATGGCTGGATGTAGGAAATTTCTGTTTGCACAGCCTACAGCCTGGGTTAGCCAATGTCAGATGTCAGAGATATGAGTTGTCTTTAAAAAAACCCAAACAAACGAGTCAAATAAACGTACCTTAAAATGCACACGCTGTCCTTGTAGGCAAAAATCACAGATTTTCTGGATCTAATACTAAATCAAGCTGCTGTGAAGCCCCTCCTGGTGGTCATTAGTCACGTAAAGGAGAAAGCCGGCAAACTGCAGTTCTTGAAAAGAAAGCATTGTCTGTTTAAACTCCAGTGTTGTTTGCAAATTACCATAGAACAATAAATCTCTAAGCATAAAAATATTTCTTTTGCTTTCATAGTATACATAAACACACATGCAACCAAAATAGTGGCAGGGACACACCATTTGTTTAGGTTTCATTAAGGCTTATTAAAAGGGACCATTTCTCACTTCATTGACTAAATTTATCACCTGAGGGTTAAGTAATGCTTCAGAGGAAAAATGAGGTTTAGGAATATTGTCATATTTTAACAGCTTTTCCAATGGAAACATTTCCTATAATGGCTGCTTGGGTGGAGGGTTGAGCCTCCACCATAGTGCACATTTTCTTAGTGTTTTATATAAAAAAATTGACAATGAAACAAAAAAAACCACCTCTCACCTGCCCCCCCCCCCCCCCCCCCGAAAACTTCTTTGAGGAAAAAGAAAGGCCAATTATTTTTAAGAGGTTTTTTTTCAATTCTTATTTTTATTCCACAAACATGGTGAGGATGACTTAGTTAAAAAGACAGATAAAAAAAAAAAAAATTGAAAAAAGTCTTAAAACCCCATTTTTCAGTTTCAGTGTTAGGATCGGATGGTGAAAAGGAAACGTTCTTCCACAGCCATTAGCAGTATACTGCCATTTGAATACTGTATATAATGTAAATTACTGACTATATGTTAGCATACTTTGTTTTGTGTGCTGGTGGCTTTGTCGTTTATTGATTGTAGGCATATTTGAGCAGCCTTTGACTGAAAGTCAGTGCTGTGAATCAGATTTTACTCCTAGACCATGATTATGGGCCAGGAAATCATAATGCTCCATGAAACTTGGTCACGGGGTGGGGAATTATACAGAGGTACAAAGAGGCTGTGTACATTTAAATACAGCGCACTGCAAACTGCAGTGATTATCTAGTGTTTTTTTGCTTTGTTGTTTTTTTTTTTAAAATTGTTGTAGGTAGGAGGCAGCAGAATGATTGACACCCTTCCAGTTTCTATTACCCTCTTCAGAATGGAAACTAATTTCAAGCAGCATTCAGTACTTGTTTCTTGATTGCAGGGTAAACCAGAATGAGGTGGACCATATATCCACTGGGACATATATGTATATGTATGTATACACACACACATGCACGTATATATATACACAAAATTAAATTAGTATGTCATTTCACACAGGCTATCAAACAGCAAGGAAATTTGGTTGCTTGATGTAGAAGAGATAAAACAGAAACTAGCAACACAGAGTGAAAAGTTAGTTGTAGGCACCTGGAGCAGGGACTGGGATCCTGTTAGAGTCTGAGGGGTTCAGTAGTGGTTACCTAAGTTAGGGACCATTGTATGTAAGTGGCTGAAATTATGATGCTCAGAGTGCAGGTTTAGTAAAGGATGGTTGCAGAGGAGGAAGAGAGCAAGGGTACAATTGCAGCTCACTTGTTAAGGCCTTGCTTTGGGATAAGGGAATTGTGGGGTTTTTTTTAAGAAACAAGAATTAAATACATGTGAAATCTGTGGCTGGGAAGCTGGGGAGATAAAGAGTGACTGCAAGATTAGCATGAGGTCATCTTTAAAATGAAGCTATACGAAAACAAAACTGGAGATGATAAACTGTGGATGGATGAAGCAAACAGCAGTCAGGCTGGCAGTATTCATTCGTGTTATATTGCAGCTTGCCAGATACGGCTTCGTACTATATGAAGACTTGTTTCATTCTCAGTCTTTGTAAAGAATTTATTTCTTTCAAAAAATATATGTTTCCATGTATCTCCTTTGACACTAGTGACACAATTTAGTTCTTTGCTAACTTAACACTTTCTTCACTTTGTAGATCAGTTGTAAGCTATAGTACTGAGGAAGCACTAGGACGTATTAAGGGTTTTTTTTTGTTGTTGTTTAATACGCTTACTGTCAAGTCAACTTAATTATATAAATTTTATAAAGTCTTAATTTTGCATTCTGCTTGTGCTTAATTTGCACCTCTTGTGTTAATTTCTGTCCATGACCACAGACCCTGTCCTCCCCCTCCCAGAACATAAATTTCACTCATGTTACTGTATAAAAGTTAGAATCTGCTCTTTTCTCTTTCTATGCATAGATTCCCTTCTGCCACAAATAGCTCCCGGTTTCCTCTGAAAGGTGGGTAGAGCAGGATTTTCCAAAGTTGTTGTGTCACTTTGCTGTCAGTCAGTAAGAATTTTTGGGAGTATTTTTTTTTTCTTAAACTGACATATAATTGTAATGTAAAGAGACTGACTTGGCTTTCTTTTTGTTTTATTACTTCATTTTACTTTGTTTTATTTATTTCATGTTTTGCCTGAGTTGGCTTGCCTTCTATCCTAATTTTTTCATACCTGTTTGATCAGGAATAAGTACCAAAGCAGGTAGTTGGAGTTGCAACAGAGGTTTCTAGAAACCACAGGATAGTAAGGTTTTTTTCTGACCCAGAATACAGTATCATCATACGAGTCCTTCTTTCTTTCCAGTATTTGTCATCATATTTCTGAGAACTGATTAAAAGTATTTTAATCCATACAGACCTGCTGGGAAACACCCCTGAACAACAGTATCTCCAAGAAAACTACAAAATTCCTCAGAATTCTCCATAAAGGCCTACCTCCTGTGCCTCATCCTAATTATCACGAAGCAGATTGAGCCTTAGAGAGCCCCAAGAACCTAAACCAGCAATTTTCTCACAGGTCAGGAATGGCACATGAAGAATTATTGGAAGTTTCTCTCACCTGCTCTGACAACATGGTTTATCTCTTACCTGTAGTGAATATTATGTAAGGCCAACGCAGTAATTTGGCTCTGTTTGGTATTCATACTCAGGATTTCTAATTTAATGTTCACACTGACACAATATTACCGTAACATGCATTCAGTTCCAACTAGACTGCGCTGGCCAGGACATTTCAATATCAGCTCTCACAGCATTTGTTAAACAGTGGTGGTTGCTGTGTAAAAGCTGAGTGGTAAACTTGAAGGGAAAAATCTCTGACTTCCCATACCCATGCCTTGGACCTATCATAAAACAATTTTCCTGTTTGTTTATATATAAAAATAATATATCTATATATGCATTTTTTAATACAGAAAAGCTTTTACTTATATAGACAATGCCAAAAATCCAATTGAAGGTTTTCTATAAATTTTCAGCAAGAAGTTCTCTGGGTACTGATTATCTTAAAATCCCCTACAGTTTTAATGCACAAAAATTGCTTTCCAAAGAAGAGGAATAATCAACAGCACTGCCATTTGTTCCTTATTAAAATTCATAACATTCTGGCTAAACCTGTGTACCAAATGCAAAATCTCTTGTCTTGAGAGACATTGTACCAAGTGTAAAAGCATTTTGAGATTTGTACAAAAATTTTGCATTTGATACTCTCAAGTACTCTGCTCAAGTATCCTCAAATACAGAAACTGAGGAATAAGACCCTGATCTGAAACTTTGGGAAGGTTGGAGAACATCTTTCTTCTGCTTAGGGCAGAATTCAGACCATTGAGGGACTCCTTACACAGAGTCTTTTTTTTTTTTAAATCACCGTTTGACTGGACTTCAACACCTTCTGTGCTATTTTGTTCAATTTTTTTATATTACGCATGCAAATACCCACTCTTGTAGAATAAAATGGAGATTTCATGACCCATCCTTTTGACTGAGTTCAGCTTCCCTGTAGGTCAGAAAATTCTGTACAAACTGCACATCAGAGGTGTCTTACATGAAACTGTCTGTGTATTCACCCTCACTTATGCTCAATGCCTTTCTACTGTTTCTTCAAGAATTAAATATTGAGTTTTATTCATAGGAGTGACCATCAGTAGCTGCTGAAACAAGTATATTTTTATCTATTTCAGGTTCTGGGTTACATTTATATTAAAAGATCACTGTGCAAAAAACCCACTAGATATAAATTCTTCAGTTCACAGCAGTAAGAATAGAAATGTTTTTCTCCTCACAGTGACTTTGTAAGAAGAAATACTTCTAAAACCTCTGCCCTGTAATCATCCAAGGACCTTAACTAAAAAGCGCTTTTAGAAAGTGCAAAGATATAATAGTCCCAAGATGCTGCCCTACAGTTCCATTTTCTGCCATACAAGCGTTTGGAAGCTTATCATTGAAGCCACATTAGTCTTGATTTAAGGTCTTTTGACACATTATTACAGCACACTGCCATCACTTCACACCTGCCATTCTGTCAGTCAGAAGAGAGGGAGGGGAAACAATTTTGATGTCAATCAACAAATCCTTCGGGAGGTGTAACCTGTTAAGACATATTACCCTTTGCCCGTTGCGATTTACAGGCTTTGAATTTAAAGGACATATGCCAGAAATAATTAAAGACTAATCTTTATTGTACTTGCTTAAGAATGAAGGCATTTAGCAGCACCAGCACATTTATACTGTTCGATGGAAGAAATAGAAAGAGGAACTGAGTATGGTACTACTACTCTTTCCATTTCTATTAATCAGTTGTTCTGGCTGGGTGTTAAAATCCTCTGCCCTCATGGAGCAAATATTTAAAACAATAGCCATAACTGTTACACTTATATTAGTGTCCTAGCAAAGAACAGACGATTCCAGCATGATGCAAGGTCCGTAATATTGTTTATGAATCAAGACATTATTTTAAAAACAGAAACAATGACATGAAATTATTGAAAAAAATAATCTAGCAAAATAGGAAAAAAAATATTTAATTTCGTCCCATACATTTTAGTGGCTACAAAAAACAGTCTCAAACTGGAGAATTAAAACTTACATGGCCATAGCTTTGGATCACCTTGCAAGTATTCTGTTGTAATTTACTCAGAGGTGTCAAAGGAATGATGTCAACCTCAAAATCTGACTTTAGGATGTAAATACTGAGCTGAAGGAGACATCTTTTTTTTTTTTTTTTTTTTTTTCCAAGCTAGGTTTTCAGAATGACACAGAAGAAAAGAAGCATTTACACAGACTACTTGTTACTGTTCACAACTCGTCTCTGGAAGGAACATCTTGTCCTTAGACTGACCTTAGAGCTACAAGCTAAAGGAAATAGCTACAAAGTGAGAATATCTATGGAGTAAATAAAACAACAGGCAATGACTGTATAGCCCAGAGAGAACTAGAATTTTAAAAAAATTAATTATATTGTAAATTTTTTACACTATTGCACTGTATTACTATGCATAAAACTTGTTTGGGCTAGAAAACCATGACTGTGGAAGCTCTGACTTGCGGTTGCTACCACATATTACCAGATCACTATGGGGAAGCACAGTTTTGGCAGCTAATCTGAAAAAAAAAATTAGGCACATTGTTCCATAGGCAACATCCTACGTCATTAACTCATCATCACTGAACTAGAACAACAGATATTCCTTTCCTCTAAGGAAACATACTCTTTTCTACACCATCTTCCTGCCTTACATCCCTCATTATACCCATTCATGCACTGGAAGAAACAAGGTGCAGTTAGAGAGAAGAAAGCAATTGTTCTCAGCTGTGCCACAGACTTTTAGGGACTAATGCATTACTCTCCTAGAGAAGAAAAGACAACATGGCATGCTCTTCTGACAGATAGTGTGGGTATCAAGTTCACACAGGTCATTAGGAGACACATAGTACCCTCAGTTAGTATTCAGGAATTGTTTTCTTCAGGAGGGTAGAGATTCACACATAGACAAAAGCGTTATGCACACATTTGTTTATTAATTTGATCTGAGGGAATGGAAGGGCTAAATTATTTTTAGTTGGTGATAGTGACAAAGGTGTGCACTGGTAGCTGTTAACTTTGCATTTCCCAAAATATGGGAATCATCTTACATATGAAAGACTATTCCTTCTCAGTTCTCATAATTTAAAGATGTACTCTGAGGAGGGTGGGTCCCTTGACTGTAAGCTGTAATGGAAGTGAAAAACAGTACACCAGTTTGTACACAAGAAGCCAAGACTTTCTAGTACAGGCCAGAACTGCTGATTTCAGGAAACATCATCACTCACAGCCATGCATAAACCAGAAGCCAAATAACTATATCTAATACAAGAGCAAAATACTATAAGCAGTGTATTGTCTCGTATTTTGTGTTAATAATAACATAAAGAAGCTGTGTATTTCATACTGGCAGCTGATGGTTGATTCTGCTTTTATTTTCATAGATGTAAAGCAACACAGGAAATGGAGCAAAACTGGTAGAAAATGTGATTTGAATCAGTCACCTAGTTTGAAGCTGGTCAGAATAGAATACTGTCAGCCTGGAAGACTGTCGAATATGCTGTGACATTTAATCAACTGTTTGGCTACAGGCTCACCTCTAGTGTCTGTGGTGAAGTGAACATGATTCCCCTCACCTTGCTTCACATCACACATCACTTTTCAGTGCACTCCCGTAGAGAGCTGGGTTATAGCCTTTTTTTCTTCTCCCCCTAAGAGGAACACAGTAACATAGGTCAGTTACAGTCATGAATTTTATGAAAGGTTTGCTGGGAAACCACATTAAATGGCAACATCAGTCCATACATCAGCTCCGCAGTGCTTTTATTCCAAGACTGCAGCTGAGTGATTTGCAATGTACTTGCATTTCATGGCCATCATTTTCAAGCAATGTCATTTGCCTTGCTATAGGACACTTCAGCTGCACCAGAATCCACCCAGCTATTCATGACAAATTTCCTTCAAGGAAAAATTTTCACCAGAAACACACTCTTAGGATCCCCAAACTCCAATCTTAGAAAGCTTTGGATATAAAACCAGGCATAGACACTTCAAAATACAATAGAGGCTGGAGAGGAAAAGCTGAGAAAAAAATTACTGTCTCAGCATTCAGAAAAGTAACAACTTTGAATTCAGAAATAAAACAAGACAATTTCCTTGTATTTACAGTTTGAACTAACCTATAGTTCATTTACAGCAGCCTAGCAAAATAATATAAAACAAACATTCATGCCTCTGAATGCCGATCATGCCAAAAATCTCTATCACTGTCCCAATCCAGAGAAGCATTTATTTTAGGAAAACCAGCAAACACTGTCTATCTAATATTATTGTTTCCAGTATGTAAACCTCTGGATCAGAAGCCCACTACATTAGAATCCATGTACACATAAACCAGAAAGCTAAATCTAGCAGAGCTGACCCTATGTTCAACTGTTGCTGTGATCATAATCTTGCCGTTTATGGCACAGAGGCATTCAATTAATATGACTGAGTTCAACAGGATGCTATTAAAGCATAAGATGAGGTCTATATCATCACTATGGCAAATATAATGCTTTTTTGTTAAGTTTTGAAGGGAAACCAACACTGATTTCTTTTCCCAGAGAATATTTTTTCCAGCAATAATATTGCCTCTCTTCCTATCATGATATCATATATTTTCTTCTGTGTTGCATCATATTATTGATATTGGATGCCAGTAGAAGTTTTAGTATTGTAAAATATTCAGCTGCAGAAGGAATGTCATGTCAACCACAACGCAGATCCACTAAACTTGTCAATACACAAATGTGCTAAAACAAAAGGTGTCTTAGTCCCTTCTGAGAAAGAAGTTACTCAAAAAGTGACAATAAACACTCAAAATTGTAAGAAGTTGTGGTAACATTTCCACATCATGGAAAGAATCTCTATTGCCATGAGTAAACTTAATGAAAGACTAATAAATGTAGTACTCCTACTGGAATGTCTCAAAGTGCTGGGCAGTAGTCTGTAATCTTTATGGAGATCTTTCTTGCATCTTGGAAACTTTTTACTGGCGTATTCAAGAGGGTTCTCCATGAAATTTGACAGGCACCTAACAGACAAACTCATTGTTGTAACTGCAGACCATGATGTATCTATTGGTCATGTTCATTTTAGACCTGTTTGTTTCTCATGCTGCAAGGCAACAGGCATCAAAAATCTCTTTCATCTGTTCAGAAAGCCATTTTTCACCCCAAATCCCATGTTTATTTTATACATACTAAGATGCATCTATCTCCCCAGAACGTGGGACAGTCCAGACCTTCAGCTGAAATCTTGGTTGGTAAAAATGTATTTTTAGAAGCCAGAAAGATGAACTTACCACAAACCTACACTACAAAAGAGTCCCATGTGTTGAAGTACTAACACTCAGAAGAAGATGTGTTAGCTGGTTACTGCCAACCTGAACCAGTGGAAAGCACACAGAAGACAAAAATTGACACAGGAGGCACCCAAGGTATGGAGGAATACTACAGGGAGGAGTGCCACACGCGAATAAAAAGTCTCAAGAAGGGAAGGAGTTAATTATTCTCACGATTTAGGAAGCCTGTTCCCAAAGTGACTTCATATACTTAAGTTTTAGGTGTCGGATGTTTTTCAACAACAGTAATAATTATACATGGATGCACAACCTTCTTAATTTCACTTACTGATCTTTAAGCCAGAAGTCTGTATCTGCAATTTGAAGGAAGCAGAGCACAATGTTGCAGGTGTGATAGCAGCACAGTATCTTGCCCAGTATTTAGGAAAGAGCTTAAATTTGTCTCCTTATTCAGGAGAGAAAGAAGAGAAAGGTACGTAATAGCTATGGACCCCTAACAGCTGGGAGAAGATGCTCGAAGGGTTTTCTCAGTCTTCCTGCTCCCTGCTTCCACATATATAATTTCTGTTGCAGATTTTCCAATAATCACTGTAAGTGCCTACAACATCACATATGCACTACTCTGAATCAAAGCTGCTTTAGGAGAGGACTTCTGTGGTCCATTATCTCCACCTGGTTAGATATCTCCACTCTGTATCCATGACAGGGAGAAACTGCACCACTGAAAACTCTTGTTGACAGTGTGATGGTTATGAGACCCTACTTCTAGCAGCCAGGGTTTACTGACTTACCTTGCTTTTGTTCCTAAGTGTCCACTGATTCGACAGTTAGTCTACAGAATGCCTTCTGACTAGGACCAAGGAGACTGTGAGTGACTGGGCACAGTTAATTGGCCCAGTATTTTGAAAGTAAAATAGTACACAGAATTAGAGTGGTAGATAACATAGCAAGAACAGAAAGCTGCATCCTTACAATAAACATATTTTTTTCACCAACATCTCATCTATTTATTCTAAATGAAATAACCCTACTCCAGGAGAGGAGTTCAAAATGCCAACCAAGGACGCTGAGGCAGTTGAATGAAGGGGTTGGTAAGATGAGATCAAAACCCACAGTAAGTCTTCTTTTCTTGCCTTAAAAAACTTTGTACAAAGTGTAACTGTTTTCCTCAAATCTTATCTGTATCCTAGTTGTGGATCAAGAAATATCAAGAAAGGACTAGTTGACCTCTTGACACTTCTGGTAAAGGTTACATGAGAAGATTGAATCTGACTGTGTTATCTGAGACAAAACCAAGGATCTTGTGCAAGAGATTTCAGTGCACTATAGCATTTTTCAGATGTTAAACTGTAAGTCTGAAAGGCTTCCAGGTCATACTAAAACCCAGAGGTTGTCTGGTGATGCCTGAGAAGCACACGAAAAATGAGTGCTTAGTGTCAGTTCAATGCTTAAGGTAGAAGACTTCTCTTTAGAAAATGGCCACCAGAGTAAATACTACCTATGGTACTTGTTATTACACAGCAAGGAAAAGCCCCCAAAAAACAGGCTTAGGAAGAAAGCCAGAGTTCTCTTTTCACCCATTCTCAGCTCTCTGCTTGACAAAGAGGAAAAACTGATAGGGCATCTACAGAAAAGAAAAACAGCAAACAACTGCCTTGCTTCTCTTTACATTATAGCTGTTCTACAGAGCGAGAGAAATGCAGTCTGCAGCACTGCTGTTGTGATGTTCTTTGCAAAAGAAAAAGTGAACATGCACATCAGTAAATTTCAGCAGTAGAAAAAGTTTGAGTGCTGTCACCTTCTTCATTGTATATATAGCTTGGTAAACAAGGAAGAGTGTGCTCTTGGCAAAACCATTGGGCATTCTGTGTTCAACCTTCCCTCCTGAAATAAAATACAACACTAAGTTTTTCACATTGGTTGTTTGATGTATGGCTCTGTTCTACCTCATCATTCTAGTATGATTCAACAAATATTAGAGAGAAATTCTTCTGTTTAAATCCTTTACTGCAACAGAAGTAAATATCTTACTTTTAGAAAACACATTTCTTGAAGATAAAATACAATTCTACAATACTCTTTCAGATAGATTTGCCATAACTCAGATACCCTTGTTCAAATAATGGACTATGAACCCAATTTATCTTGTGCCTTCAAGAAGTACAGAACTTGCTGTTATTAAGGTGCTCCATTATGAGATCCTGTGACTGATCCAACGAATTGTTTTTCAGCTGTGCTGCAGTTGTCATTATAAGTATTCTGGTTGAATGAAAAGGCAATTAAGGAGGAAAGTATTTAACAAGAGACCAAAACACAATTATACAGTTTTAAGGAGAGATCATGATCACAATGACATTTAAACTGTCATTCAGCTAAAATAAAATAACAATATAGAGCTGCATGGGACTCTGGAAAGGGTGATGGGAACAAATCTATTAACTTAGGAGGAAAAGGCCACTTCATGCTGTAATAATACCTTTGAATCAAGAACATTTGTTTTCCACTTCCCTTTCACTCCTCCCAAAATTACAAGCGCAAATGGGAGCAAATATAAGCTCCTTATTCCGATGACCTAATCAAATCTATGGCTGGATGTTTCATATACCTAGATACCATTTTTTATTCTGTTTTTCAAACACAAGCTTTCCTCTAAATTTCAGTGTTTTAAATGTGTCATTCAAATTTGGGGAAAATTACTTCAGTGAATAATAAATCCAGAAAAACCAGCTTAGCAGTTCTACTGCTTAGAGTATAAAAGTCAGTCGTATGTGAGGAAACAGCCTTTGTGCTATGCACAAAGATTATATATATATATATATACACACATACAACAGTACTGGTCAGCGCACTATGGTGTAAAATAGGTAAGTGGAAGGAAATAAAAGAAAAGCTGAGAAAGTCAGTAATAGTAGCTGTTCCTGTTAGAGCTGGACTACACGTTATACAGTGTAGGTCTTATGTGGTGTAGATTTCTGAGATTTTATTTAGTTTTTCCCCAAAGCACCATGAAATTATGCCTAACTGTTGCTCTTCAACACATTGTTCCAGCAAGGTACTTACTCACAAGAATTTGATACTACCTGGAGTAGTAAGACACCAATTCTGGGGATTACTCTGTTGCTTGTTGACTCTTATTTTACATTTAAGCATTGTTTGCTTATTTAATATTATGGTAGTGCCAGAAATTGGACCAAACCTGGTCTGAGCAGGTTGAAAATTTTGGTTATTTGAAAGTTATGTCCAGGTGCAACTTGCGTTTGTCTCTGGATTGATTTGTGCTGCCTTTAATGACACTGCTTAATATCTTTCCCAGAGCCTTACAGGAGGGCTTTTTGGAAGTTACAGCAAAATCAGAGCTTCTAATTTTGCTTCTCATTCAGCTGAATGCAATAAATACCAATTCAATAGAGTTGTGTCTGAAACTTTCCTTCCTTCCTTTAGCACGAGTATTTCTATGAAAGCCAGCTACAGTGCCTATATTAAACTCACTTTTTCTCCCAAAATTTTAACAGAAATGGTAATTAATGAACAATTCTCACCAGCTGCCCTTACAGGGCATATCTTTCCCTAACAATTTTTCTAGACTTTAATGTAAAGTCTAGAACAGTCTTTTCTTGCCCTTTCCATCCTCTCCCACCCCAAAGTTCCACTCAAGTTGTGATGTTGGTCTGTTGTTCACACTGAGTAGGGGTCATGTAGCACAGTTCTTAATGACTAACAGGCTTTCAGGTTTATAAAAACTTGCATGTACAATTTTTAAAAAAATCTTGCAAAAAATTTAATTTACAGCACCATTGACAAGAGTTTCACTCCATAGATCCTTGACCAGAATTGCTGCAGAGCAAGCAAAGGGAAAATTAATTGTGATTGCAAAAGCACCATGGGACCAATTCACATCTGACATGAATCAACTTTCACTGCAAGAATGAAAGTATCTGTATGAACACTGGGTACGGTATTTCACAGGGAGTAGAAAGACCTTTTGAAATTATTTTCCTACATGAGATAAATCACTTAAAAGTTGGAGGTTAGTATAAAAAGGAACCACATATCTTTAGCCAGAAAAAAATGCCTTTTTTTTTTTTTTTTTTTATTTTGTTAAAGAAACTAGAGATCAAAGAGGTGAGGGACAAGCTGAAATTTTCTTTACCCTTATTAACAAAGGGATACATTTAAAATAGTTTTCTAATTATATACAGTTATAACACACTGATGTAGTGGTTGTTAAATCTCACAAATTAAAAGGCAGAAGCTGAACTGCAACCCAGAGTTTTTAGAGCAGTCTCAGAGCTTAGAGAATTCATAAACCAGGTAAACCTTCTGACATAGCTATAAAATGTGGTATAAACCCTAGGAAAAAATAGCCATCTTGAAAGGGTAACAGCATTTTTATGAGAATTTCAACTGCACCATGGCAACATCAAGCCGTCAAAGCAAATGAAGGGCAGTAAAAGTAAAATTAAAAATGATGAAGGGGACACCAGCTTGCTAACAGCTTTCCAAGCTGTAAAGCTTTCAATTGTTATCTCTTCATTGGTTTGTTCAATCACACATGCCGGTTATCAAGCTTTATCATATTATATATCTTTCCCATCACTCCAGGTTGCCTGCCAGGTTCTGACGGACCTATGCATTAAAAAAAAAAAAAATAAAAAAAAAAATCTTCTTACTCTTGGTGCACACCCCTCCTTCTTTCTTCTCATTGGTTCTTCTATACAGATTCCAATGGTGAAACCTCCTGGTATTAAGTAGCTACAAAAATGATGAGAGTTAGTTCAAAGAACTCTTAGCTACTTCAGTAGCTTCAGTCCCATTCCTCTCTCCTCCTTGCTCCACCCACACGTCCCGGAGATTGTCCCCATGGCTTTCAAACCCTAAACTAGGGGTGGCTGCCACAGCACCCACTGCTTAGATAGCCTTTCTTTAAATATTCTATCAACTGTACAAACAACTGATGTGTAACGCATTCATTGTGTTGTAGTCAATTTGTTGAATTGTATTCAATTCCTTGAAGAATTTCAAGATACAATTTTTTTGTAAGACTCAAATGCAAATACTGAGTCCCATGTATTATATACATCTAGTCTGAATCTCATTCCTCCTGTGTAGGCCCTGGTAAAGATGAGTCCCCATGATTCATTTAATACCATCAAACAATAAATATTGCTGCATTAAAGAACCACAGCTTTCCGACTGGGCTTTTGCTGCTGTGATTCCTCTCATTTTATTATTAGCTGCAACAGGATTAATGTTTTAATAATTTTCTCATTTAAAAATGGCAATACATCAGACCATAAACAATGCATATATGTTTCGTTGTCATTAACAAGTTCTTATACTGCAAAAGGAGGTGTGTTAAAGAGAACATTAATAAAGTTATAAGTAGTCTTTTTTTAATAAAATCTGTAATTAAAGGATCTCTACCTTTCAAAGTAAAGGAATCATTAAACTGTAGATTTCTCAAACTGTACATGTGACAACTTCTTCTTTTGGGGGAGAAAGTCCTTCAACTCTTTCATATTTAAGCTGTCATTAATGGAAAGGACTTGTGATTAAGCCAGTACATGTACTGTGTAGTACATGCTCTATTTCAAGGCCAAAACAAAAAGGTCTCTGACAATGTCATCACTAAATATGAACAATATTAGATCTGTTAATTTTTTTGGTTTCTGGAGGGAGAGAATTTTTTTATGTTTTCTCCAACCAATCAGATCAGTATGACTATCCTGGCTGGGTATGAATTACTGCAAAAAGAAACACTGCATGTTTGCACAACTCCATCAAACTCAATGGGGCAAGAAGTGTCTTTTTTCTTGATGATTCTACAAGGTAATAAACTGGGAGCCACAAGAATATATATTAATTGTAGACATATAAGAAAAGAATGTAAAGAAGGGCTGAAAGTTTAGAGTAGGTCCCAAGCTGAACTTTGTTGAAATGAATTTTATTATATAAGATCTTCCTCAGTGAAGCATTATTTTTTTCGGGTGCAAATTAGAAAAAAGCGAATTGCCATCTCTAGAACAGCTGATAACTTCTGCTTATGCAGTCTGGCTGTTGCTTGTCAGTATTTTGGATCCACCATTGCTAAGCCAAAGACAACATCCAGGTGAACCAGGATCTGCTCCTTCTGATCATTCTGCCTTGGCAAAAACATGAAAGCATCCCTTCTTATTTCACTTGCTGCTGTTCTGAGCATGTCATATCAGTTAGCTTAACAAACCTCCATAAAACTTTTGCAGTGATACAGAACTAGAGAATGGTCTCAGAGATCTGAAATGCAATTTCCATTAACAGGCTACTGAAATTAATAGCCATTTGTTTATTTGGATGAGAAAAGTAAGGAAAATTTATTGTAATCTCTGTAATCTATCTAGAGGTAAAATTTCCAACTATCAGTACACACAGTCAGCATAGTACTTCTTGATGGTGACTAATATTCCAGCAAGGGTATTTAATGAGTGTTAATGAATGTTTAACAAAATCAATGAATGTTTGCAACTGCTGCAAAATACATTCAGGAATCTGTTTCTTTCTGGTTTTCCGTTGACTTCAAATTGGATAATGTTCAACCACTTTTTTACAGAAGCTTATTATGAACTTGTCCGAAGCCACAAGCACTAGTATTTTACAACATGGTTTGAGTAAAAAAATAAGTATTTTAAAAAAATAATAGCTTAAACTGCCTTGATGAGGAAAAAAAAGCATGTTTATTCGTTACCTGTAGTAAAACAGGTTTTGATATCTACAGAAGTGAAATTCATTTTCAAATTTGGAGAAATCCAGCCTATTTATAGGTTTCTCTATATGAATGTTGGCTTTATATTGTTGAACAAAATAATGCATTCATAGCCCAGATCACCATCTTCTTTTTCTAGATTGCCCCCGGCATAAGCACTGTTTGTCTGGATAGTCATCTATAGTCTGTTTCTAGTGAACAATTTTTGGGACTGAACTGTGCTGCTCAGACAGAATTCACACAACAGAGTTAATGCAGTTTGGACTGATCAGTTTGATGAAACTTGTCAGTGGTGATGACTTTACAGATGTCTTTGTTCAGCTGGCATCTTTTCTACACAGTGTTTGCGTTCATACAAGTGAAGATGACTGAAAGTATCAGATTGTTCAAGCAAACATGGGAGAAATGCTACTAAAAGCTGAACTTGAGGAAAAGTATATTGATGGAAAGCTCTGTTGAGGTTATTGCTTATTCATTGTATCTGATAGCTGAAATAGACAAGCCACTGAGCATGGAAATGAGGGATTGCCTTTTTTTTTTTTTTTTGTTAGGGAACTGGCAGAGACTCCCACAGCTTCTTCGTCAGTCAGTTCAGGGTTGAGACAGCCACCTGAACCATTTGAAAGGTTGTTGGTGGTAGGTTGCCAACCCATGCTACGTCTGAGGGATAGGCACAGAGGAAGCTTGTAGCAGTTGGTTAGCATACAAGCTTCTCCAGCTGCACTGGTATCACAGATGAGATGCAAAGCTACATCTGCTGACCTTCAGCCTCAGGAAGTACTTGATTCAGTTTCAGTTTGGCTGATTTTGTGTGAGCAGAACCCATAAAAATCTAACACACAATCTGTGGCAGTCTCGGGACTCAGTGTCCTGCCAATTTTGTCTGGACCATGGTACTGAAGTTCATGAAGCACAGGCTTTGAGCCAAGAAAGCTTTGATTTCTATTTCAGCACTTGTTACCTTCAAGGAAACATGCTTTTGGTTGTCTGAAGGGAAGATAGAGGTTCTTTGGGGTCATTGCCAAGGGATTATGTATGATTGTAAAGTTTAAAAACTTGAATGAATTCAGCTGTCAGTGTTTATTTTCTCACTCGCCTCAGTTTGGTATTGCAGGAAGCCCTATAAATGTTCTTACTGCCATTCTGGACATACTATTCATCACATCTTCATCCTAGCTCTTTTTCTTACAGTATATCTGTTTCAGAGTTCTGAGTCATGGTTAGAGGATATAGTTGGACTTCCGACTGCATCAGCTTCTGGTGAGACAGTGTCCATGCTGTCTAAATGCATGAATGGGATAGACTTAGATATCCAGAAATTGTATTTGCCTTCTGTCTAAATACAGAACTGCTCCTCCTAGACATCTACGGCAACAAAATAAATACTAAATTACACTCAGAAGAAGTACCAATTATTGATCCTGACACACTTTCCAGGACCTTACAGCTCAAAGTATTTCCTTATCAATGGAACCAGTAAAACCAGTGCAAAGCATTACACATTTAGAAATGTGAAAAAAAATCACAACCATATTCTGTATTCAGTGGAGACTCATTATTCATGACTTCACACTCCAAATAATAAAGTAATTACTGTGAACTCCGTTCATTTCTTGCAACAGATGTTGTTGTATACTTTTTAGCAATTACAGTAGAGAACTGATAGGAGCCCTCCGATAGCAATAATATCTTGTAGCACTACTGATGGTAGATTGCTATCTGTTAGCTTACTTCCATAAGCTTTGAACTTTAAAATCACAATTAACTGAAAATTAAAAATAAAAAAATGCAGTTATCCTTATTATGTCACAATATTATCCTTATTATGTCATTATTGTTATTATCATTATTATTATTATCCCATTGGATTTCTGAGGAGGTGTCCATAAACATAAACAGCTAGCGTATGTGAGTATCTGTGGCTTCAAAATTCAAGATTTTTGTCATTAAAAAAAGCCATAAAGGCTCTTAAGAAAAAACAACAACAACCAGAAGTCCCCCAAACTAAACATCCCTCCCTCCCCAAAAATCCACCAAATCCCCAAACACTGAACCAAAGATACACCCAAGCAAAAATGCCTGCTGATAACAGCTTTTCCTTTCCAAAATGTGTAATGGCCTTGTGTTCTTTTAAGAGTTCTGGAAAGGATCTTTCAACTCTTCTGGGGAAGAACTACTCAAATTAGAATCATCATTGATAAATTTTTATTCCACAGCTTAGTCTACAATATTACAGTAAATAATTTTTGAAGATATGTCTCTATCAAACTATAGGAATTTATATTCGAAGGGGAAAACTAGATTTCATAAAAAGTGTTTTCAAATGTTAAATATACCTACTTCGAGCCTGGCTGAAGAAGTTTACCAGCTTTGTAAATATATATTATTCCCTTTTAGCTAACGAAATTTGCTTATGATATCAAAATATAAAACATCAATAAAACCCTGGTTTCCATATATAAATCTTCTCTTTGCCTTTGAAAACTCCATTGATTAAAATGTGCTTCACTCTAAATTACAAGAAATTTACAAGAATGACTAATAGAACTTTTTTCCTCCTAATTCGTATACTGGTGGGCAGTGGAATGAATCATTAGTAATGATATTTTCTATATTTCAGTGTCTTCACCTAGCATATCTGCCAAGAGGAGAACTGACACAGTCTCTGATGTACCTGCTCTTGCATATGAAGAATGAACACAAAGGTTTGTACTTTGGCTTACAGACATAATTGTGTCATGCAGCTGGACGCGGGACAGGAATCCCAGTATCAACAGAAAGGAACTTGGGACTACGAAAGCAGGAAAAAGGACAGAACTGTTTTCTGACTTGATACAGTCATATAGTGGAGGCACCTGCATGAATCTGAATCAAAGACAGAAGGCAGCACATCAAAAAAGAAGAGAAAATAGCTAAAGGATCAGATATTATCTGAGCTAAACTCTTGCACTATTCCTCAAATTTAAGGCATTATTTCTATAATCATGAGTAACCTTTTGGACTAGAAGGTGGTAACCATACTCTTTAAATCAGGTTCAATCTACTGTTCAAGGCATCCTATTCTGTGCCGTGTCAGAACAAATCTAGGATCAGCAAGAAAAGAAACTGTCTCCAGGATATTAATACTAGGCTTTAGAACAGATTTCTAACTTTCATGCTAGACCTCAAGAGACGAAGCGGGTTTTTTTCATTATGCTTTTAGGAATAAGGATCGATGATTTCCCTTCAATCAAGCCCACAGCTCTGTTTGATTTCATTTTCTTATGTTTTTATTGTATGGTGCCTTGAGATGTTTTTTTGATCAAGTGCCCCACAAATGGGGATTTTTATTGTTATTGTCATTGCACTTCTTAGGTCCCAAACTATACATTTTTGTCATGCTAGCATTTTAGACTGTCTTATTTTTCACTGCTGAGGAGGATTGATCAGTCTTGTTGCTCTTGCTAGTGAAACCAATATATTTTGTAACTAATAGCATAGTCTTTTGTAGAGTACTATGTTGGACTGGATACCTAAGCAGAGGTTCTCTTTACACACAGCTCTGCATTTAGTCCAATAATAATATCATATCAGTAAATAACAGAAATACAAAGCTTCCCAGGATCAGTTCTGTTTCTTTGCTTTTTAATTCAGTGAGCAGTCCATCTCATCCAAAAAAACTACTGGCTGAGACATGAGAAAAAAGAAACTCTTCTCAAATAAGCAAATCAAAGTGCTTCAGTAAAGGTATACATCAGAGATAAATACGACATTTGGATTTCTAATACAAGCAAAGAATATGATAGAAGAGTTTCTAAAGACACCATTTAGTGCCTTTTTAAAATTAAACAGATTTCACAGTCTTTTCATCTTATTCCCTATCCTCTTTATCCTATCTTCTTTCATTCTCACTGCCCTTCAGCCTTCAGACCAAATTCTGTTAAACTGCGCAACACTGTTAGTGTCCAGCGCAAAAAGGAGGTTGAAGTGGCCCACTTGAAGTCAAATTTGTTAAAATACAGCCTGGAATAAATGACCACATATGCCAGATGGTAGTCTGGATCAAAATGTGTCAAGATGTGAGTAGCATTGATAAGAAGTTCATCAAGTGTTGGTTGATCAAAAAGACATTATAAATGATCAGGTAGTGTAATTTAGACTATCATTCACATCAATGTTGAGTTTTACTTCACAGACTTGAATGTGATCACAGTTACACTGGCTAAGTCCACAGAAATTCAGTTTAAATTAATAGAATAACAAAAGACAAACCAAAATAACAGCACAGAATTTGCTTATCTCTTCTTGCACATATATCATTGAATCACAGAATGTTAGAGGTTGGAAAGGACCTCAAAAGATCATCTAGTCCAACCCACCTGCCAGAGCAGGACCACCTAGACTAGATCACACAGCTTACTTGACTGATATGAAAACATTTTAGCACTTTTTATTACTGTGGCTCAACTGGCTCTGAAATATCATAGTGATAGAGTACAATCCTTTTTATTTCACACACAATCCATATTATTTTGAAATACGTTCTCTATGTAGATTTTGGATTAGAGAATTGCTTCAACTGAGCTATGGAAATTTCTGCCAATTCTCAATTTTTATTGCTAGGGTCAAAATACAGTTCCAAAAGGAAACTGTTATTCCCAGTTCCTGAGTCGAATTTGCAGAATTGGCATTTAAAGTAAATATAATTTATTCTGCTTGCAAACCGAGCACAACTGATGCTGCAAAATAATAAATATGAAGCTCCAAATGACATATAATGGAAACACTTTTAGTCCTCTACTACATATGCAGTTAGTGCGTGTGCTACAACAGAAAGTATCTGAACCACTGATGGACTAGGAAAAAGTATGGGTAAGTGTGGATTACAATTATGGCAGTTTTGCACTGTTTTAGTAAAGTGTCTTTTTGTATTGGAAATGTAAGCAAGCCAACCAAGGGAGCACACACCTTCTGTGCTAAATACAGTAAGAAATTGTGATTCTTCTACTTTGATTCCTTTTGGCAAGAAGAGATGGAGCTGTTTCATTTTTCAGCCCTTTGATCCCTTGTGCACAAGCTATCATCGTATTAATAACTTCCACTGTACCTGCAATGCAACTCTTTGCACTTCTGAGCTTTTTTTTTTTTCAGTTAATGCAGCTGTTAGAATCATAGAATCATAGAACAGTTTCAGTTGAAAGAGACCTTCAAGATCGAGTACAACCTTTGTCCTAGGTCCATCTACACCACTAAACCATATCCCTAAGTACAACATCTACCTGTCTCTTAAACACCTCCAGGGATGGTGACTCCACCACCTCCCTGGGTAGGCTGTTCTGATGCCTGACAACCCTTTCAGTAAAGAAATTCTTCCTAATATCCAGCCTGAACCTCCCCTGGTGCAGCAGTCTTCCAGACTCTGGCAGCTGTTGGCATGGCAGATGTGCCCAGGGTTTTGCTTTATAACAGGAAAGTCAACATCTCATGCCAGGGAACTCTGATAACTCAGGAGAGATCTGCACAGTCTCGTAGACTGCCAGCATGCGCATCCCATGGTGGGACCTTGCATGCCAGGGTCCTAAAGAAAATTCAACTTATTATACACAGTAAAAGGACATTGTCCAATCACACACTTTATTCTGTCTTTGCTAGTCACCTCCTTACTTGTTTTCTGATCAAAAGTATGAAAAAAGGTCCATTGTGCATCAACTATTTGATGGGGAAGGGAGGATAGATAGTTACACATATTACACTGTGTTCAGTTGTCCCATTGCATCCTGAAATGCACTGAAACACAGCCAGTAAGACAGCCACTGGAATCAGACTAGAGCCTCCAGAGAGATTTTGCAAATCAGATTTTCAGAAGTGCTACTATGAGCTAGATGCCTACAGTTATCAACAATCTCCCTCAATAACCTAATGATATCTCCTTCTATTAAGATATTTTTTCACCACATAGCAATTATAATTTTCATTATATATTCAATTGTTGCATTCATAATTCAGTATTAGCCTAACATGGGCATTACAATTGTGTTTTGTGTTAACTCAGTGTCCTGTAATAATGAAATGAAATAATCTGAAAGTAACCATGTTTGCACTTTTTCTCATCTTCATCTTCTAAACATTCTAGAAGTTGTGTCATTAACAAGAAGATATTTGTACCCTTGTTTTGTACTCCCTGAACATTCATTCCAATAATATCAATGCATAACATTTTTGCTAACTAGCAGCAAGACAGTAGTAAAATAATATACTAACAGTTACAAAATAGTGCGAAGTACTCGGCACCAACAAATAAAGGACACAGAGGAAAGAAGTCCTAATTAGCCACAAATAACTCAGGAAAGAGATACTGAAATGCCTTGTTCATTTAAGCACTTGCCTTATTGCACCAAACATGAAGAGAAACAATATCACTATAAGCACCCAGCAGTCACTACATGAATCATGCAACATGACAAAATAATTTGCAGAACTACAAATAACAGTCCATTAATACATTCTCACCTCCTAAGACGACCAATAGGATACCAGATCTGGACTAATTAGTCTGTGTCAGGGTTTCATGAATACATCAGTGTTTCCACTAGCTTATGTTATTGCTTTATTAAGCCTGGGCTTACGTACATAGCTTAGCTTCCTTTAACCTGTATTGCACTTTCAAAATCAGAATTGCACTGCTTAGAACTGGAATTACTACAAGCAGACAAGTCCTTGCTTTGTAACATCTCCTTCTTCCCTATGTTTCCAACATGTGGAGAAAGGGACTGGCCACTTGGGAGGAATATAGAAGTATTGTCAGAGTATGCAGGGATGCAACCAGGAAGGCTAAGGCCAGCTTGGAATTAAGTCTGGCTAGGGACCTCAAAGACAATAAGAAGGGCTTCTTCAAATACATCAGCAGCAAAAGGAATACCAGGCAAAATGTAGGCCCCCTGCTGAACGAGGCAGGGTCCTTGGTGACAGAGGATACAGAGAAGGCAGAGTTACTGAATGCCGCCTTCACCTCAGTGTTTACTGCTAAGGCTGGTCCTCAGGAATCCGAGATCTTGGAAGCAGGAGAGGAAGTCTGAAGTAAGGAAGACTGTCCCTTCATCGAGGAGGATTGGGTTAGGGATCCCTTAGCCGGACTGGACACTTACAAATCCATGGGCCCTGATAGGATGCACCCAGAAGTGCTGAGGGAGCTGGCAGATGATATTATTAACCCTCTCTCCATCGTCTTTGACAGGTCATGGAGGACAGGAGAAGTGCCTGAGGACTAGAGGAAAATCAATGTCACTCCAGTATTCAAGAAGGGCAAGAAGGAGGATCTGGGTAACTACAGACCAGTCAGCCTCACCTCCAGCCCTGGAAACTTGATGTAACAGCTCCTTCTGGTTGTTATCTCTAAACAGGTGGAGGAAAAGAGGATTATCAGGAGTAGTCAGCGTGGATTCACCGGGGGGAAATCATACCCAATGACCAATCTGATAGCCTTCTATGATGGCATGACTGGCTGGGTGGACGAAAGGAAAGCAGTGGATGTTGTCTACCTTGACTTCAGCAAAGCTTTTGACACTGTCTCCCACCCCATTCCCATAGGTAAGCTTAGGAAGTGTGGGATAGACGAGTGGGCAGCGAGGTGGATTGAGAACTGGCTGAAGGACAGAGCTCAGAGAGCTACAATCAGTGGTGCTGTCTTAGTTGGAGGCCTGTGGCTACCAGTGTTCCCCAGGGTCCAGTCTTATTCAATATATTCATCAGTGAACTAGATGAAGGGACAGAGTGTACCCTCACAAAGTTTGCTGGTGATACAAAACTGGGAGGAGGGGCTGATCCACCAGAAGGCTGTGCTGCCATTCAGCGAGACCTGGACAGGCTGGAGAGGTGGGCAGAGAGGAACCTGATGAGGTTTAATAAGGGCAAGTGTAGGGTCCTGGACCTAGGGAGGAATAACCTCATGCATCAGTACAGGCTAGGGGTCAACCTGCTGGAGAGCAGCTCTGTGGAGAAGGACCTGGGAGTCCCAGAGGACAGCAAGTTGACCATGAGCCAGCAACATGCCCTTGTGGCCTAGAAGGCCAATGGTATCCTGGGGTGCATTAAGAAGAGTGTGGCCAGCAGGTCGAGGGAGGTTCTCCTCTCCCTTTACTCTGCCCTGGACTGTGTCCAGCTCTGGGCCCCCCAGTTCAAGAGAGACAAGCAGCTACTGGAGAGAGTCCAATGGAGGGCTACTAAGATGATGAGGGGACTGGAGCATCGCTCTTATGAGGAAAGGCTGAGAGACCTGGGTCTGCTTAGCCTGGAGAAGAGAAGACTGAGAGGGGGCCTGTCTTGGTTTGAAAGACAGGCGTCTGCTGAGGAAGGCAGGAGCCTTCCTTGAAATGGAAAATGCAACCCCCTTCCCTCTAAATTATTATAATTTTGAAATTAAGGGGCCTTCAGGCAAAGATTGGGAGAATAGGAATAACAGTTCTTTACTACTATATATATATATGTATATATATAAAACACAAGGCAGAGAAAAAAAACCAACCCACTGGTTTACACTGACAGAGTCAAAAATACAACCTGACACCCTGTTAGGGTGGCAGTAGCAATCTGATAAGATGGTGGCTGCAGTCCTCCTGAAGTGATGGATGTAGTTCTACTGAAGCAGCAATCGTGTAAAAGGGTCTGGTCTTCCTCCGAAGGTCCAGTGGTAGGTAGGTAGCTCTTGTCCTCTGGAACTCCAACGTGGTGGGGGGGAAACTCCTCTGGGAATCCAGTGGAAGAAGGCTGCTAGGGTGTTCGAGATCTCAGTTTTTATTTAGCATGGAGTGCTTGGCTCCTTCCCCCCGGGCGAAGCATCTCACAATGGGATGGGAGTCATGAGGCAATTCCTTGATGGGCCATTAACAGGAGATAGTCCAGGAGCGAGTTATCGATGGGTCAGGCGATAAGGCATTGTTGTGCCCATTAATAGAAGATAGTCCAGAGGGGGGAGGCAGGGAGCACCGCCCCACCTGGTCTCAACAGCTCCTGAAGGTGGTAATAGAATACTTTTTTGGGCACATCTTACACTGTAACCTAGGACAGGGCCTTATCAACACTTATCAATATCTAAAGGGCGGGTGTAAAGAGGATGGGGCCAGGCACTTTTCAGTGCTGCCCAGTGACAGGGCAAGGGGCAACAGTCACAAACTGGAGCACAAGAATTTCTGACTCAACATGAGGAAAAACTTCTATACGTTAAGGGTGACAGAGCAGTGGAACAGGCTGCCCAGGGGAGGCTGTGGAGTCTCCTTTCCTGGAGATATTCAAAACATACCTGGATGCAGTCCTGTGTAACCTGCTGTAGGTGAGCCTGCTTTGGCAGGGGGGTTGAATTAGGTGATCTCCTGAGGTCCTTTCCAACCCCTACCATTCTGTGATTCCGTATGGGCTATACCTGTAGCTAACTCAGGTCAGCTGCCCTGGCTGGCTTGAGCCTGCCTAGCATCACTGGCCTATGATTCTATCCCAGCCAAACCAGGACAGGCATTTAAATAAGGGTCATTCTTCTGGTATTCAGAAGTTTCTATTATTTGTAAGTGTATATTTTTTAGTTTAAAATCATTATGGTGTATATATAATTCACCTTACATTTTCTGTAAATATATTTGCTTGACTGGATAATACAGATTATCTTCTGGGTAACTCTGATGGAGTATCTGGATTTTCATGATTCCAAGGTGGCAAAATCCACTACTATGGTCATGGAGACATGCATCGACTGCATCCATAGTTTGCCGGCTTATGGGGAATTTTCAGCAGCCACAAGAGGATGAGGTAGAAGTAAAGATCTACAGCCTGATGGTGGTCCGTAGAACTGGGGTAAGGTTATACAGCATAATTCTGTGAAGGGAGTGGGCAGACAGTAAATAATATACATACAGAAATCAATTATTTTCCTAACTAAGTATAACAGAATTTATTTTCCTGTTTTTCCATCTCTGGATTGAAATCATTCTCCTTCCAGGAAACCACAACCATTCTTGCACAGTTTCTATCTGGTACTCATGCTTAGCTCAAAATCTGTCATTACAAATATCATGATGACAAATGAGCTTAGGGATATTGTTGATGGTCAGATAGTACAAAATTTATTAAATAGAAATCACAGCCAACAATGACAAAAACATTATTCAGGTGAAAATGTGACTTGACTGATAAGACCAACAGTGGTCATCTTGCTTATGTAGCACAAGCCTTTCATACTAGAGGAAGTCATCTAAACAAAGCAGCTTTAAAGACTCAGCAAACAGCTGAACCAGATCTACCAGAAATTAACTTTGGAAGTCAGCTGAGGAGCAGGAGTCTCATTTAAAAGAAGCCAGCCCAGAAAGATAGATGAAATTCCTTTGAAGAAAGGTGAGACAGCCCTAACACCATGAAAGCTGCATAGGAACTTTTTATACAGGAAAGAGGATCCCCCCTGCACCTTGTCCTCTGTCAGCCCAGAAACAGCTTACATGCCAAAGTAGTTTCTCTTGTTTGATCACTTGGATTAGAAATCAACAAGTTCTGGCACAGCTTCCAAATGTAAGTAATATCAATCCTGCCCCAGTTTCAGAGCATCTTGAGAACAACTCCTAAGGACATGATTACTGCATTTTTCTTATGTTTTGCCCTCTGTGGCTGAAAAGCCAGAGGGAGACAAGGTTTGGGGAAGGCAGATGCACAACTTTTCATGCATATCTCTTCTAACAGATTGCTGAAGGGAATTTCTGCAATGGGAAAGGAAGAGGGTTGCTGAGCTCCATAAGACCAGTGGGCAAGGAAAGGCATAATTTGTGCTCCGGAAGGGAGCATTGCTATGTTCTGCAGCTTTAATCTAGAGGCACAGCCTGTCTTCTCAGTGACATCTGATTGACACACAAATGGGTGTTAGCAAAGTACATGTAAGAGACATGTCACCCAAATTTCTGACATCCTGCCTTTTAATAGTATCATGGTATATTTTGGGGAGATATCCATATAATCAGAGTCAAAAGATAATGTGGATTACCAGCTGATGTTTATATTTATCACTTTTTTTTTAAAAAATACGTAAGGTTGGTTAGAGAGACTAACTGCAGAAGTCACATGTGTGGGCTTGAAGACAAGGAGACATACAGCCATATTAAATGTTTTAAACCCACTCACATTCAAACCCTGCAACAGGAAGAAGCTGAAACTCCAGACCTGCTATGAATACTCTACATTATTTGATAAGAGAGATCTCACCAAAGTACCAAAGTATGCTAGAATAAATGAGAGGATTTCAGCTGAGGTTAATCAAAGAGAGATCAGGCCCAACATAATCTGAATGTCAAATTAATTTCCATACAATCACAAGGTCTCACTGAACTTTTATTTTGACTGTTTCCAAGAGTGGGACACTCAGAGAGACTTTGCATCAAAACTAGTAACTAAGCAATTATCTTGTAATCAAACACAGCGTTGACAATGCAATCATGTGGCAACATGTAATTACACAGTGTAACATCGTACACAGTATTTTGCTCTACACCTTGCAAACAAAGTGCTGCCATATTTTTTTTCTCAAGCTGAATAAACCTCTAGAGATTCTAAACAATGCACTCAACCTGAAAACATGATTCTCAGAGATTTTTTGTTGACATAAGTGAAATGCTCAGGCAGGCCAATTAAAAAAAAAAAAAAAAAAAAAAGGTAGAATATACCTTCTCCACTCTCTTTTATTTAGGGTAGTATGAAGTGTCTTAAAGGAAGAGTTTGGAGACCAAGCCATATATCTGTATCTCCCCACTGGGGTAGCTTCTCCAACCACTGCCAGCTGGAAGACCCACTCCCTGCACAGGAAAAAATTAACAATTCATCATGTCAAAGAATAAGGACAACTTCTCTGACTCTGGGGATCGATCTTAACACCCAAGGGGCACAAGGGCAGGATATAAAGTCTCTGAGTTACTGTTAATGTTGCCTTCTAGTAATAAAGGCCATCCATTCCATCCATTGTTGTTAAAATTCCCAACCTATTGTTTTTTTCTTATGAGAAAGCACCCGCACTTTTGAAAAGTGACCTGATGCATATGAATTAAAAAAAAAAAAAAAAAAAAAAAAAAAAAAAAAAAAAAAAGACAATCACTACCAGCACCAAACACTTACAACCTGTGGTTGAAAGAAAAAAAAAAAAAAAAAAAAGGAACAAATTATCCATAATTTTAAAATAAATGTTTGTTGCACTTCTAATTTCTATAGTGCTCCAGACAGACAGTTTAAATTGATGGCTTGTTAGTGAGGACTGGCCCCTTTGTGAGATGCTTTTAGAATGATTGATTTACAATAAAGTGGCTCCTGGTGGGTGCACGCAGGTGGAACTGATTCAGATCGATTCCACAGAAGCTGACTAATCAGCTGTTTAAACTGACAGAGTGCTCAATGACAGAAACAGTGCAGCTATTATTTTCTATCTAAGATTACAAATTAACTTGTTCTATTTATCCTATATGCCATCAATATGGGGAGAAGCAGCTGAGAGGGAAGTGGGATTCCAGACTGGTAGTATAAAGCCTTCCCCACAGATGTGCTTTCAAATATTGACAATAAAGGCACAAGGGGAAATTTCATTACATATTAATAAAACCAGTGGAGAGCACCATCAAAGGAGGAGGACTCCTTTAATTAACTGGAGTGGGAAGTCAACAATATTTTTAAGATGTGACCACAAAAAGATAAATTAGTGCTAAAATGGCCAAGAGTAAATCTGTACTATTTCTTCCTTCCCTATCCCATGCACTCACACACCCTATCAGTCTGTCCCTCTCCATGCATATTATATGCAAACCAGAGGACTAGCATCTTTAGAGACTGATATTTCCAGAAATGATTAATGTTAATAATCAACATTTCAGCCTTTACAGTCATATCCCTGAAAGTGTCATTTTTACAACAAGATGAAAAACTCCACAGGGAACACAATGTATGTGGGTAAGTGAAAGGTGTCAGAGGGAATGTGGGTAAGTAAAAGGAGAATAGATATTCCCTGCCTCACAGTTGATAACAAGAGCAGGAGCATGAGACAGGTGGGCTTTAGCAAAATAATTCTAAGCATTTCTCATCTATAATACTTCCTTCACACAACATCTCTGGCACTTGAAAAATCTGTGATTTCTTTTTTGTCCTTCCTCACCCACCCCGCATAGAGTTACCCCATATGCAAATTACATTTAAAGCTGTAGAAAAATACCAAGTATGCCCCAGTGCAAAAGGACAGTTCTCCTCTTGTTCACAATAGGGGGTAGAGACAATGGTGCTAGCAAATGAGTTTTAGCTAACCTACCAAACAAGTTCCCCTCCACCAGCCTTTTCAGGCTTACCTTAAAAAAAGGAGAGAGACAAAAAATAAAGCTTAGTTTCTCTGAACTTGTTCAGTCCTTAGTCTCTCTGCAGAGGTTGACTAACAAAGTGATAATTATTAGCAATTTTGAGGGCCATTTTATGTGCCTATCTATAATCTGAGAGCAACTCATGGCACCTGGAGTTAAAAAACAAGCAAAACCCATCCGCCTGACAACTGTCAATACCTACCAAACTCGCTCAAATCAAAAGCAGTCATTGAAAAGTGCTGCACTAACACCAGTGTTTACCTTAAAGAAACATAACACTTAGATACATAAGTCCTGTAACATTAAGATCACTGTCAATCTGACTTATTACTTGCACAAATTTAAGGAGAGACCCAAAGATGTGCCCCAAATTAAAATTACTTTATTGTAACTTTTGAGATGCATAATGTCCTGTTTTACTGTCATCTGCCTTTCTCTGGAATTGATAACACAGAAATTAAAATGATAAGCGGATACTGACATTAAATTTGGTGGCCTACAGGTAAATATTTTGACACATGTACTGCTAAAGCTACTTTTTAGTGCCACAGAAAGGAAAGTAAAACTTGATTATCAGTAATAAAGGAAAACAATGTTACCTGTATTGCTACATGCATGTTAAACGCGAAAGTAGTGGAGCATGACTTTATCATGAAATAGGTTTGTGAAGGGCAATACATTTGCATCTAAAAAGGAAAATCAAAACAAAGTTCTTGAGCTGATCAATCACATCTCTGGATACTCACAGAATAAATGTTACTATTTGCCAAGAAAAGAAAGGACTCTAATTTAAAAGAAAGCAATTATTAAGTAGGATAATCAGGAAGCCACATGCAACCTTTGGATGTGTCACATTAGTTTCTATAATTTGATTTTTAGAAGATTATCCTCTTGACTTTCACTGTTTTAGCCTTGAAAAATGTTGAATGCCCAGCATACTGAAGTAAAATTTAGCCGCACTATTGCTGGCTTCCTTTTGAGTCCCCAGCCCTGACCTGAAGGGATCTTTTCTGACTCTGTCTCCAGAGAGAAAACATAATTCAGTGCTCCTTCAATTGTAGGCCTAGCTCTCTCCTGAGCAAACTGCTAAAGCCAGCTGAATTATGTGTACTGGTATTGTGATGTGGGCTGCTCACAGCAAATTGATCTGATAGCGCTGAAGTCATTTCACTTCAGGCGTCAGGTTGATGTGCAGTCTCAGAGGTGAGATAAGCTACCTGATTCTGAACCGTACAAGACATGTTTCTCCAAGATAAGATTGGCAATTCAAAACTAGCTGCTCCTTGGACAACCAAGCACAGGCATTGAGCATGATCTATCATACACAGTTTTGTTCACACGCATGTAGTACAGAAAACAGAAACACACTTTAAACTTTTACTCCCTGCATATCTGAGACAATTAATATATGGATATACTGTACACAATGAAATCTAGTGGAAAACTTAAGAAACAACTTAGCAACTATTCAAGGAATGTGGGATGATGAGGTCATGAGAAGAGAAGAAGAATCCCAAAGCACAACCAGTTTCATTCTGGGTTTAATGAAAGTAATAGCAATTCCAAACTGAGCCGGTGCATATGGCCAGTTTCAGTTTCCTTACACCTTCATACCTTCAGGATACTGGTGATGTCACCTGATTCCCACATTGACTGCAGACCCTTCTCTGAGACTTTCCTAAACTAATTTTTGAATGAACTAGGATATTTGGGAAAAGATTTTAATTTTTCACTGTGAAAAATCCATTGCAGTCTGAGTAAATATTATTAATTTTTTAAAATTTAAAATTAAATCATTCAAAATTCATGTTCATTGTTTCTCATTATACATGTGCGGTCAGTCTGCATAGGAAAATCTGTTCTGATCAGAGCTGAAGTTCTGAGGAAATCAGCAAACTTGCAACTCCCACCAAACTTTTTTCCTGTTAATATTCTTGCAAATTATATCAGACAGTCCTTCAGCCATGTTCCTGTAAGGTAAATGGACTCTTTTACTATAAAGCATATTTTCTAATCATTTGTCTAGCATTTCTTTTTACCTTCTTAAGTTTTTCTATTGTCTTCTTAACTGACATCAAGTTCAGACATATATTCCAGAAGCAGCTGCATTAGTATCCAGAGAAGATTTTGCCTGTCTTCTCGTTCAATATTCCTCTTATAGACATTACTCTTTTTGTTTTCAATGTTTTTCATAAAAACCTGTTGATCTGCACTACAATTTTTTTTTTATTTAATCAAGTCCTATGTCAACAGAAGCCTTTTTTTGTCCAGGATCAGTGTTGGAGCTGACAATATGTTTCATCCCCTCCACTCTTTCTAATGACAAGCATTCTTTTAGCTCTCTGGAACTTCCGCAGTTTCAAAAACTATTCAAAATCAACCCTTACTGTACAGAGATCTTAGCTTATTCTTTTTAAACAATTGCACAGCATGCAGAAATTTTCCACGTCTTTTATGAAACATACGTTATACACATATAGAAACTGATTATAATTTATCTTACTGTCATAAACAAGGGACCATTAGCAATAATTTTAGACCAGAATAACGTGTCTTCCCCATCATCCTACTGATTAATATTTGCATTGCACCCTCTTAAGAAATTACTAGTATTCTGTGATATACCAGCACCAATGCAATTGCATTGCCCTGTGCCACATGTACTATGTATCAACAGAAGAAACACGGATAAAGTATGGTACCTCCAGAGGTACTTTTCTGTCACAAATGAAAATGTGGTTCAGGACTCTGTCTAGACTCATGCTTCTATTTTCGGATTAAAATACTTCTTTGGTCACCTCCCCCAGTGTTACCACATTCTCTCACAACCACTCTAATGTTCCAGGGAATAAAGAACAGCAGGTATCTTTCATTTCCACCCATAAGTAAAAAAGATGATTGAAGCATAAATATGTAAAAATAAGCCACATCATATTTGTTAGCAGAGGTGGTATGCTTTGAAACATGAATTGTAAATATAGTTGAAGTCTCAAATTCTTTAATGCAAAAGCTTCAACTGCTGCAATTTTCCAGTCATGCATTTAGTGAATATCTTTCAAAGCGAAGAAGTCAACTGAAATCCAATGTTAATGAACATGTTCCTCACCAGATCTGCTACTGTGGGCGTGATTATGAAGACAGTTCTGAGCTACCACAACCGTGCAACTAGATTCAATAAATCTAACTCTATACTACTAAGCCTCACTATCAAACCAGTTTCATGCCTATGAAAAGTCTGTTTCAGCAAGTAAAATCTTCTTTAAAATGGTTTAGCATTGCACAAGAATAAGGCAATACTAGTGCTACTAGTGCGTTGTAGCTTGGAGTGCCTTTTCTATTGCTCACAGCCCTTTAATGTAATTTGAAGTTGAATCTCATTATCAAAACAGTTGGAAACGTACCATCACTTTCATATGTCACAGATCACTTTACACATTTCTTATGATCTTTTCTGAGTCCTTTTTGAATATAGTCTATTGCCGTTTGAACAAGAGATATATGAAAAGATAACCCCAAGGATGCTAAGCATGCTGAAAACACAAGCATGCGGAGCTCTGGGCAAACACCATTGCCCTGCATGTCAGTGAGACTGAGGCTCTTCTGCTCAAGAAAGAGCAGAGTCCCAAAACCTCTTTTGATTCTGTGCAAACTTATTCAAACAAAGATGAAATCTCCAGTCTTTATATCATTTACCCAGCCCAGCAGTGTTTATCTGAACTGTATCAAGCTGCCACCAGAACAGTCTTTTATTTTAGTGAATTTCAGATACATGCAAGGATACTCACTGAAAAACACTTAATAGAAAGTCGTATCTTTCTGTTATTTGTCTAATATATTGCCTTTTAAGTACTCAAGTGTAGGTTAAGTACACAGGAATTTCTATCTGTTCCCTGTAGGTTACTAGCAATCATTTCCCTAGTTCAAAAATGTAATTGCTAGGAATTCCAGAGCAAGATCAATTATTCTGTAGTTATCTGCTATTTGTTAATGAAAAAAATACTAAATGAGGTAAGAGGAGTGAACAAAGCTGTATAATCACTGTAATCAATGACCTAACTATTTATGTACTATAACACTGGGCCACTTTGAACCCAGCAGAATCTTCCTTGCCAAAACAGTTCCTGTGTTAACTAGCCTCTGAACCTGTGACTCTGTAAATGATAGTTTCACAAAAGCAAAAATATCAAGCAAACACATTCCAGTAAAACTACGTGTTTAAAGAACTAGATTTTTCCTCATATCTTTTGGCTGCAATCAAAAGAGCCACTTTGTCCTGTGTTTTGCCTTCATAACCTCAGTTAAACTGCAAATCAAATTCTAAAGTGAGACATGAGGTGACATTGTACCAGTCTTTTATAAAATTTCACCCGATCCAGTGTACAAAGAGGAACTAACAAATTGCACTAGAAAGTTTTCCCTCTGCAAGCCAGTGGGAAAAAATACTAAATAATGAACATTTCCTGGCTGTAAATTCAGAAGAAACTTCGCATTTGAGCAGATGTCAGCATTAACAATTTTCTGTTGTTTGTAGTAACCTTATAATAGATAAATAAGCTGTTAAAAATGGGCAAAGAGGCAGATATATAACCAGCCTAAACCTTTAGGTTAAAACCTCATTCTTACAGACTTGGCACTGAACTATTATTTTCAGTGGATCACTTTGTTTTGGTACATCTACCTCTTTCAGGCTGCCAGACTGGCCAGGGCTCGTGACCATGCACTATGAGATTCATCTGTGTGAACAAAACTAGAGGAGAGAAAAACTCTTGGCCATAAAGATTTCAGTGCATTTGGAAGTGTGTTTTAAACTGAAATTACCATGGCATCAGTCAGATGTGAGGAACAGGTTGGAAAGGGGATTCCTTAAGCAAAATTCACAGGGGAAAGTAAAACAGAGATGACTAAAGCACACAAAACAGTGCAAGTGGTGGTAACTGATGCAAACTCTGTTACTCTAACTTTTGGGGAAGGATCCAGAAAAGCCAGCAATGATTAGTATGAATCATAGAATCACAGTGTGGTAGGGGTTGGAAGTGACCTCTGGAGATCACCTAGTCCAACTCCCCGTGTTAAAGCAGGTTCACTTAGAGCAGGTTGTACAGGATTGTGTCCAGGCAGGTTTTGAATATCTCCAGGGAAGAAGACTCCACAACCTCTCTGGGCAGCCTGTTCCAGTGCTCTGCAACTCTCAGAGTTGAAGCTGATTATCAACAGAGTAAAGGAATTGTCCTTATGATAAATCAAACATTTAATTCTTCACTGACAGTAGTGTAGGTCCTCAAAAAAATAGCTGATCATTTATCTAAAATAATTTCTCAACAAAGAAGAGTTTCTAGGACTTTCAGGGATGAGAAGTTCTCCTCAAGCGAGGAAGAGGAGGAGATAAGTTAATTTTTTAAATAACTGGAAGAAAACTACATGTTGAAGATATTTCTTTAAATGTGTGTAAACTATTGAGCAATCAATCATGAGTGGGTTTCAGTCCTGCTTTTAATCTTGAAATTTCATGTGTACAACTTAATTGCCCATGGGCAAGAACTGAGGGAGTTGGTGGGTTTTTTTTTTATTTAAAGGAAGACCAGATTTATTCTATATTCAAAAACTGTTGGTCAGACCAAACTTGTCATTTAATACTTCTCACTGTGCTGTGTGTACAAAAGACAGAAAAAAAGAGAGACTAAGTATGGAATTTTTATCAAAGATTTGTACTCCAGGGAACCAGCTTTAGATCTAAATCTAATCAAGAATGCAATAGACATTTCTTCCCAGGTGGGGAAGAGGATAATTAACATAATTCAGGGAAGGAAATTAATTGTGATAGATTAGAATATTTTATATCAAATGCAAATTTCCCATTGATTTTTGTACTTGAAGTCTAACAGCTATAATATATTGAAATAGGGAAGTATAATAATAATGATGACATTAATAGCACTCTAGTGTAAAGAATTATTAAGACTTAAGTGTGATACTTTTCAATAACGGTAGATGAACTGGATTTGAGGCATATTCAAGGCAAGATTCAAGCATTGATTTAATTTAGTTTTGTACCCAGTAAATTGGACTAACGTCATGTCACCATCCTTAGGCTTGAAAAGTAAGAAAATTGAAGATTGTTTGGTTTTTTTTTTCTCCCATAGCCCTTGTAGTTAAACGATTTCTGACCGGTAATCTATATTAGTATAAGCAACACTGTAACAGAGCAGATAAGATATACTGGTTTGGCACAGGAGGGCAAATATGCTTGCCTTCTCAGAACTGGCCAGGTTGTAATATGAACTGGGACTTTAAATGGGGAGTCTGGACACAGCTATCCACATCATGTTCTCATATGCTAGAGCTACAGAAATACATTTGCCTATTTGTGTTAACCAAATGGGCTGGCCTGATTGGGAAAGCCCATTTGCATTTCATCAATGATCATTAAAAAAGTTTGCCTTACCAAGGTCTTATGAGATTCTATGTATGACATAGTATGTTACAGTTTTTTACCAGAAAATGTTTATCATATAAAGAGATAAAAATAATAGAATCTGTGACATTATGAAAACAATCTGCAATGTTCTCAATGACCTTGAACATTTTTTTTCATATTTCTACATGCATGATATTTTAAAAAGAAGGAGCCTCTTACTGGGATGAGAAGCAAAAGAAGGACGAGCTTAGAATCAAAGCCTGAGTGGACCATCAAGCCCTGAACAAGGAAAATGAATGGGGATGCTGCTTTGGCAGAAAAAACAAGAAACACCATGTACTAATCACTATTTTTATAGCATTTGAGTCATACCATATGAGCTTCATGAGAAACAAGTGAACACAAACAGATCTTAAGACTGGTGCAAAAGCCTGTCTTTTCTGACATGGATCAGTAAGAGCAGTATGTGACTCCAATTGCTACAAGGTATGAAAATAAGCCTCCTTAGATTTTCTGCCCTGCTTTATCTCAGAGAATAAATTTAGTTTACTTTGGTATGGAAGTAAAATTATGCCAGTGTTAGGTTTTTATGCCCATCATCAGCAATGAAAGAATGCAAAAAAGTTTGCCTCTCCACAAATCTTATCCCAACACTAGATCCCAAGTTAAAGGGTCTGCATAAACCCCTGAGATCTACAGCAAAACACATAGGGGAAAATAAAATGCATGATGTATTACATATTTTATATTCTTACCAGGGGGGCAGTGGGAAGAGATTTCTTTGGGTTTATTTTTACAATTATAAAATAAATTGTTCTGTGTGGCAGATACTGTATTATTATTCCACATTCAACTGAGACCAACACAATTCCCTTATATCTACTGTAAGCAATTTACTATTACAACTTGTGGAGGTTATTTCCGTAGCGAAAGAGTAAGAATTATTTGTTTCTAATGTGGTTCTTGAGATACTATTAGTGAGGTTTCAACTCTGGATAAACTTGTGTTTTGCACAAAAATAAAAATAGATTTGGGGATTCCATCAAGCTCTTGACAGAGGAAATGAAACCTCTGCAGTTTTTTTTGTAATTGACAGGCCATAACAGCCAAGGGCTCCAAGAAGGGAAGCTTAAGTGCGCTGGTGGAAGAAGTCACAAGAGCAGAGTGGAACAAGCCCCTACGCTCAGTGGTTAAAGAATGTTAACTCATGGGTACCAAAACGGCTGTATCATACTATGCACTTTGGGATTCTGCAAGGAGGTAGCTTGACCCTGTTTGCCACATTCCTGCTTCGGAAAGAAACTGCCTATTTCTCTCTGAATGTGTTAGTCTTCCTAGAGTAATGAAGTCACATATATACATCGTTTTCCCTGTGCTAAGTGTGATTTTGGGAGGGTTACATGTGCGTTAATTATTCAGCTCAGGCAGAGTTTTACTGTTACTCTTTATTATTACTGCTAGATGAATTTCAGATGACATCTGAGTTCCCTGTCTCACTGAGGGACGTTGTAGAGCCATGAGCGCTCAAAGCTTCCTCTCTCTATAGTGACAGGAGGACCTTACTTTTTTTGTACCAAGAGAGTATTTGTACCATGAGGCACATTGCAGGTGAAATCCTCTGTATTTTAAGTGGAAAATCAACCTGTATGTAAACCAGATGCAAATATAACTGAATGCAGACCTGAAAACACACAAGTTGGAGTTTAACAGAGCTAAGCAGAAGACCTATGTTCTTAAAATGCAGCAAGTATTTGATACCGAGAACAACCCTGGATCTAGGTTATTGGGACTTTCCAAGTTGGGAGTGGAATTCTCTGGGATTATTTCCCTCCACCACGTGGGAGTTTACCAGAGTCTCTGCATTTGCCATGGGACAACTCTGACTGGGTGCTCAGTCACTCAGCAGACCTTCCAGCAAGAGAAACCTTTCAGTTTTGGATGGAGTCTTCATGGTGCCATGCTGTGAGATCAAACCCAGGCTTTACAGGAGCTGTCATGAGCTCAAACAGAGGTAAGAAAACCAGCTAGGTGCAGCTCTCTGGGTCAGTTCTTCAATTTCAGCTGTGAAGTTACAATCTTGTGATGCTGCAATTGCCAGTACTACTTCCCATTCTAAATAACAGCTTCAGATGCCAAGGGAGGACTAGTATATTCTAACTCTAAATCTGAACAGACGTTTGTGATTCTGAAAAATGTATTAAGAAATTGGTCTTATCTAGTACAGTGATTAACAGCTTCCTAGAAAAGTACTGACCAGTGTTTGAAACTTGTGATTTAACAAAGTAGAGAGGAGTTGGGGGAGAAACTACTCAACTATTTTTTTTAAAAAAAGCAATACAGTTTAAATAATGTATAATTAATATATGCCATTTTGAAATAGAAATCTTCCAATCTTTCCTCTTACTAGGTGTAAAAAAGGCCTATACATTTTTTTCACAGTATAAGCATTTGGCTATATGACATCTGTATGTAAAGAGCAAGCCTTTGAAATATTATAACACTAATTAAACACAAAGAATATTGTCTTATGACTCCAATCCAAAAAGACTGCATTGCTAAGCATGTAAAAAAATTAATCCTACAATTAATGGGTGTGCTGATTCACAGCAGTTGTCCAGAAAAGTAAGATGAGTTTTTCAAGCTGTTGTATCAACATGAAACAACTTCAGAGAAAAAAAAAATCCCAGCTGTTATGAACTTAAATTACTTTCAACCATGTACTGAATATGCAAGCAATAGAGGTGAAAATTAACCTCACCTAATACAAGCCATTTAAATTTAGCCAGCGACTGTAAGCTAGTTGTGAAGTCTCCCTCCAAAACTGAGATGTAAAAAGAGCTACCGAGGACAATTAATTCTCCCTACATCTTAAACACTTCTTTCAGAAAGAGATAAATTAACTTTTGAGAACTCTCCTTTCTTACAGGTGAAACCTGTACTCAGCTAAAAAAAGTACCTCACCTCTACAGTAAATGTCACTAGTAGAACTGAATAGGGTATTTTCTGCCAGGTTTGGGCTTTTTTAATAAGCAAAAAAAAAGATTTTCCTGAAATGATTCTCCTGAAATGTAATTTTCCACTGAAAAATGACCTTTTTGATCGAAAGTCTTGCAAGTGTTTATGATCCAAAAATGAAAAAAAAACACCAAAACCTTGAAATGTACAATAGAATCATTAGATTTGGATCAAATTGATCTAAATTGAAGTATTGTGGCTCATGGAACTGAGCCAAAATATTTAGTCTTGGGTTAGTGCAAGTGTAAATCTACTTCCACTTCTGTTGCCGTGAAGCCTCGTGGAAGTTTGGAGAGTCTGGGTGAAGCACAAGACATTCAGTTTCCATCTTGTAGGAGATATCACCAACATTCAGGAGAATTTTTATTTTATCGGTGTTTGATACAGGCTTTTTTTTCAGTTTTCACTCAAAACTCTTGTTATGGGCAAAAAGACAATTTGCTTTGCATATAAAGTCAGGAATTAATAGTGTAGATAAATTAATAGTCTATTTAAAGAATTACTCTTAGTTCAAGTCTATTACAGAAAAGGATAGGAAAACAAACCAAACCAAAACAAAAGAATAGTATTACAGAATAAATATTAATTAATACAATCGAAATTGCTATACACACTCCCCATATCTACCGCTTTCTCTGCTATCATACTTACTCTTCCATGTCCTGAATTTGAGGATTATGTCAGCAGGGTGTGTTATGGTAAGATTTTTATGTTACCAGCTTCTTCAATAGAAGTAAGATGTTGATGGTAGGTATTTATTTTTCTTCTTTGCTCTCAGGGGCATGGGCATAGTATTTTCCTCCTCATTCTAAGACTGACTTGGAGGTGGTTTTTTTCCCCTAAAGTATTTTCACACATTCCTCTTTCTTCATCGGTTAGAAACTTCACGTTATATCTGAATTTACCATATATAGAGAGAGTCTCAATGATGTAGTTCTTTGTTCCTTTTATTAGCCCTAAAATTGATTGCATTCTCCCAGAGGTACGTTCCTTTGACAACTACCTGGTGAGTTAGTTAGAGCACCATTCCAGGCCGGTACCGATGCTCTCTTGTTATGCTCAGTCTGCTGGTGAAGATGCACCTTCTGAGTGAAGATTCGTCCATGCTCCATTCTATTCTAGTGTCATAGGTGGTTCATCCTACATAGAATAATTATGTGCTATTTCTATTATCAGTTGCAAAAATACATACAATAACAAGAATTAAAACCCAATTGTGTTATGCTAGGTCTAATTTGAAAAAGATATTTAAAAAATATTATCCAACTGTTAGATAAGTTGTTATAAGCTAAAAATTCTCCATGCAGGCCAAAATAAATCCAGAGAGGTCCTGACAAGCCCCCAGCTAGCTGTTGTGAGCTTAACACAAAGCCTGTGGCCTGTAATGAGCAACACCAACACAATATTTACTGGGCCACCATTTTTAACTTCTAACAAAGAAAAAAAAATAAAATCCCCAAAACCCAACAAACAAAGAAATTTGGAGATATTTGGATACACTAGAAGAAAAAAAAGTCCACTGAAAACTTCGGCAACTGTCAAGACCCTTGCTTGTGCAGTAGCCTTGCCAGCTAAAACACTTTCAAAAAATTGTAAGAGCAATGAAATAAAAATGTGAGACATCTTACAGTATATACTGCCTACTCTCACTCAGAAATGCTTCCTCTCCCTGAATCAACAGACAGAACACACTGGTATCTGTAATCTGTTCCAGTAGGAAACTCTGGCCTTCTACATCCACCTTTCTTTAAAGTTTATATAGCCTGAACTAATCACCACCAGCTTGAACCACTTCTTTGCACAGAAGTCTGAAAAACCCTCTCATTCTCACTTATGCTTGAGGAGGACTGCATGCTCCCAAGATTGCTGAACGTCTCTTGAAAAGTGAAACCAGAACAGCTATCAATGTGCTTCACCTAAAGAGAGGAAAATGTGCACATTAACTCAACTTAAAAATTTGTCATGGATCCAAAACAGGGGCTGCACTTTGTAGAGGACAGTCATCATTATGAATTTCCCAATCTTCCATCTGCTAACTATGGTCAGACCCCATGATGAAAAACAGCGCTATTCTTCATGACAATTACTTAACCTTGTAAAACTCTTCATTAGCGATTGTTAATATACTATAATGAAATTTAAACTTAAAGACTGTCAGTCTGAGAGTTGGATCTGTACCCCAGTTTTAAAAGTCCTCTATAAAGTCAACCTTTTGTGCTGAACATCTGGTAGATAGAATATGATTAGGATATCCAGGGAAGAGGTTGTCTTTTTAGTTAAAAAAACATTATGGATTTGAAATACCTAATAGTCACTATTAGGTCAATCAATCATTAATAATACAAACTGTAATGAATTTTGAACATATAGGAAACATAAAGAGTATTATTCATTCGGAATTTAAAAGTTTAGCAAATGTATCAAATTAGCAGCACCTTTAAATAGCAGATTCATTGGTAAATTGTCATAAAGAATCATTCACAATGAGCAAATGAGATAACTTCATTAATTTTAACAGAACGTAGTCCTTAACAAGTAGGGTGCCTGAACAGCCTGTTAGTGAGATGATCCAGCTTTAGCTATGGAATTGCAAAAATGCTTCCATTATTCATAATGTGTTCTAAGGTACGCTTTTCAAACATAGAATATGTTTTTCTCACATGTAACTTCATCTCATAGTGTTTTTTACATATCTGACTCTCAAAGGTTAAAAGAAATCTCCTGCAGATTTTTATCTCATTTCCAAGAAGGCACACTCTTGTAAGAACACTAAGAAGTGTGGCTTTAATTGCCTAAATTTGCTATATGGCTGTCAAAATTATTCAGGACTGCATTTGATGCGTATTTCAGAATCTCTTTGACAAACACTTTAATTTTATACATCTCGTGTAAATCCATAAAACATCATGATCTAAAATTCCTAACAAACTTATTAATGAAAATTTAAATATGCATGTGTTACATGGTTTCCAGTTATTTATAATAGCAATATTGTCTCATATTCACTTTAATTAAAGTAATTATTGATTAGTGCACTTTCCACTGATATTTCATTAGCACCCAATAACTGTCTCTTTATATCTGGATGAAGTTTTAATTAATTAAAGTGTCGCTGGAAATGCAAAGTTAAGGAAACAAATTCAACAGTAGAATCATTATATTCAAGTAAGAGAGAAGGAGTAAGAGTGTTAATTACATTAAAAAAGACAGAAATAGCCATGAAACTACTTTGGCAGTTTAAAGTAATTGATTTAATAAAGATAATGACAATTTCTAAAGTAATACAGTCTTAACAGTAGTAAGAGTAAATTTGTCTATGTGGTGAAGTAGGAGAATCCTTGAAATATTGTTATACATGTAAGATTATGTCCTTGGTTTATTTTAGGCAGACTCTCTCATATTTTAAGCAGCATCATAGATTTCTAAATATGTTTGTTAAGACTGTTTATTTTCACACTGATCAGCTATGAGCTATTTCAATAGGTTGACACTGCAATTCTCACATGACCTGGCAAACAATTCACAGTACTTTTATGTTGTTATTAACTGTCACATTTCTTGAGTTAAATATGAGCCCTGTCACTTGAAAGTCAGAAAGCTGCTTCTAAATTTCTCCATTTCATTAGCAATTGATTCAAATCACTTCCATAAAAGAGCCTAGATTGATATATAAATTACAGTGGTTCCACAGTTTAGTGATTAATTAAGCAGGCTATCAGGCTCATATTCAGCTACTTATTAATTTTAACACTCTTGCTTCATTATAGAAGGTTTTCTAATTATTATATGTAATTACTGTGTTTATCTTTTCTGAGTTTTGAAAAAAGTTAATTGGTGGGAAAAAAATAACAAACTCTTTCTGATCAGCAAAACTGTAACATCAATAACAATAATCTATAAGCAGACCAGAAGCAGTGTTAGAACTCTTTCACAAAATAGACCATAAAAGGAACCGTCATGTTTCTGTAAAAATGGAAAGTAACGTCAGCGTGTGATGTTCAAGGTGTACGTGGTGCAATGGTACAGTTTATACACTAAAGTTTTGTGCTTGGCTGTATATCCTTCATGATATGATATATAATTTGAACGTAAACAAACAAACATAAATACCCTTTTGTTGTCCTTGCCAGTAAAGAAAATTGGGGGAAAAATTGACTTATGCTCAAGTACACAAAAACCATATACAAGACAATATACAGCAGAGTATCTTGATGATGTAATAGGAACTCATTTACTTGAAAATAATGTTAACTTCTAATTCCTTGAATAATATAGTCTTTGTGTTTTTTGAAGAAGGAATAAATAAACATAGTTCTTCCTCACCTGAATTCTTCCATCTTTCCTTTTCTTAAAAGGTTGACAATGATGTAGTGACTCATCTAAATGTTGAGAGATTAGTTTGCTTTCTCTCCTTCATTTAAAAAAGTATCTACAAAAAGAGAAGTTCCAGAACTCCGCTTTACTAATGCTCAGTTCCAGCAGGCTTCTCCTAATAAAGTAATTTGATATTACTGGCTCATTTTATATATCCCTTTTAAATTTCTCCAGATGTAAATGAAATTGATCTTGTGGGTGCCAACCTCAAGAAAAACCTTAATCAAAAGTTGCAATTAACAAGGAAGCCTAAATATTTAATCTTCTCTTAATGCTAGTGTTTACAGACTGCTTTTAATTAAAGGCTGGGTGCTTGTGAATAAGAAAAACAAGCTGGAGTTCCGAGTCACTTGCAAAAACTTTGCATATGCAACTCTTCTGCTTTTAAGTGCAAGACATAGCTATGCCCCAAACATCAGGTGTAGCAGGGCTTCAGATGATTTCTGAATGCTTAGGATCTGTGTGAGGTAATGACATCTTTTGCTATTCTGAGAAGAAATAAAACCTACTCCTTATCTGACCTGGTTTGCCCTAAACCACAACTAATTCTGTTCAGAGCTTTTACTTTTCAATTAAGTCTTTTCTAGGTAACTGCACTTTCTGAAATTTGCAGCATATTTTTCCAGACAGTGACAGCACTTGATGTTTATAATTAATACCAAGGTATGGCATGCAGAAAGGCCCTTGCTTATACTTCATCCTATAGCAATGAAGGTCAATGTCGAATCTTGTACTCCATGTTGGGGTGCTGGAAGTGAAAAGGGTCACAACCACATAAAAGGGTTGCACCTGCAGGGAGGAGCAAGCCAGACAGGCGACCCAAAACTGACCAACTAATTATTCCATTCCATAAACATCATATTCAGTATGAAGCTGAGGGATCACAAGGGTCAACCTCTCTTCTTCGATGGCTGACATCCAAGGAGGACTCTATTTATTCTTCTGCCTTTCATCCCGTTCCATGCGTTCCTGAATCCAGTGCCTGAATCCAGCTCCTGCACCCAATTCCCATCTGCTGCTGAGTCCAGCTTGAGACTGCCCCAGTGCCAGTCCTGCAGCGTCAGTGGTGATGTGTGGTCATCTGGGTGGGTGGGGGGATGGGTTTGGTGTTGGTTTTGTATTGGTTTTGTATGTATTTGTACATATTTAATTATTTTCTTAATTTTAATTATTATCTTTCATTTTTATTGTTATTGTTTCATTAAAGCTGTTTTAGTTTTCTTTTCCAAACCGTAAGTCGCTCTCCCTTGTACTCTTTTCCTTCCCCTTCTAGGAGAGGGGTAAATGGAGTGTCTGTCATTTGTCAATGGCTGACCCAGCCTCAACCCTTGACATTAACTTAACATGCTGAAATTATGCCCAAATTCTTTCCTTGTTTCCTGAAAGATCTGGACAAAGGAAACTGAGCATGTAACATATGTGGGTCATATCTGGATTGAGCAGTCTCCTATGATAGACTTCTATTAAGGAAGTATACAAACAGACAGTTTAGTTTTGGGTTTTGGGTTTTTTCCCTCTATTTTTCAGTTTCTCAGCCCATATTTGAGTTATATTCAGTTAATTATTCCATAAAAGAGTTCTCAGTTAATGTTCTGAAATAGGTAACATATGGTCCCCGGTTAGTTCTTTTAAAATTGATGTGACAAGTATATTTGTATATATGTATTATATATATATAATGTCACACACAAATTGATCATCTGCTGACTGCTGAAACTGCTGTGCAGTGATGGAAATAGTACCCCAAAGTATTTACTTATTAGTTTGAACAACACACCTGCAAATCTAAGACCCATCTTCAGCTTCTCAGATTATTGCAGAAAGTAGATAGGAACAGTGGCTATTGCACTAGATGCTGTGCAACAAGGCAGAGGGAGAGAACCCTTCCACTGAAGACTTTGGGGTTTAAAATGCACAGGCAAAGACCAGAGAGTGTAGATGAAGGAAACATGCAGAGAAGTGTCATGATAGATCTCTACTTCAAGATTTAAGCGTATTCTCAGAGTAGCACGGGAAGCTGGTTGTTTCGAGGTTTTTTTGCAACATGACCACTTAGGCAGGAATCACCAGTTTTGACACAGGCCAACACAAAACTTCCAGACGATAATTAGGTTCTGTCAATAATCTCAGAACCAAATTCAAAGTAGTGACCTAGAGATGAAATACTCAATATGCTGTTATGTGTTCACTATTGCATTAATGCTCAAGAGAGATTTATTTCTCTGTATGACTGTGAATCCATAGACCATTATAATGGTAATGGAACTCAAAGCACAAAAAATATTAGGATGAAAAAAATTGTTAGCTGCAATTAAAATGATTACATAAAAGAAGATAAGTATTCACATTTACAGAGTAATCAAAGCATCTTAATCTCATGAAGAAAGGCAATATTTTTTGAATTGTAGCTTTATTCATATGCCACAATCAAAACCAAGTCTACGCTACACCCATCACAAACCTATTTTAAGACATAGTCTTCACTTTAGGAACTGTGCAATCCAAAGCTGATGTCTTCAAAAGAAAGGCACAGGGAGATATAGGCATTCCATTGCATGATATAACTCTAGATGTCATTGAAAATGCCTGCCTAAATAGGCCAATATAGGATGAGAGTCACGGAGAGAGCTGAAACAGCAGGTCCACAACATCATGTCATAGCTGAATCAACAGAACTTAAGTCCCAGTCACAGTCCAAAGCACTATCTGCTGAAATTGGATTTTTTTAATCAAGTGCCAGAGGCACATAACAGTGTAAATCCCACAGACTTTTAGTGTCAGTTATGCTCCTAAATGCCTTTAGCACTTTTGAAAATACCAACTTGGACTATTCTGTCCATTGGCCGTTCTAAGAAGCACCATATGTGGTTAATAACTATAAGCAAGCTGAATTTCAGCTTTTCATCTCAATATGTCTTCTTGAGAGAACAAATTAATTTTGTGGATTATCGGTTTTAAGCTCATGAAGAGCGTAGTTATAGGTTCCTAGCAGCTTGAGGATCTGAACAGTTAAGTAAGGCTATGCCGAACAGACTTACCTGCTCAGGACTGGAAGTCTCATGGCAGCAGTGATTTCTTTCTGTACCATTTTTGGAACAGAGCTCTCCAGGCTGCAGTGAACTGGGTGTCTCAGCAGTTGTGCTCTGTTTACTCTTCTAGTTATACGGCTGATGAAGCTTTACACTTCTCCAATATTCCACAAACAATGATGGAGTCATATTCACGGAGGAATAATTTCCCCATCCGCCATCATTGCAGCAACTTCACTAAAACTTTTAAGAGCCTATAATTTTCAAGACATAATTTTTATTGAAATGGAGATATCAAATCAATATGTCTTTTCACAGTCAGAAACTTTCAGTTGGACTTTTACTTCTACATCTTAAGTGAATCCAACATTAGTCAGGCCCACTACACTGCATTGAAATTTGTCAGTGTAAGTTATTTTACAGACTCAGAGAATGAAAAGAAATAAATTCAGGCACACACAATTTAGAATTATAATAACTAATTTCGCTTGAAAAAAAAAGTATACATTCATAGGATTCAAAACATTACAAGTAGCTACATGTAGTTACCTTCAGGTGTCAAAACAGCGCCGTTGCCTACAAGATTGTCATTTGCACTAGATACGTCCCATGAGAACTAATACAGCAGTTTCATTTAATTGGTCTATATACATTATTCATGGGGCATAGCTTTGTGATAATTCTGGCATTCATTAGAGAGGAAGAGGCAGTGGGTTTTCTCACAACAGAAGACACTGTATTATATCTAAGTTAAAGCGCCTTTCTAAACATGAGCAATTACAGCAGTTGTAATAAAGAAAGAACTGACAAATCTTTTAGGAATAAAGAATGGATTCATTACCTTTGGCAGAAACAAATTTCTGAGCAATATCAACTTCCAGTACAACCTAGGACCTTCAGGGACTCACCTTTCATTTACTGGATATTTGTGCTTTAAAAGGAACACTCAGTTAGGCATGAGCATGATGATACCATCAGTACACCCTCTTTCTTCCTCCACTGGTTTTGACCACAGAGAGCTTCAGAGATGTTGGTAGGGCATCATAACACCATTGGCTCCACCTGTTGCCAGCTGGAGAGACTTTCATCACTATAAGAAATACACAGTTTCCCAGTCTCTTTTTTTTCTACAATAATGTAAAGGTATCAGAAAAATAGACCAGGAAATTTTTACAAAGGAATCAATATATTAGCATGGCAGATACCCAGAAATTAGAATTATGGTAGTATAAAATCCATCTAGCCTTGAAGGTGCATTTGTAAATTGATTGAAAGCAAAGATGAAACAAGATTGAGACTAGAGATCACTTGTTGGTCCTTATGTATCAAAAAAACTCTAAGAATTCTGTTAGACTGAGTATTTGTTTAAATAAATGACAATGGGTTCTCCACATCTTTGAGAAATCACATTCACGAAGAGTTACTCCAGTTACTGCAAAGTAAACATTTTCTTTCCTCTTGATTAAAATATAATATTTCACAGTCCTTACACAAACTTGCCATGAATATTTTAGTATATGATTTTACATCTATCATGGATATGTGATCTATCTAGGAAAATGCAAAATTAATACACACCTGTATGCTTTAGTCAAAGACATTTTAAATGAGCCTGCAACTTGCATACAACGATCAAACACGAGCGGGAACTGGAACACACTCTGGTTGTCATAAAGTGAACTGATTGTCATCTAAATGAGAGTTGGATTTATAAGAAAGCACTAATAATTAAATACTTTCTGCATTCCAATATAAACATATTTAGATCACAGATGGCAATTGTCTTAACTCTTACAGTCAATTGAGTGAATAATGCAATCTATAACAGGGTTCACAGATAAAATGGAATTCGTAGTTGTTAGTTTTTACTAAGAATTCAAAGAAAACTTGCATGTCGAAAAAATATGCAATGAAAACAACACTTATTTCCTCTCTGTATTAATTCATGTTCATATAATGAAACAAAAAAACCATGCATTTGGTTCAAATGGGGGAAGGGGATAAGGAGAAGCTATTTGAAGTCAGAGTGTGCATCAAGAGTTATGAGACACACATTTTCATCAGCAATGTAAAACAGACTTAGCTCTAAGTACTGCCACTGTCAGCACAATCAATAAATAACCTTTTTCCATGACACAACGTGATGAACTGCAAGCCGCAGTATCAGCAAAGGCTCTTTTCCTTTCCTTGCTGACAGGTGTATCACTCTTTGCTGTGTGGTAGGATACATGGAAAAATTCTAAAGGCTTCTACATCCCAACAGAAAATGCGAAAGGCCCATCACAAAACGACATACGAACATTATCTTGAGGATCAATGTCATAAAGGTGTGAGTTGAACTACAGTCCAGATTCTGGATGCAAAGTTCTGTGTAAGATTTTGCAATTAAATACAGCTTGTGCTGTCCCCTTACATAAGGGAAAAAATGCAACTAAGGAAAATATCAAGTATACTAAAGGAATCAAAAAACTTGGGGAACCAAAAAGAGTATATTTTTGAACAAGGAGGCAAAAATAAAGCTCTGTAAAGTTACAAGTTTTTATTGCTATGCATTGCTATGCAATGTTGCTCTATGCTGCCAAAAGACACAGGGAGACCTAGGTCTGTCCCATGTGGTGCCTAAAATGATTTCCCACTGTGATGTTAACTAGGGCAGGTCTGGTAGAGCTACAAACAATAGTTTATTTGTGTCCTCTCCTTAAAATAACAACCAACCAACCAAAAAATCCCAATTCACTGTCCAGCTCCCCTTAGCTAAACAAGTGCTTTAAGTATGCCAGAAAATTTACATTTTCAGTGAAATATTCAGCAATATTGTATACTTACTCTCCCAGAGCTCCACCTACCTGTTAACAGATTTATACTTTCTCAGTTGCCTTCAACAGAAATGTCTTTGTGAGATTCTTATTTATTGTGACTACTAAATGAAGTGCACTTAATACAGAATTATAATAATAAAAACCTAAACAAATTATTTGGAAGAACTGAGGCTTCTTTGTGCTGCACAATAGGATGCCCTCATATGAAGTATTGTATTTTTTGCTTCATAAGAAGTACAATAGAGTGGAATTGAAAAGATCCACAAAAGGGCAATACAGCTTTTGAGAAGCATGATGGAACATACATCTATTGAAAACTGTCAAAATTCATAGTTATTCAGCTTGGAAAATTTGGATAGCTACAGGGTATTTAATTGTAAACAGCAAAATGAAAACCAATTAGATTTCAATTTGAGAATATTTGGTACCCTGCTATGAGAAACAAGAGGAAAAAACATAAAATAAAATTCAGAACCAATTAAATTAGATACTTTGTGCGCAACACAGCTGGAATGATCTTTATATATCATACATTGTGAAATACTGCTAAAAATTTTAGTCTTGGTATAAGCAATCTTTTAATGCTATCAGACTGGCAACTGTAAACTTGATTTAAAATGTGGAGGTAATGGTTTCAGCAAGCAAGTATATTCTTACCAGGAGAAACTGGAAATCTAGTGACTACTGAAGTCTCACCTGACAAAAGTTGTTAAAGTGGTTAGACAGCAACGAGCAATTTTTCAAATTGGGACTAGTCATTGCGGTTAATGCAAATTCTGGCATACTGCAACAGGGATTTATTTTGGAAAACCTCTATTGTCTTTTCTGTGGCTTCATGTTGAATATTCTGTCCCTGTGAAATTACATATTATAGACAAAAATAATCACCTAAAACGGCCACTGAAATTAGAAGAAAGAACTAGCTCACTGCCATGCCCACAAAAACTTATTCATCATTCTACATTTACAAGTTCTTTGTCCAATCAGGTTTTAATTAGTATAAACCTAGGCTCTAACAGTCTGACTGTGGATATGGTCTAATATATCTCATCGCAAACAGAAATGTCTTAGTACCTAGTGGTCTATTTTCTATTCTCACCATTTTTTAATGGCACAAAACCTCACAAATATTATGGCAAATCCTATGGCTACCATGCTTTAAAAGTGCAACAGCCCCTTGAACACATGGCATACCAACAGTCTTCTAAGACTATTCTAACGTAGAATAGCCCTTTAGAACAGCTGAGACATGGCAAGTGAAACACACAATCCGATCAATAGAAGAGCTGACTCGTGCCTCAAAAACACCCAACTGACTTTTTTTAAATACACAAACTCTTTTTGTGCATTTTGGGGAAAAAAGATATTTGCAATTCATGTTCAGTTGGGACAAGTTCACAGCTTGACTGTAGGAAGAATCACCTTCTCGTCTTCCAGATTCATTCAGATTCAGGACAGCAGCTGATCTAATTGCAGTTTATCCTTGCATGTAGCATCAAGTTATCTTTTTGTCAGCCTAGCCTTAAAGTTCACACTTTGTACCTAATAATATCAAATGCTTCACCAGTGGTTTTTTTAATATATATATGAAAATATATAGTATATCTTTATTTATATATATTTATATATAGTTATGTATTTTATATAATATATATAAATAAAATATATAATATATAGTGTAATAATATATATATTATTTATAGCAAGATTGTATGAGGAGCAGAAACACCACAATAGAATAAGGAAGCTCAATGGACAACTTTGTCATGTTGCTTTCCCAGACCTTGCCTCTCCTCAGCAGATCCATCCTGATGTTTCAGTTGTTAGCTTTAGGAGACAATTGGTGAAGTATGGAGTTCTAAAAGATTAGTGCTTAGCTGTCACGACCTAGTCTTTTCACACAACACTAGTCATACAACTACTGGGTTTAAAATTGCATCAGGTGGTTCAAGATCCACATGTTCTACTCAAACACAGGAACCAATTCTCCAAAAGGAGCTCAATAAGCAAAGCACGATAACTTATTAATTAGTTAGCTAAACTGGGTTTAGATTATGACAAAGTCCTTTAACATACTAGAGTGGAACCACACCGACTCAAAGCAGTCCCAGGGCCAGCCTGTTATACAGCTCCACTGCCTGGTTTAAATAGAAAAGGTACCCCCTTTCCTTGCCCCTCTGAATATCAGGCTCTAACGAGAATCACCACGTAAGCCTATCAGAAAAAGGTCAAGACAGGCTTTAAACATGTAGAATGCAGTTTTATTGATTTCCAGATACGGATTTTAAAATTCATCTCTAAATACAACTGTTTTGCATAAGTCACCAACAGGTGTGCGTATCGCTCATAGGAAAAACCCGAACAGAATAGACAGGCATCCTTTAAAAGGGTCAAGTCTTAAAAGGACAAAAGGCTAGCATTCTAGGGAAAAAAGTTGTCACAGAAAGGTTTTCACTTTTGGCATGGAAAACCTAAGAACTTGCTTTGATTACAGAGGAGTCTTTTAAGATGATATTGAAAGGTTAGCACTTGAATAGCGATTCTGAAAAGCCTGCATCAAAAAGATTGATAAGTGTCTATTAAATCTTGCATCTTTATTAAAATGAAACACAAACACACTGCATGGTTAAACAGCAAGTTAGTGTTAGCAGCACGGTGTTTTACCTTCATAGATGGAAAATGCCTAATGCCTCAAAAATGCCTTTATTTTTGAGGTCTCACAAAGTTAGCATTCTGGAAAAACTTCTTCCAAATGTAAAAACATTAACTTCAGCTCTTGAACGAGACCAAAGCAAATTTTAGTAGATACGCAAGCATAAAAAATTAGTCCTAGATATTCTACTTTAGCTTAAAGGGTCTCACTCAAGAGTATGTCTTGGGAAAAAAAAAAAAAAAAAAAAAAAAAAAAAAAAGCTGATTACACTGCTAATTTCAATGTCATTAAGTGCTATTTTGGCTGTATGCAGTATCCCTCTTGGCTAAATCAACATACTGATGCCATATAGGTATGCTTTAATTATGCTGTGCTATCATATCACTTTGAAATACATTTCAATTTAAAGTGGTACAACAATCCCACATTCACTCAGTCTTTAATTTGAATTCCAGGTAATGCAGTATGGATACAGCAGACAACATACTGTCTACTAGCAGTTTTACAGTGAATCTTTTCTTGAGTCTGTAATTTTAATATTTGTTTAAATGAACTCCACATAGTCTACTTCAACATAATACATATTCTTGTCTTTTCCTGTGTGACTTCACTGTATAGAAACATTTTATTTAGTACATGAAATATGTATGTGTCTCACACATAAATAGATTTCTAAATGCACAAGATTAACCCCTAAAGAATTTTAAAATATAGAATACTACTAATTATATTTATTTATGCCTGGTGTCCTGGTTTGGGCTAAACAAGAACTAATTCCGTTTCAGTGTTTTAACTTTTCAGTTAAGTCTCCTCTAACTAACAGCACTTTCTGAAACAGCAGCATGTTTTTCCAGACAGTGACTGCTTCTTGCAGTGATAAGGCCTGATGTTTATAGTTCGTACCAAGGAATGGTGTGCAGAGGGGTCCTTGCTTATACTTGTGCTTGTAGCAACTGAGGTCACCACTGAATCTTGTCCTCCATGTTGGGGTGCTGGGAGTGAAAAGGGTCGCAAGCATGAAAAAGGTCACACCAGCAGGGAAGAGAGAACTGGATGGGTGACCCAAACCTGACCAACAGAGTATTCCATCCCATAGACGTCATATTCAGTATAAAGCTGAAGGATCACGAGGGTCTCTCTCTCTGCTTCGATGGTGACATCTGAGGAGGACTCTGTCAGTTCTTCTGTCATCGATCCCAATCCGTGCATCCCTGAGTCCAGCTCCTGCATCCCGTTCCTGTCTGCTGCTGAGTCTGCAGTGCTGGTGGTGACGTATTGTCATCAGAGTGGGGGGAGCTGGGTTCAGTATTGCTGTTGTATATATTTGTGCATATTGTATATATTTCCTTATTTCTTATTATTATTATTATTTTCTTTTATTGTTATTGTTTCATTAAAGCTGTTTTAGTTTTGTTTTCCAAACCGTAAAGTCTCTCTCTCTTTTTCTCTCGCCCTTTCCCTTTTTGGACGGGAGAGGGGTTAATAGAGAGTGTCTGTCATTCCTTAGTGGCCAGCCCAGCCTCAACCCTTAACAGCTGGTTATTTGACATGGACAACTTAAGGCTGTATTTTTACTAAGCAAGTAAGCACGTGTGGCATAAAAAAATGGCAGCTTATTTTGGATCAGGGAAGGAGGAAATCCTGGATTCCATTTTCTGTTTTATGTAACAAGCAGCTGTCTGTATATTGGGCTGCATGCAGAAGATAAAGGAACCATTTTTTTGTCCCAGTCAGAAAACGTCTTCTGTGTAATAGAACCAAGCACACTTCTGCATCTTTTAAAGTCAAGCCATGAAGACAGTGCTTCCTTACAGTCTCAGAGCCTGACTGGTTCCAGAGCTTACTCACTGCAAGATGCGTTTGCTAAGTAACACTAAACTAGTGATATCCAGAATTGTCATTGTCACAGTGGAGGACTGGGAAGTTCCAAGCAAACAAAAGCTCAGAACCTGAACCTGACAAATATTTTCAAAGCCAGAACCCATTTTTTAAACTTAGTCTGGCTCAAGTAAAGAGTAGACCCTAAACCAAAGAATTAATTTTCTTAAGAGTGATCACAAAGGCCAACAAAAAATAACTATAAATGCAAATACAGGAACACGTATTCAGCCTCTCAAGAATAGCTCTTCTCAAAAGATTTTGGTACATTCTATTCTTGCGAAGGATTTATTCCTCTCCATAGAAAGGGAAATGTAATTAAAAAAAAAAAATCTTTGACCATAATACAGCATTTGAAATAGTTAATCAGTGAGAAATACCTTCGGTGTTTGTATTTTTGGTTCCAGATGATGTCAGTGGAAAACCTTCCAGCTTGTGTTCTGAGAAATAAATATTTAAAAAACTCTGACTTTTGCACATCTTTCTCAAAGGAGAATGCCAGAAAAAGATTTCAATACTCTATACCATGCAAGGAAGTGCTAAGAAACTGTGACAATATCTTGCCAAAAACACTTAGAATCAAAGGAGAAATATTAATGACTGTGTGGATCAGATGAAAACTGATTTCATGGTGATGAAATATTACTCAGTACTTTCTCAAATATTGTGAAAGGCATTTCATTGTTCATTAGGTTAAACAAGGAAGTCAATAAGACACATCTGTCAATAACAGAAACTATTAGCTGATGACTGGACGATTGTGTATTTGATTGAATGGAGAGAAATAGTAGGTGTTACTGCAGCTGGGCACAGATTTCAACATCTCATTCAGTCAGATGTCTTAAGACATAACACATCCTAAGCCTGGGTAGCCTTGCAACATGTAAGATGAAGTGTGAAGAATAAAACTGAAATAATTCTTAATTTTCAAATAAAAATCTATTTTCCTAAAGTGCTATTTCTATAGCATCATTCTTTCATTTGCAGCTCATGGCCACTAGCTAAGAGCTCCTCTTCTATCGACATGTTTTCAAACAATATTTCCCAATTACAAAGCCATGTATGAAAGATGATTCTTCACACAAAAAACTTTGGGGATTTTCTTTTCTTCTCATCAAAAATCGATGTACAGGAAATTTTTCAAATTTGTCAGAACAACCACTTCTGTTGCAGCTTAATCATTAGATCTACCTTGCAAGAGAGCCTGCTATACTACCTTTTCCAAGAAATCAGCTATCATGTCATACAGACTAACCTGTTAGAATGATTTGCTTCGTATCAGTGGCTCTTTTCCACTATTTTTTGCCTAAGTCACTGATGGTATCATGCCTGTTTCAGCCTGTTAACAAATGTGGTATACTAAGAAACTGATTTCTAGATATAGTAAAGATCACACACTCGTATACCAAATGCAGGAAGCAAATGGCTGAGAAAAAGATGCTTGCACTGAACTAGGGAAAATTTAGAGTTGTAAGGTGTGAGATACATCTTCCACTTGCCATTATCTTAAAGCTACAAGGAAATAGGGGAAAAAAATATTAGTTATAGGCTGCTACACTTTCAACAGGATTCAGAAAAAGTTCCATATGTCACCTAACCCTCTCCTCCCCAAAATACTGTTTTCCTTGATGGATATACGTGTCTCAAGAGTGAGGGGTTTTTTTTACTTCCTATCTTGATTTTCTTATTTATTTCTTCAATCAGAAACACCTTAAATTACTGGCAAGCTACCTAATTCAAAGAGCAAAAAATAAAATAAAGTACCCAAACACAGCAGACAAGTGCTCTAAGCAGCCAGAGCCCTTTAATTTCTGTTGGCCAAGCTATGCAGAACTAGCTGCAGATTTTGTAAGCCTAATGAATGGTCAGTGATTAGTATTATTGAGGTGGAATGTACTTCATTGAAATATTCAGTGTCTCACACTATAGCATTAATGGGATCAAGATGCAACAATAGTAGTTTCCATGACAATGCAGCACATGCGCTCAGTGGCACCTCCCTGGGTAAACAGTAATCCTTCAGAAAAACAAGAAGGTCATTACAGCAACTTGTCAAATCAATGTAGAGAGTGTCTGAGCTGATTAAGGCATCTTCTCTCAGCTCTGACACAGTGTCAATAGTACTGGGCCACTAGTGCTCAGTCAGATGACTGAAGTGAAATGCCCATCAGTCAGGGAGCTGAGGTGGACTAATGATTCCCTGTGCTGCCTATTAGAACTACATGACAACTCAATCCTGTTTGCTTAAAAAAAAAAAAGAAGTCACCTTGTTGCTTTGTTTGAAGCTGAATTAAATTGACAACAGCAGCTAATCTTTACCTAGGGCGATTAACAGAATTAAAGTACAACAACAAAGGCATACAAGGTTTTGTGGTTCATATTCTTAGTTTGATAAGGCTTGTAATCTACTAGGGTCTTTACAATCAAGTACAATGTAAATATGTATTCCAAGCCAAGGTATGTTTGAACGGATCTGAATTAATCTATTTGTAAGAGGATGCTATTTTAAGTGAATAAATGTTCAGAGACAAAAGTATGGTCTAAATGCAATAATAATCAACCAGTGGTTTGGAAAAAAAAAATAAAAAATGAAGATGTTCAAAGCAAACTATTCTATACTTGCCAGGCTACACATGTATGTGCTGCTTCAGGTAAGGAAAGGATATATTCAATACAAACATTACTTTAAAGGTGCTTTAGGGCTGTAGCTTTTACTGTGAACACAGTGTCACAGTGTGTCCTCCAAAATACAGGGGCACAGTTTGCGCCTTATTATTTCATAGCTATCATGAAAATGTTTAACAAACGGTCGATATAAAGCAAACATGTATAAGCATGTAGGTATACATGCTTTTCACCTGAGGCCATTCTAAACCGATGAGCCTGATGAAAGTCATCATGTTTCTCAGCAGTTTATCAGTTTACGTTACTGACCTACTCAATCAAGAAGAAGACAGAAGTTATGAGGAGGAAAGAATAATCCTGGGCAGAATGTTTTATCTCTGTTAAAGAGAAAATCTGACCTGCTAGTAAAACCAAGATATTACCTTTCTTTATTCCACTCATGCACATATTGCTTTAAAGATTTACTTTTATCCATGATATTGGCAACAGAGTTGAGTTGACTTTAACCAGTTAGATTTCTGAGAAATATGCACTGCACCACTGAACTTGAGCTGTGCATTGCACTGAGGAAAAGAATGAAGGAATATGCAACTGCTCAAATTCTTTTCACTGAAACCTCAAAACCCAGCAGAGTTAATTGATTTTGGTGGACTTTGAAACAAATCCTCATTCCAAGAGCACTTTTTATTTTTTTTAAAGATGATGTGAATGAGAATAGAATAGGATTCAAATCTACAGAAAATCTACCATAAAGGTATGATACAAAGCCTGTACAAAAACTGCTGCAGAGTAACAAGCATGATGAGGACAAAGGGGATTTATGTTTACCAAGAAATAAGTCATTGAAAGGACTAAATAGCTCAAGGGACTTGTACTGAGTTTGAAAGCTTTTCACCTCTTAGTATCAAACTCAAATCTAGCCTCAAGCTGTAGATATTGAAGGTCATTATCATCCAGTGGCTGTTTAATATTGTGAAAACAGCCCACTTCTCACTGGACAGGGAGTCACATTTCAAAGACAGCAGTATTTCCGAGGTTCATTAGAACTCATAATTTTGGTTTCAGCATAGAGCACTTCATCAGCTGCTGAGCATCATGCCTTGCAGAGGTTGACAGATCAGACAAGGAAAGTTTGCAGTGCTGCCACAATGCCGGCTGTCTGTGTGACAGAGGACTTTTGTTGCTATGTCTTAAATCTAGCAGGCTTTGAACTGTAACTGCACAAGTTAGAAAATACAGAATACATTTAAATATTTCAGTACTCAAGTCTGGTTTCATTCAATTGGTAGTGAAAATTTTAAACAGTTGCTGACTCACGCAACCTCAGATAGGAAAAGACAGCATTTTAAGAGTGAATTCCTAGCTATATTTGCAGTGATAGCAAGCCTTAGACTGGAAATATACAGAATCTTAGACTTCCTCCTGAAGTTCTCATTCTGTGCTCTGAACAATTTATTAGTGCCGTATCTTATGTAGTATATGTGCAGTGCTTATGTTAATTCTTTCAATATGAGGTTTTATGATGTATGTTTCTTTGCACAGGTTGACAATTGCACTCTTACCTTGATTAGTTTATGTTGCACAAAACGTTCACATTAGTGCTCGTTATTTTACATAATTGAGTAAAGCACATACACATCAGTAAACCTGTGCGGTTTGCTTTCAGGCAAAGTAAAAATTTGTTATTCAAGTACAAATTTACCATTGTAGCATGAAATTTTCATTGATATAGATAATTATATATTATTATTATATATTTTACATAAATGCTTTGCATAAAAGATTCTATGGATAGAATCATAGACATTTACAGATGTACTGTCCATGGTGTTCCAGCATGCTCTGCTAGAGTTTGACAGAGTACAGTTAACACTATTCCCTGTGTCCCTGGTGGCAGCCTGTGCAATAGGTACTAGATCTGTACGACCTAATAGCAAGAACTAAAAAGTATTAAGGTCTTTCACTAGGGAATGATTTAATTGTCGGTTGTTAATCAACCTGACCATATTTCACTAGTCTTGAACTACTTTCTAATCTGACAGTACATGCACATATGAGAAATAACATTGAGGAAAGACAGGATTTTATATATTAATTCTGAAACATGACTAAAACCCCTCTCATTTTATATGATGATTGAAATTCGACTTCAAGTTAGCCAAAAACTAATGAGGTAAAATGATCTATTTCTACACAAATTAAAGCTGACATGATGGCAGACCATTCTAAAAGCAAAAAAAAAAAAAAAATGCAAACAAATTAATATTCCAACAACTGAGTAAACAAAGCTGATTTTCTTAAATTTAAGTGATATTTTCCCATGAAGCATTAGCTCCTAGAAGACAGAAACTTGTATTTGTGATACCTCACAGATCTTGAAAGCCAATAAAGAAGAGGCATTTCTTTCAAGTTTCTAACAAGCATAGATAACATCAAAATTGAGTCATTTCCTGATTGTTAGGCAGGAACTCTTCTGGGTAATCATCAGTGATGACAATTATTGTCTCTATCAGGAAATAATATTTTAATTTTAATTCAAATGGCACCCTCACCAACTAGAAGAATTAGTGAGAAAAGAAATATATCTCTCGTGACATCTGTGTATAAATAAAGTTTGTCATTACTACTAAACTATCCCATCTTAGATCAAATAGAAACTAAAAAACAAAGGAAGCTTTAAAGAATGTCTTTTGGAAAGGAATCTTGTGAACAATGTGTCTCTTGGCATGGTGCTTTACATACACTTGTTTAAAGTTCTTGTTCAAGTAGTGCTGCTATTTAAAAAATAAGAAAAAAAAATTACATATATATCTGTAGTACATAATTCCTTCAAAGCCACAACTGATACTTTAAAGGTGACATCCTATCTTACAAAAAACAGAGGTCATGGAGACTAAAATCACGGATCTCTGTTGCATAAATCTATAATTAGTTGTCCAGCGTAAAGCAAAAGTGCTTAATTTTGAAGACAGAATTTGAGGATATCAGCATATGCTTTCTTTAAAAGTTTGAACTAACTTTGGAGGTTTAAATACTTTTAGCAAAAATAATTTTATGCGCATTATTGCTTCAAATCTAGACTTGTATTTCAAACATATCAGTTTGTACCTTGAAGTCACAGAACAAGCTCTGTAAACAATAATTTTCTTTATAGACACATGTATAAATGTGCATGTGTGTGTGTAAACATTTAAAAATCTCTTTTACCAGGGTTCTCTATAATGAAAGTAACTAGATTTTAGCAACAAGTGGCATATTTTTTTTAAAGTAACTTACAATTTGTATTAATTGTAGAACACCTCTCTAAGAGGTTTACAAAAAAAGAGCAAAATAGCAAGACAAAGTAGTAGCCTGAAATTTTTAGCATAATAATCAGTATATGTCAAGTTAAAGCTAGGACCCAGCATCTTCTACCTGCAGCAAAGCCACATTGACCCTGAAGCACTGCCACAGATGCAAAAGCCTTCAGGAATTGAAATCAAATCTGCTCAGGACTACCAAGAGATAGAGAGATCAGTAGTCAGAAAACTAGGAGGAATGGCCATAGCTTCTCAGGTTTTCCACAGAATAGAGAAGAAAAAAAACCCTGCTTATCTTGTATTGCCATTTCAGGCTCTTTGAGATGTTTTAACCATTAAGCATACCCCACAGGGCAGCTTCCTGCTGTGAGCAAGACCTCAGTCCCCCAACTGTAACATTTAAATTTTTTGGCTCCATACATTGAGTTTGAGAATTCTCACAAATGTTCTTGCAAATTCTGTGAAAATTGTGACTCGAAGTGAACAAAAGGCCTGAATGGGAGAAAGACTGTTTTTAAAACTAAGTGTTCTTCAGAACTATACATTTACTTAAACCTATTAGATTTCACAGGAAGGCATCAGGAGCCTTTACTTTATCATTCTTTACTTTTTCAGTGTTCTGTCTCAATCCAGAGCTCCTTGCTTCTGCAACACTCAAAGTCTCACAATGGAGACAGAAGTGAAGAGCTGTAGGTACTGCACATCTCAAAGAACCAATTTATAGTAAAGTAAGTGACCTTATTTTCTTCTCCAGTATGTGACCATGTGGCAAACAAAATTTCCTCAAGACAGTAGTGACAGCACCAGGCAAACAGAGACTGAAGGCTCTATTCAACTTGATACTCAACCTAAATGACATACTAACTACACACATGTCCAATAAAAGGTAGTAAGATACTACATGTAGCCACTTCAAACACCTCAAAAATCAGTCTTTAAGAATCATAAGGCCTAAAGCAAACATTTCCTTTGGCCTGGAAGAATATACCTTAAGGTTCAAAAGGAAAGAGTTGTTGCTTCACTGAAAGATGGTTGAAAAGTCATACCTGATCTATTCTGACATTCTTAGTAGGACATAATTTAGCCTGTCAACATCCTGGTTGTAGCCACATAAAGGTAATATAAACTAATAAATAAAAAATAGAAGGATAATACATAGAAATCTCTGATGATGATCAAAGTATATCTTCATCCTGCACAGCTTCTATCTTTGCTTAGAGGAGAAACTCCGTCAGCTACTGAAATGGTTCAAGGAGAACTGCAGTACTATCTCACTGACTAATTTAGACTCTGTTTTCATGACCACCCCTGCTGTTTACCAGGTGTCCATGTAACAGTAAGGGAAGCTGTATCTCAATAATTAGCTCTTATTATTAAAATGTTGTGAGCTATGTGATCTAACATCCAAAGTGAAACTCAGTCAGAGTTAGAACAATAACGTTGAAATTCCACATGGTGCCAGGTTTTTTTCCTGAAACTATGGCCAACGTTTCTGAGAAATTTCAACACTATCAAGCAAAAAGGGTACAGGAACAACTATTTTATTCATTCTGTTTCACAGGAAAATGGTAGTTCCAGTGAATTTTATAAAACCCAAAGTCCTCCAAAGGAAAAGGAAATTTACCTGAGAATCTGTTTTCATGGGTTCTTTGGAGCACAAATTCAAATACAAGGATAATGTCTTCTGTAGAAACAGAATATAATCTACCTTATATGTGGACAGTGAGTGAAAAGACTGCTGGAAATAAAGATTAACCTATGAGGTCATGAAAAGTGATGACAAGAGGAACACTTGACACTCATAAATGGTCTCTGGGCTGTTAAAGGCACTGAAGAAAGATGAGCTTTTTAAATGCAGAGTCAAATTTCTGTGAATCTGTCTGAGTTTTGTTAAAAACAGTGGAGAAATTATATTTCTGTGAGTACCAGTCTGTATCTGCTATGTGTGTACACTAGGGGCATAACTCATATTAAAAAGAAGTATAAATGAAGTCATTAAGGTCATAAGAACTTTCTGAATATGTCAGCTTAAGATGTTGTTGTACAAATTTTAGTCCCCATAATAAATCCTCATATGCTCCCATAGGATGTGATGTAACGGACCATAGCATTCGTGTCCATGAAATCGTGTAACCCAATGGGAATTATAACAGAGAACTTGTTAAGCATTGGAAAGGTTTTGAATGACTGTAATTAAGTAACCTGCTTCTCCCCTTGTGTTCCACCATGACAGCTGATGTCAGCTGCAACACTTGAGTCCCTAAACATAAATGTCAGGGGATGTTGACAGGAAATTCTCAGCAAAAGCCCTTCACCTCTGGAATTCACTTCTCTTATTATAGCTTTCACAGAGCCCAGGTCAGTTGACAATCAAGATATAGAGCAAAGTCTCTTACATAATACTTCCCAACAGAGCCATAAAGATACCTTTTAATATGCTATTGTGGCTAATCTGTTACTTAAGCACACTAAATTTAATAACAAACCATATTCTGATTTCCCTGCATTTTTAAACTTTAGAAACATGGTTTCATTTTTGGTGGGTTTTTTTTTCAATATCTGCCCAAAATTGGTGAGAGAAGCTGTATATTTGAGTTGAATGGAAGGATGACTGAAAACACAACAGACACACAAAGTTTACATCTATAATGAGAAAAGCAAATAAAATGTACAGTAATGAGAGGTAATTTAGAGAATAATCAAAGTAATATTGTAATGACTACAACCAGCATATCATGCCTGAAGGGAAATACCCTGAAGGGTTATCTTGCCTAAAGGGATATGGTTTATACCACAAAAGCTTGAAGCCATTGAAACCCCTAGAGAAAGTTGATAATGGCCCTACATAAAGTATAATTTATTTACAATTTGAGGAAGACTTCCATCAAGTCCCTAATGACAGTCTTACTAGTTACATTAAAAGCTGTGCTGATCCTGATAAAGGCACAAAGTCAATAAAGTAAGCAAAAGGGATCTGCAATACAAGAAGAAAATTGATGCTGCTTACTAGGCAAGAAGAAATAGAAATCTCTGTAGCAATACAGACTTTAAAAAAAAATCTGTATTAAAAGAACTCTCAGTACATGATCTTGTGGCAGCAGACAGACTGTACTGACTACTCATAAGGAAGCATGATCTGATGTGGATCTAACAGCTCCATTATCTTGGAAATATTGAGAGACCATTATAGAGATCCATCTTTATACCTTTTTTAACATTTTATTCTTACTCATTCTTTTTAACTGTTTGTGGGAGGGTCTTTTAGGAATATAAGTTTTCTAAGTATTTTCCCAGTGTCTCTGAACAAATGAGACACCTATCAACAAATACATGTGTAAGTATAAAAGGAGGAGGAATTTAAAAATTACTGAAAAGACAATATACCACATGGAATAAACAGGAAAGTGAAAAATAGTGAGTGAATTTTATTTTGTGTAAGAAAAGAGTCCTCTGTCTTTCAATAAAGTAAATCAGGAGATATTCCATTGAAACCAACCTGGTCGTAGTGGTGTAAAACTAGTGAACAAAAAGGAAAACACCATCATCAAATCCAGACTTCTAAAAGGTTGCTACAATACCGAAAAAGAAAAATTACCACCTGCTTGACAGAAATTGGTAGAGTTTGTATTAACTTGTGCATATTTCCTATAACATATCTGCAACACTTCAGACCCACCTCTCTTTCCTGTCCTGCAATCAGTTTTGTATGGTGCTCAAAACTCACTCTGAATAAGCACTGACATTTCAAAACCATGCCCTGCTCTCACAGCGGTCCTAATTCTATGTCATTACATATTATTTTTTGATCCTTGTTTAAACATCTATCATGAGACATTAACAGAGGCCATTAAAAATAATAATAAATTAAAAAAAAATCAGGACAAAACTTCAAATATGGTGTAAGTATAATGTTTTCAATATACTATGATTTTGTAAACGCACTCAGAGTAATTGCAAACTACCATCATTGCAGCTACAGCCCTGAACCCATGGAATATTTAAGATGCAAAATCCGATAGCTGAATAGCTCTGTAGATGACAACTACAAAGGGGATCTCCTTGAGGGAAAAAACGCATTTTTCCATCATAGGTTGTATAACAATTTCTTTGGTTTATGGAATTGAATAGTTAAAAAAATTAATTAGAAGAAAACCATTAATGGTTTTCTTTTAGTTTTTCACAACTGAGTACTTTTCATAACAGCGAGCAAAGAAAAACTTCTTCACCTGCTCACTTCACACCTTCACACAGGATAGTCACTGCAGAGAGACTGGAACTGAAACATTACACCTTCTGCCACGTGTGACCATTAAGCCTCAGGGCTGAAAGATCACGTTTACTGAGTCCACCAATGAATCTGTAATCCTTTTATGCAAAATGGGTTGTGTATCCTTAAGGCCAGGAGGGTACCTACAGACCAGAAAATCCTATGCAGGACTAAGGACTCGAAGATTCTGGTAGGGTACCAGTAAGCTTTGTGCAGGTGAAAAGAGTGGGCTAGAAACTATACCTCCCCCATTTAGGATACATATAATTTTAAAGGCATGGTCTTCCTCTACAACTCAGGAAGGATTTAAGACTGCATTCCTTATGGAAATAGATGTATCTTTATGAAGATATGCATATTCCTTATGGAGATGCCTATCTCCATGTAAGTCAGGCACTCCTCTCTTCTTAATTTCCTATAATCTTGTGTTCCCACTCAGTGGAGTAGCTGCTATAGGTGCCACAATGAGATCCCTAACATTTCCCATGCATTCAATACAGAATTCGGAGATCTCACGTAAGGCTCTTGAATCCCAGTCTAGGAAGGAGGCACCTAAGGATTAATAAATAACTGTAGCACACAGCCTATACTCATCTATGATTTTCTCTTGTTCCTCAAAAATACATGCAGGATGTGAAAACTAAACCTAAGGTATTCAGATGTCTACATCGTGACATTTTTTTCCTTGAGTAGTCCGTAAATTCTAGATAGATAAATATCAAAGGAATTGGATGTGCTAAAGAATATAAAATCGTGGGTATGTAGCAATTGGTCTTTACGAGGACAGTATCATAGAGATATGTTACTTTTTCCGGGAAGGTTTTAGTCACAAAACAAAAGCAGAAACATCCATTGCAAGTTATAAGCAGGACTGAAACTTTAAAAGAAAAAAACAGGAAATTAAGACAAAGGGGTTTGTTCACAGGCAACCTGGAAAACCCCACCCTGATTCTAAAATTCAGAAAATGGAGAGCATGAAGGAGATTATAGTTTCAGATGAGAAATGTAAGTGAAATATTGACTTCTTATGATAGAAAAAGATATAACACAAACAGATACTCCAGTAAATCTGTGAGCATTCATAAGGACTTCTTCACTCATGTGAAAGTACTTTTTGGGAGCAGTAAGACAGCAGGAAACAAGGGAGACATTTATTCAAAACTGTAATAGTTGAGAATGAGAAATATCTTGAACATCCATCAGAGCATAATTTTTTCTTTCCATTTAGTGGCCAAGTATGACTTTCCAAGGGCTGCTAGAAGAATCACAGTTTCACAAGGACAGCTCTGATGATGAGCAATGGTCCTAGTGTCCTAGTAAGGAGCTTTAATATCTTTTTTCTCCCCTTGCCTTCCTCCCTTGCTATGCCATGCTGCCAGATATGAAGCTTGGTGTAATCCCCAGTTTATAGAGAAAGTGCATTAGACGTAAGGAGGGCAAGGCAGACGTTGGCTTTCGTAGTTTGTGAGAACTGATAAAAAGTAGCAGCGAACTCCCTCGACGGACCAAGAGAAATTCATTCCCCTTTTGAATCACAATTCAGACAGTACCTGAACAAGCAATCTGAGTTACAAGTTCACCACGTTTGTATGTAAAACTATAAATTCACATACATATCAGTAATATAGACTTCCACTAGAAAATAAATCTTTTCACTTTTCTCTTGGTTTGCATTAATTTTGTACATATCCCTACAAACTTCCCCCAAAGTCAATCAGGGTTTAAAAACCTGACTCTAATCAAAATAATATTGAATCATTTTTTCATAGTTATATGCTGAAACAGTACACAAAGGGAAAGGCAATGAATTTAAGCATTTGGGATTTTGACTTTGACAGACTTCTGGAACTGAAATCTCATCAGGAAAGAAGAAAGCAGTTAAAACAGCCACCTTTTGCATTGGTTCATTCACATTAAGTATGGCAAGTTACATACAGCAGAAAAATGCCAACCTAGATTAACAACACCGTATTTTCCACAATGTGCAAGGAGAGGAGAGGGCACAAAATTAATGCATAGTGGAAGCAAACACAACCTGTTAGCTCTGAAAAAAAGCCCACACTCTAGTTTTAGGCAGTGAAATAACACTGCAAGCCCACACAAATAGAAATTCACTTCAAAGTTTCTTGTCCTAATAACACAGCTTCCTCTTACAGCATTGTTTATTAAATCCTCTTCTACGCTCTTGAGAACAAGCCATGATGTATCTAACAATCTAATAAGATCTACAATGGAGTTTTTGCTTTTGATTCATTACAGTTTGACGTCAAGTGGTAAAATACACTTTATTTTCTACCAATATCTGTGTGCGTCCTCTCTTCCATACTACACAGTATACCACAGCTAGTAAAGATATGGTATATTCAAAGGTCCTCAGTAAGTCATTAAATAAATATTAGAAATAAAACCCCTTAGAAGCTAGGGGAAATACAAAAAAAAAAAAAAAAAAATCAAGCCTTTTTTTTTAAACCTTTCTGGGAGGAGTTTAAGCCAACAGAAATCAGCCCAGTCTTTGATGATATTAATGAACTAGTACTGACAATGATGTTGCAAAATAAGAGCTTCACTGAACTATGAAAACAGTGTGGCAAGAAATAGTTAAAAAAAAATTATATGAATTATTCCTTCACCATTCCCATTTACATCAAGCAAATTTCTTGAATTTGATCCTCAGTAGATGTATCGGCATGCAATGAACACATAATTTTCTTCTTCTTTTTTTCTGGATCCTTGGTCACAGCATTACAGAGGTCACTTTGCAAAGATTCTGTATAGGTATAAATGCAGGATTCTTTTATTTGCAAAATTACAATGCTGGGAGTCACTAATCATGACCATGCAAACATAAACAGTAGTGACTACCCTAAAATCCTTGCATAACTTTAAAGCAAGTCTCAAAAACATAGCTACATACTTGCTTCGTCAATGCCACTTGGATGCGAGCGTGGAGACCCATTAGCTAAATAAATCCCTAGGAAAGACAAGAATTGTTAGTGTGTAAACTGTTACTTGTTAATGTACTTGAATGGTTCAAAATGCCTACATAATCATCTGCCTCTGACCTTAAAACAGTCTTAAATCAATTCTAGTCTGACAGTATTTAACTTTTCCTGAATAGTGACCCAGAGACTGATTTTAGGACTCTGGAGGTTATCCATATCAGCCTTATGTTCAATGGTAGCTCTAATGCTCTACTTCTGGTGGGAATCTTGACAGCAAATGTTTCAGTACATTTAAAACATGTAGTATGTGTGTGTATGCACTTACACAAGTGCACACTTACAAACAAAATTTTTGAGATTAGTATGGCACCAACGAAGACAGTATCAGTTATTCTTTAACAAGATGAGAATATTTATTTGATATATACTTGAAAACAGAAAGAAAAATCCTTTATGTTTTAAAGGACCTTGTCACTTTTGCCTGCATTCCTCTTTCTACGCATTGTCCTTGTTGTCAAATGCACGCTTCTGCGAAAACCCCCAGAGGGCTACTATGAAAGCACACAACTTCATGAGAACTCTGCAACACAGAGTAACTCTGCAGTAATGAATCATTTTGTAAACTCATCATATGTTGTGATAAGTTTGTAGTTTCCTCCGTTGTGCAACAGACCTAAACCTCCATAGCACTAATCTGCCACAGCATGCCACTAGTAAGGCAGAACAGCAACAAAAGATTTTAGGGTTGTTTCTATTATTTTTGTGTTGATGAGCCACACTGCTTCCATGATAAAGCTGCCCATGCTTCTTTGCAAAGCAGACTATTGCAAAAAGTAGATTAGGTCAGCTGTAGCTTTGTCTAGGCAATCACTAAAAGCCTTCAAGCAGATTTTCCAAGCTCCATCGGTCATCTGTTCCAGAGCTGCACTGCCTTCCTAGTAAAGATGGTTTTCCTAATGACAAAGAAACCTGCAAAGCCACAAGACATGACAATGCAGGGCTTCTTATTTGCTGAACCCCAGTTGATAGCATTATGCATTGCTTCAGTTTTACCATGGCTCGTACTGATGGGCCAGCTAACAAGTGATTGCAGTGACTGAACGTACAGAACAAATGCAGTTTTGAGTAGAATTGCATTGTCTGACTATTTCAGTTAGATCTAATATGAACTTAAAATGTCAACAGTCATCTGCCCCTATGTTTACAACTGTGTTATAACTATTGATCTGTGGGGCTAAACAGCTATTGATTACATTGAGAAGTAAGGCAGCTGCAGACAAAAGCTGTGAAGCAAGCTGCATCGTACCTGGTGTTGGGAAGTCACATGCAAAGGTTTTGGGGTGTATTTTTACAGTTTCATGACATCTAACCCAGACTTCCCTGTTTTCTTGCTGCTTGATTAACTAGAGGAAAAAAAAAATCCAAACAGTGTAAGTGGTATGAGTGCATATTTGTCTTTAAAGCATGTGATAAGGGCTTTCCATATGGGAAAGAAGAAGAAGTTTTTTCACATGTTTATTAATACAAAAATCATAAACAGTCTGCATCATGTAACATTGACTGACATAGAGTAAACACGTTCTAAACTGCAAAGAGCATTTAACAGGTCAGGTGTGGAGGGGACAGGTGAGGCCAAGGGAACTACAGCCTTTATGACTAGTACTACTGCGTGGCACACAACGGTGCACAATCATGTAATGCTCCTGAATTCATTCTGTCTGTATCTCAGTACGAAGGGTGCCATACCACACTAGACTAAGGTATGGATATGATCTCCCACTTAAGTAATTATTCACCAACCACTGCTCTTACATAGCTGGAAACAAAATATGTTAAAAAGACAGTTAGCTACTACAGATATCTATGTAAAAAGTACAGTATTTCGTATGTTAAACACAGAAATCTTTCTGAATCTGATGGCAAAGCCAACTAGTGCATCACTTCCTTAATAAAGCATTTTTTAAAACTGTTGCCACCACTACAGTTCTCAGTGTTCCTTACACTCACAGGTCCCAGAAGTTTAATGGGACACCATTATCATTACCTCATTTGCCTCAATTTTATATAAGTCTTAAAAGAATGCAAATAGCAATGTTATCTGCAGTGCTCTGATGCAGCACAACACTTCTTACACAATTTTTTCTATTCTGGTCAAAGAAATAGCTACAGAATCAGGAAAGGCATCCTGGCAAAGGAAGAATACCCAAGATTTCTGAGTAACCCACAAAACCCTTCTAAATCCATAGGTAAAGTTCATTCTCCTCACATTCCTCCCAAACATTAAGCTGTAAAATTATTTTAAATAAGTTTTAAACCAGTACATTGTAATAGCTGACATTTCAGATTTGCAAAAAATATTATTTTGATTTAATATCAAACCCACCAAACTCAAAAAGTCAAAGGCAAAACAGAGGAAGAAAGGGTTGCAAACAATGGTTTCACAGAGCATACTCACAAATGGGAAAAACAAAAAAAACCAACTCTAACATTTAGAGGATATAAAGAGAAACAACATTTGGCACAGAAGAATTGCATGGACTTGAATGGGAAACTGAGGAGCACGCAGATATAATAGAGCTTAAGGAAGCTCTTGAGCGACGGGAGTGGTGAAGTTCTCTTCAGAGAGACAGTTACCATTTGATTTATCTAAGTTACAGAGATCTGTACACAGATAAAAAAGCTGCAGCAGTTGTGAAAGCATTTAAATACAATACTTAAGCGCACTGTGATGTATCATTTGGTACAGAAATAGGCAACTGGTATTTACGGCAGAGTGTTGATCAAAAATAAGAAGGCTGGAGACATGAATGAGTATTACTTATGAGAAGTGTATGATCGTATTCACCCCAGGAACCAAATGGTTGGTGTCAGCATGAGACATTAATCTTGAGATGGCTATAAGTGATAACGATTAATGTAATCCACTCAGACAACAGTTTTACTAGCAAGGTAAATCACATTTAGCATTCTCCACTTTTGAAGGATGTGTCCTAAATATTAATTTACAACCTTCCATTGCTCTTATCTTATAGGCCAATCTTATTCATGAACTAATTTTCAGCTTTTATGTTATCATATTATTCTTCTGGATACTTTTAAGTATCACTGAGCCTACCAAAGCTTTTTAGATGTTGCCAGACATTTCCTGTGCAATGACTTCATATATGCAGTAAACTAGACTCAGGCCTCAGACAGCAAAACATTTCCCAAAGAGCAACTTAACTAGTTGAACTAAAAGGTGTCTCTACCCCCTAAAAGCAGAAAACAAGACAAAATAAGAGGACTCCACTACAGGTATTCTATCATAGAATCTGAATATACGTTTTTAGATGTCAGAGCGAGAGAGAACTGGACTCAATCAGATAACTGTCATGTACTACCAGTTCTCACAACATAATGCAAAGCCCATAAACAACTTTCCATCACATTCATCCAACCTCCAACAAATCCCTGAGCTAGAGGTGTCAGCTTTGGACTTCATATCATTTGAAGAATTTTTCTTTCTTGCTATCAGGTAGTTTTTAAAAGCCATGTGTACTTTATGTAGTCAAAATGGCTTGTGGCAAAGAAGTTCCACAGCTTAAGTATGCTTTGTGAACAGAAAAAAAAAAATGTTTATACCCATTATTTTCACTTGATGCAACTTAGGTTTCATATTGGAAGGGAGAGTGAATAATTACTCATCTTTATATGTCTGGAACAATCTGACAAGCTTTTTTCATATTCTTCTCTCTGTAAACTTTTTAATTTCTCTCATTCCAGACTGAAAATTCCCACTCAGTTTAGTTTTTAGCTCACATGGAAATTGTTCCATCTCTTACATCATCCATGTTGACCGTCTTTTTTTTTTCTGAAGTTTCTCTAATTCCAGTTAATTTTTTTTTAAACTGGAAAAATCAATGCTGTGCACAGTGCTAAAAATGCAGGCATACCTTGGAGTTGTGTAGCAGTATTATAATTTCCCAGTTTGCTTTCTAATCTTTCCCTAGTAAATCCTAATATTCTATTCTTTTTGACCATTACTGAGAACCTTTTTCATTTAACTATCATAAACCCAAAACCTTGATTCTGAATGTTGTTATCTACAGAATTCATGTTTTTCTTAAGAAATATTCTTAATGAATGATCAAGTTATTACCTTCTAAATTTAACCAAAACCTCAACCAAATCACCTGTTTCCTTGCCACGAAATGAATTTTGCCTTGATATTTAATTTGAACGTATTTTGAACACAGTGATCACTTTGCTTCATCGTTTGAGAATTTTGCTTTGTTTACACAGACTTTCTTATATACAACACAGACAACTGGATCTATTTAAGATGTTAACAAAGAATTCGCACGACTTTTTAAAAAAAATAACCTTACTCAATGCAAATTCATGATTTTTTTTTCCACTGTCCTCTTAGAAACATAATTAGCACAAATGTCACTATTTAAAGGTGCATCGTTAGATCTGATGAGTGCCTCAGTTTGCTGACCATTTACATGGTTTAGTCCTAAACAAAACAACCTCCTTTTAAAAACAAAGAAAAAACTGTTCAAAGATAATATCTTGCCCTATTTCCCCCCCTCTTGTGCTCTCTTCATGCATTTGTTGCTGCTGTTGTGGACTGTAGTTTTTTTATCAGTGTTCCGGTTTGGCTGGAATAGAATCACAGCCCAGCCACGCTAGGCGGGCCATTAGCAGTTTCAAGTCAGCCAGGGCAGCTGACCTGAGTTAGCTACAGGCGTAGCCCATACCGTAATCCTATGGTCATTATAAAGGGGGAAGGTTCCCTGAGGAAGGGGAGCTGCTGTGGGATTCCTACTAGGGTTCCTTCTGCCCCTCCTCTGGCTTCACCCTGCTCCTAAGGACTGCTCTCTGGTTGATTGTGACGGCTGCGTTTTCATTTGGATGAGTATAACTTTGTATACCAAACCTGTTGGTATTGTTGCTATTTCATTAAATCTGTTTTTACTTCAACCCACAGGTCTCTTCTCCTTTTCCTGATTCCTCTCTCCTGGCTAGTGAGGGGTCATCAGGTAATAAAGCAACTGTTATAATTTAGCCCTGGGTACAATCAGCATTTAAAAGAACAACCCTTATGAGAATAATGCTACACTTATTTTGCATAGGCCCTGGAATTTTATTCAAAACTTGATACCCTATCTCTTCTTACCATTTTGAAAAGACTAGCATGCCTAATTTTCCTGGAGAAAGCATTCCAGAAATTCTTTTCACCAAATTCTACCTCCTGAAAAATAACAGTATCACTGAGTATTCATCTCACTTAGGCAACTAAATTTTTAAGAAACAGCAGCTCGTTTGATCACAGTATATCTAGACAGCATCTGAAAGCTTAAAATACTTTTAATCAGCAGGTCATCTGACAGTTTGGTTCAAACTGAAAGCATAGATCAAGATTTGGAACACGCATCTCTGACTCCATGTTGCATTCTGAACTGCTACACAGAAGGAACTATTATAAAGTGAATGGTTGCAAGACTTGGTAGTTATCCAGTTGTTGCAAGTACACATACCGTATGCAGAGGAATTGCAACAGGACGTTACCGATGATTAAATGAATTCTTAATGCAATGACTATACATCAGTGTCACAACAAAATACAGCTGTATATCTACGGAAGGAGACAAAATAACATAGTTCCTTAATCTTACGTCCAATAACAGTATGATTCAGTGTAAGATAATGTATCAAATAGTGTGTCCTACTCTTTTTGGACATTAATCCTGACAGAAAAATCTTTAGCTTTGTATGGATTAGTCAATGCAAATTCATTAACTACTTGTCATGCTTCTAATACAATCTGCCCTGACCCTAAAGACTTAACAGTGCAGTGTTAATCAAATTTACACAAGATCCCATACAGACAAAACAATCTGTTTCAGGTTAGACAGACTTTTTTTCTCCTCTAAAAAAAAGAAAAAAAAAAAAGTTGAAGTATGTGGGAAGAACAATGAAAAGTAATACTCCAGTTTATATTTTAAAAATGCTTTAATTTTAATAAAATTATTCAAAGTTTTCTATATTGTAAGAAAAAAAAAAAAAAAGCAAGGACAATTTTAGTTTGGTTACATTTAAGAGTCACATTTAGAAAACTACCATTTCTTTAAAGTAGTAGATCAGAGTTCTGACTTACAAAGAATAAAATGAAAATATATTTTAACTTCAATAAACATGTTTTTCCCCCTCCAAGAAAATATTCCTGGGAAATTTATGTAATTTAGTGCTACCCAGTCATTTCAGTGATCTTAAAAAAAACCCAACTGGTCACTGAACTTAAAGGTACATGAAGGAATGGTGGAGCAAGTGTGCATACTATCTGTCTGCCTTGAACTCCTAAGCCCAAAAGACTGGATACTCATTTACTGCTAGATTAACAGCATCTTTTAGATCAAGTCTGGCTCTCAGACTTGCAAGCCAAAGTGAAACATATCACCTCTTCTACTTCCATATCTCATAATAACAAAACTCAGTGTTAGCGGTCTTTAGTAAGTGCAGCTTACAGACATATATTGTAGATCAATCTCTACATTTAGTTTTAACTTGAACCTTTTTGAAATTTCTTAAACAATCAACAGTATTTGTCTAATCAGTTTTCTCAGACATGCCCGAAAAAGAAAAGTAAATAACGGCCTAATAATCAAAATAATACAAAAATATATTTTTCTACACTTTGGTTTGCAGCAAACTTCAATCAGGATAATCATATACAATTGCCTTTCTTTCAGACTTTCACGTCTAGCCTCTGGTGCCGGGCATTTTGTTTTACCTATCTGACCATAACTTGATATACAAAAGCTTCTTAGCTTACTTGATCCCTACTGCTCTTACTCTTACTGAAGTGATACTTTTTAGAAGTTGGATACTTTCAAACTTGCTAACAACAGCCGTGTGTACTCAGTTTCATATAAGTCCTGTATTCCAGATGCATCTAATTAACAAGGAAATATGTCATCAGTTATGCCACTCAAAGTTTAGTGCTCTTTATGTAGCAGTAACAGTGTAGACAAACCAAATATGAAAAAAAGGTATAATTCTGAGCCTGTTTCAATGTATAGCCAACAGAAATCTACAGGTAATACACATAAATAATACAAATAATTTCTCATCTTACTAGTACTCCTATAAAATTATTCCATAACAAAGTAAATAATATTTTTCTTATTGTTCCTTGAGATTAAAGGCATATGAGAAACATTATAGTCCAAAATAATTTATATCTTTGTTATTTTTACAGGTACATATCATTTAAATTACATTTTCAGCTATATCAGATGTGAAATCAAGAACTCAAATGTCATAATGTCAATATCTTAACTTTAACAAAGAGCATTCTGCAGTCAGTAAAGGTATCAATACTGGTTGTTCTGTATTACTGTAAGACCAATGTTCAGTACTAAACTCTTATGATATTATAGCCACAGAAATCATTTGACTTTGATTTTGCAGATATATTTCTTTTCTCAACTATTAAATGAAACAACAGTGAGATAAACAAATTATTGGTTCCTAAGTTATGTATAAAGCCTAGTAGACAATACTAAAATGAAGAACTGAAAATATTACTGGATATTTTAAGTGCAGATGATTATATACATTCCATAATCTAGTTCAACAGCATATTAGAGAAATCTGTTGGCAGAAACGAACATTCTTCAGAAAGGTATGAATAACACAAGTTTAGATAGATCTAATTCCTCATTTTAGCTATAATCCCTGCCTGCAACAATACCAAAATGCCATGCTGTCCATCTCCTTGAACTTGGAGAGCAAGACCAATACATTAAGGCTGTATTTTTCCAATACATATTGGGGAAAGTGTTTTATGCCTTACATCATGTAAGGAAAAAGAATCTGTAAAGAAAGAATAACATGCTATGGGCACTCAGTCTGTGTCATCGACGCTGTGATAAAATTTGTTTGCTTGGAAATGCCATAGCTTGTAGTACAAAGCATGACATTTTGGGATGGCAGGGGAGGTTCATTACCAGAGGAAAGATACTGAAATAATGGCAAATAAGTTTGAGTTGTAAAGGAGCAGTAGGTACAGCAAGTTTGTCCTGAAATATCAGCTAGGCTGACAGTTACAAGAAATTATTATCTGAACAATGAATACCTCCTATTCCCCTTGAACAAAGTTTTATATCATTATCCTTCATGACGTGCAGACCCAGTACAGTCTTCTTGTCCAAGTGCTAAGCTTTTTCCATGGAGTCAGATAACCTGACAATATCAAAAATGTGTCACAAAAATATGAAACAAGAGTTTAAGAAAAACTGGGTTCACTAGAAAATCAAAATACTGCTTTCAAACTATTGCATTGTAAAAGAGATTAAATGTATGAATCTCAAACTTATTATCATCCAGTTTCATGGTTTATTTTACCTTCAAAAAGAAGAGTCTTTAAGACCATGAAAATAATTTCTTGCATAGTCATTAGATCTGCACTTAATCACATGCATGGTTTTAGAGCTTCCGTAACAGTTTTTCTTCACTGCTGAGAGATATGTCTGATGCTGAGGGGAAGTCACAGTTAACATGTAAGCATATGGGGACTTCTCTCCTGGACATTTAAAAGATCTATGTAGCAATCACTCAGATGACACAGATGGGACTGCTGCTGGCTGTTGAAGGTATATACCATGCTTCACATTAGATCAGCCAGTGATTAAGGAATGAAAGGACAGCACCAGATAAGATTGTCAAATTGCTATATATAACAACATTTAGCACCTTAATACACTGCAAAACGATACTTTATAAGCAATAAAAGTCACGCTGGATTTTTTGGAATTATTTAGGTTATCCAGAAGTACCTTGTGATCAATCGCTTAGGTCCTTTTGAAAAACTTGCCCTGGATAATTTAGGAAAAGGCTTTAATAATCAAGTGTAAATAAAGTACAATATAATAATCTTATTTGTTTAGCTAAACGAAGCAAGCAGACTCCATTGTCCCAATTCTTTACACAAACAGTTTTAATTCATTTCTGCATTGGGAACTGCCGATTCCCTTTCTCATTTACCCAGACACCCACTCTGAACTCTCATACAGGAAATACAAAGAGCAATGAAATTGTTGTTTGCTGCCACCCCTCTGCTATATAACTTACTGCCTCACACTCATATCTCAATCAAAGACCAGAGATTCAACCTTACATATTGAGAAGAAGTTTTTGGTCTCTATGTATAGAAACTCAGCAAATTGATACTAACAAAACACCACCTCTAACTTGGAGTGTGCTTTCTTTTTAACAAATTAGTTTGCTCCTCTAGAAAATAACTTTTTACACCTGGCATATCCTTTTTTTTTTTTTTGTTAACTCAGATATATTATGTCTGGGACTCCATTTTAATTTTGTTTTCCTGACATAATATTAATGTCTGAAACAAAGTATTCCTTATTACACTAAGTACTATGAAAGAGGATGAAATCAGGTCTACATCATGATTTAGATACTAATGTAAACTTGAACCAAGGAATGAAATCTCTGCTTTGCAAAGCAAATCACTGAGAAGTCTAAAGCTTATTATACTTGAATTCATTCAAATGGTGAAACCTTAAGAACATGTTCTGCACTGAACATCCGTCATGACACACGCTTCATGCTCCTATTCTACTTTGTTTCCCCTAAGAAACATAAAAGTTGTGTTCAAAATCAGAATTTTTAAATTTTACAATAGTTGCTTTTGATATCAAAATGGCTATAAACACTACGGAGATATTTCTGTTTTCAGTTTTGTAGAGGAAAATAAAACGCACCTCCGTCTCACTTTTTAATGTATATATATGCACTTTTAAAATATATGAATAAAAATATATGTATAAATAGATTAAACTGCTAGCAACCAATAGAGATTCTTATGTTTTTCTACAAAAATTCAGCAGATGTAATATTAAAATATTAATAGAATTTCAAAGTAATAAATTTTCAAGCAACTGTGTTTAACATAAGATTCTTTGATATATTCTGTTCTGCATTTTGTCTTCTCATATCAGTCACCAGCTCTGAAAGCAAGTATCTTAGTCAGTTTCTTCTTGCTTTAGGAAATCACGTTTACCCTATTTAAAGCATATTCTTTTGGTCAAAACATTATGAAAAAATAACAACTTTAAAATAAATGCCAGTGTTTTGAAACCTTGATGACACTGCTATGTCACTGTTAAGAATTCAACTTCTCAACTTTTATTTTCAAATGCCCAGCTTTCCAAAAGAAAATTCAAAATGTTTCAGTTTTGTCAGGTAGATAGATTATGCAACCCAAATACGGTGTTGGAAGATCTCAGACTTACGTTCCAATTGCTTTCTTCTCAGCTAAATTTTTACTTACAGTCCATGGAGTAACTTACAGTTTTCAAAAGCTTGATCAAAAAGTATCAAATAAAATGTTAAATAATGGATTTCAAAATATCATATGAATATCTGGAAACATTTAAGATATATTCCCAGCAACAGTCTGAATCTGTGTGTGGAGTTAGATGAAAAACATTCAACACTTCACAACATCTATCCCTTTACAGAAAACATAATTGCAACGTTCTTCTCCACAAGAAATTAGAAGGAAACATGGGGAAAGTGTTTGTGGAGTGAAAAATTATTTAAGAAAAATACAGCCATTTAAAAATAACAATTCATTTTATATCACACTAATCCAACTGATTGCTTCACAAGATTAGGTACCTCACAGGTACCTATCATTTATCTTCTCTTTATGGGCACCTGTACTACTTTTTGCTATGACCTATCCTATATCTTCTGCAATATAAAAGCAACATTTTTATAATCCTCCTGCTATTCATTTGTCTTGCCACACTTTCTTAAGAAAGTTATCTCTGACTGAAAAAAATTCCTCCTTTTGGGCTTAATAGACACAGGTCTGAAGTTTCCTTTGCAACTACGACAAAGCTGGGGCAAAACCTCTGTCTTGGACATCTTGAAAAAGAGAGACAAGAAGTATCATAGCAATCACTATGCCCATGTTCTGTCCAAAACCAGAATATCACTCATTCCTGAGTAACACTTTCATTCTGACAGCAGGATAGTCATGAGTAAAGGAGACGTAGTCCAGCTTAGATATTGGCTTGTTACACATAAAGTTGTCAAATGCAAGGCTAATTTACTGCTACATGGCGATAAGACTAGTCCAGACATATGTAAAATGAGGTTTGGAACAGATATGCTAGTGATGGGGTTGTTTAATCGGGTTGTTTAATCGTTAATAAGGAATGTCTAGTTAAAAATTAACAGAGAAAAGAGTATATACAATTGTTGACTGAAGACTAGATAATGATTGTAAGGTAGAAAAATAATTAAGCTACTGAATACTTACCAAGGGAATAGACTAATAATTAACCCAGAAAAGAAATTAATTTGTGTAGGTTACCTTAAAAGTAGTTAATGTGTAAATCTGGTTATGGCTGGTTAATATGCAATGAACTAACAATTAAAAGTTATCAACAAATGAAAAAATGATTGATGGGGGAATACCAGTTAACCCATGTTGCTAATCAACAGGTCATTAACCAGTAAAACCAGTTAGCTTGGTAAAGAACTGCAGCTTCATATATTTATTTTTTTTTATCATAGCTTGAATGACTCAGATTTATATTAGTTCTGTCAATTTTAAGTAAACATTTTAAGTTTTGAAGTGCTGAGATACATAAAGACTTTTATCTATTTATATACATCACAGCTCACTGTTCACTCTTGGGAATGGGTATTTGATAAACAAAATTATTTTAAAATACGTGTTGCTATTTTCCCCAACCAAATTAGAAACATCCTGCCCTTACATTCAGCAAACACAGTGTGATGTTCATATTTAAAGATTTCTTCCTTCATATATGCAATTTGTCAGGTAGTTTATGAATATTTACATATTAATGGACCTGACATCTGTCATAATTGCATATTAATTATTTTGGTTTTAATCTGATAATTGATTTATTGTACTAGTTTCTGAAATTCTAGGGAAACATTCCTGAGGGAAAATGCATATATACACACAAATTTGATCTTCTCCCTACAGCACTCCTCTACCCATGATCTGAAAAAGTTTTGCTGTTTTTTTTTTTTAGTAGAAAGACTTGTGTTTCAGAATTTGATTCAGTGCTTGTTAAGAGTCAGCTGAAAGACTTCCATTGACTTCAGTGAGCTTCAGCTCAGCCCTTTAGTCAATGTAACAAACCAATTATGAAACAGTGGAATGACAAAAATCAGTGGGCTTTTTGATTTTGAATCAATGGTGAATTACAATTCCAGTATATAAATTATACAGGAAGAGGAGATTAAGTTACAGAAGTGAGAGAGTAACAGATGCTGCATCTGAAAGAAACACTAATTCTGCATAGAGATGGTAAATTGCAAATCAACAAAAATAATGTTCAGATTCTCAATTCACTTAACACTTTAAAAGAATTCACTAAATATATGAACTTCAGTAAACAGTATGTACTCTCTGTGAGGAGACAAACATGTTTTATGCACTACTGGAAAACCAGGTCAACAAATATACTGCTATAGTGTAGCAATGGAAACACACCCAGGAAAACTCTCACAGCAGGCAAGATAATGCTAGACCTACTTAAACCCAACCATCTCAGAAAAATTTAAGAGCATTGGTTCTTGTTATAGCAGACTTCTAACAGTGCAGCCTTGCAAGTATTCAGGTGCAGGAAGGCTATGACAGCAGTGTGCCATACTGACCATTTGGCAGAAGTATAAACGTTTTTAAAAGAAGGCCCTCCCCCCACAAATGTGACTACTTTCTCTGGATAAAGTCAAATAGAAAAGCCTGAATGATTAGCACTTCCCCACCCCTCAAGGAGCAGAAAGAAATAAGCATTGGGATTCCTGGCATGGGAAAACCAGACCATTACTCATATAAAAAGCCTTAGTGTAATGTTCACATGACATAAGGCAGATGGGGGTACCCATTTCAAATAGAGTATCCCCTTTGTGCTGATAGGACAAGCAGAAGAGGAAGGAAACAACACTAGAGACGGGTCCAGGCTACAGTTGCAAGTAAGTTGGGGCAGAGAAGGCTGGAGAAGGAAAGCAAGTTGCTTCAGAAGGGCCAGTTGCAGGTTCAAAGCAATGAATGTCTGACATTTTGCCAAATAAGGTGCATCTGATGCCCACATTTTTCCCCAAAAAGGTTCATTTTAATCGACATCACCCTTATAAACATGAAGCTAGCTGAAGTTTGAACCATTTGTAATCCAGATGCACAAGTAACTGCTTATCTGCATCTCCACAATGATATTAAAGGCAGGAATGAGAAAAGCCTCACATGATGTACTGTCATTACCACATAGCAATAAGACTACTATATATTTCACTTTGAATTTCTTTGATATAGTCACTTCCACTAAGTTGAATTACATCTTTCAATTGGCCTTACGGAGTCTGACACAGATTTGAATTGGCACTGATATCACTTCAAACCCTGCCAGGTCCCTTAGCCATACTATTTGTAACTCACATCATTTCTCATTCACAGTTTAGACCTTGAGCAGAAAAGGAAATACATGGCAGCCTGCCAAAAGGAGTATTTGTTGTTTATAAATTATGAACAATGTGTGCATTCCTGCAATTGGCAGTCTCTATCTTCTAGAAAGCAAGCTTTATTTGTAAAAAATTAGAACATCTTGTTTTGTCCTGTGTTATGGCAGATTGTCTTAGATGATACAAAACATGTATGTATGAGCCACATTAAAAACTGAGGCTTGGTTTGTTCAGACCCAAAGGGTATGTTCTAGTTCTCATATTATTAAAAGTCATTACCACTAATTAGAATACAGAAGTCAAGCAAACAAGTTCAGGAAAAGTGTTTGTAATATTTTATATATATCTAGTGGGAACCTCATTACTTTTCATAGCATCTGCAGTTTTCCTAAGTTAGCCTTGGTGTTTGCTATATCATCAGACTTCAGTGCAACTCCACAAATGAAACATGACAAATCAGACACTAAATCTGAATGCTGAAAATATTACTGAAAACAATTTAAAAAATATTCCAGTTGGTTTTGCTACATTTTATGGAACACTATCACATTTACTTTGTCTAACAGTTAGAACACTATCACTTTTTTTTGTCTAAGTAATATCAGAAATCTACAGACACAAAATAAGCTCATTAATTTCCTGATTTTTTTTTTTAATCTTTTCTATTGTTCTGTTTCTTAGGGAGAGACTGTAAAGGATCAGAATAGAGAGCTCTTCTGAAAATACCTGCAGTAGTGATAGAAATAGACCAGCTCTGAAGCATTCATTTCCAAATAGGAGCTTGAAACAGTGATTCCAGTCCCTGAGAGCAGAGTTCAGAAATATTTGAAAGTAATGAGAAACAATGACTTGCTGCATTGATAAATATCTTGGGAATATTGCCACAAAGTATTGTGGCTTTTTAAGAACTGGTACAATATGGTTTATTTTTAAAAGCTAACTCATATTTAAAGTATATCTTGACCACATAATTCAAGTTTAAAGCAATCACCTATACAAAGAAAGAACTGGAGCAGAAGCAAGAAACGAATGAGAAAGGAAGGGGAGAATAAAAGGAAAAAAGACAGAGAGAGAGAGAGAACAAAGGAGTATCTTAATAGTCTTTCTTCGAGTTGTAGAAGACAAATGATCAGGAGAGAAATGAAAGAAAGAGGGGCTGGTTTGGAAGCTTATATTACACAATGTGAACTAGACAAGAATAGGAGTCATCAAATACTTTTGTAAGGAGACTGCTGAGACAGGCAAGAGTGTTCCCCCTCACACTGTCAGGAGGCACGGCTGCACACTGCTGTGAACCTCAATGGCATGCTTGTCTGTCCTTACTGTGTTATCACTCTTCAAAGGTGCCTGGATAAACAAAAACAGTGCTAGCCACTTTATTTCTTTTTAGTCTGGCATCAAGAAGGAGACAATGAGGACAATGGTGAATATGGGAACCACCTGTATGATGACAGAGGGGAATCCATAATTACAAAGGAAATTTCTCCCACAGTTTCTGAGCTGAAAGTTACCTATCCTGGGAGCTGAATATGTTGCCAGCCCAGCCAAAGCATGGTTCTGGGCAAGGAGAGCAGCACCATGCTGCGCACAGACCCTCCCTCAAAGGGTTCTCTTACCTACAGGCCCTGCATGCTCCCTCACATCACAGAGAAAGGCTCACACAAACTCTGCTCAGGGTGGGAAATGGGGCATAGGGAACAGTAGAGCACAAAGCCCAAGTGCCACTAGCTGGAAAGCAGCTGAAAAAAATATGAAGGAAGCAGAAAAAAATGAAGGAGGGAATTAGGAGTTAGCAGAATAAGGGAGAAGACGGGAAAGCAAGTTCAGCAGAGTTGCAAACACAACGCCACAACCCCTTTGGTACCTGTATTCTATTTTGTTCCCATTTAGAAAAGTATGTCACAGCCTGTCCCTTGTATTAAATAAAGAAATCCAGGTATAATATCTTTTCTCTGTTCTCTACAACCCTGACAGCTTTCATTTTAATAGTATTTCCACATCCACTTCTAGAAAGTGAACTCGGAAAGTAGCTGCTCCAGCACCTTCTTCCAGAGATCATTTCGGAAACTCTTTAACACTATGAGGATCAGGAAAAAAGGAACTGTCCTTTCTGAAGCTGGACAATGCCAGCAGTGAGAAAGCCGGTAACTTGATATTCCTGATTACATGAAAAGGAGTAAGGAGAGCATGAAATTTTGTATAAAAAAGTGCAAACAAACCCCAAAAGAGATAGATAAGTACATGTGTCTATCCTCAGCCTATACCCAGGCTAAACTAAAACATTCACTATCACCCAACAACCCCTCACCAGCCAGGAAGGGGAATTGGGAAAAAAGACAGCAGACCTGTGGGTGGAAGTGAAAACACATTTAGTGAAACTCCACCAATACCAACAGAGATATACAGAGTTATACTCAGGCAAATGAATATCCAGTCATCACAATCAACCAGAGAGGAGTCCTTGGGAGAAGCCAGAGGAGGTGCAGGAGGAACCCCAACAGGAATCCCACGAGCTCTCTCTCCTCAGCAAACCTTACCCCTTTACAATGACCATGACATTGTGGTGTGGGCTACCTCTGTAGCTAACTCAGGTCAGCTGCCCTGGCTGACTTCAAACTGCTAACGGCCTGCCCAGCATGGCTGGGCTGTGACTCTGTCCCAGCCAAACCAGGACAACATTTTAAGAAAATTTATTGCAATATATAAAATGCCATTTTTGAAAGATACTGGTATAATACAGTCTGACTTTGTAGGAGGATTTTCAGCTGTACATACATAATTTTCTCCTTCCAGTCTCTGACAATCTTAAGCAACATGATGACTGAAAGTTTTAACACCTTTTAATGTCTATGTATACCCAGTGTAATGTGTCTGCGTGGCAAGGTTTTGGTAGCGGGGGCGTTACAGGGGTGGCTTCTATACGAAGCTGCTAGAAGTTTCCCCTATGTTGGATATAGCCAATGCCAGCCGGCTTTAAGACGGACCTGCCGCTGGCCAAGGCTGAGCCAATCAGCGACAGTGTTTTTCGCCTCTGTGATAACGTATTTAAGAGAGTGAAAAAGTTGTTGCGCAGCAGTAATTGCAGCGAGTGAGAGGAGTGAGAATATGTGAGAGAAACATCCTGCAGACACCAAGGTCAGTGCAGAAGGAGGGGGAGGAGATGCTCCAGGCGCCGGAGCAGGGATTCCCCTGTGGCCTGTGGTGAAGACCATGGTGAGGCAGGCTGTCCCCCTGCAGCCCGTAGGCGGTGGAGCAGATGACTGCCTACACCCCGTGGAGGGCCCCCATGCCGGAGTAGGTGGATACCTGAAGGAAGCTGTGACCCCGTGGGAAGCCTGCACCGGAGCAGGCTCCTGGCAGGACCTGTGGCCGATAGAGAGAGAGAAGCCCACCCTGGAGCAGGTTTGCTGCCAGTGACCCTGTGAGGGGGGCTCACGCTGGAGCAGTCGGTTCCTGAAGGACTGCACACCATGGAGGAGATCCACGCTGGAGCAGTTCATGAAGAACTGGACCCATGGGAAGATTCACGTTGGAGAAGTCATGGAGGACTTTCTCCCGTGAGGGGGACCCCACATTGGAGCAGGGGAAACGTGTGAGGAATCCTCCCCCTCAGGAGGAAGAAGAGGCAGAAAACAACAGTGTGATGAACTGACCCCAACCCCCATTCCCTGTTTTCCCCCTGCACCGCTGGGGGGGGGTCAGGGAGAGAAAACGGGATTAAAGTTAAGCCCAGGAAAGGAGGGAGGGGTGGGGGAAGATATTTTAAGATTTGGTTTTGTTTCTCATTACTCCTCTCTGAGTTAATTGGTAATAAATTACACATTACCTTTAATCGAGTCTGTTTTGCCCATGACGGTAAATGTTGAGTGACCTCCCTGTCCTTATCTCAACCCCACAAGCCTGTTGTTATTTTATTTTCCTCTCCTCTGTCCAGTTAAGGAGGGGGAGTGATAGAGTGGCTTTGGTGGGCATCTGGCATTTTGGCCAGGGTCAACCCACCACAACCAGCCGTGCAAACCTCACTTGGAAATTTTGTCTATTACTGAGTGCACACATTGCTCGTGAAAAAGTATACAGTACGAAGCAGGGACATGTTCTGCCTGTTATTTTGACATGGCATGACTAAAACAAGTTTTAAAATAAAAATACTATGGCATAGTCTTCCTAGATGCCTCAGAAGATTTTAATATTCCTACAGGAGGTTTCTAAATGGCAGCTATTTTAATTCAGACAGCATATTTATAGCCCCTATATCTCTGTTTTCCTCTGCATGTCATATTCTCTAACAAACAGAAACGTAGCTTCTGAACATACATAGGCTTCAGACCTATTTTGGCACCAAGTCATTTGATCTCTCAGTGGCCAGTAATTATAGCTATATGTGTGACCTTTATCTTTGCAGTGATACGTATAGTTACACCTCTCCTCTTTTCTGTAAAATCCTCTAGCTGAGTGTTCTGAATTCATTCCTCTTTCGGGGATAATGCACGTCTCACTGTTTCTGCAAGGGTACAGATCAGGGGCTATGGTACTAATTTAGCATCAGCATCACTACCAGGGAAACAGTTATACTCTGTATTGACTAATTTTTCTCCTGTGACTGTATTGAACCTGCTCCTCAACCTTTTCTTCACAGAATGCCATCACCATCTAAGTAATACATCATCAGTGCAGTTCACTCTGATGATGTATTACACTAACATATCATTAGTGCAACAGCAGAGCAAGGCGCTTTGATGATGTATTAATGCAATACATCATCGGAATGAGTCACTCCAATGATGTATAACTCAAAAGATGGTACTATCCAGGGAAACATGGACATTCAATAAATCAGGAACAACATTAAAGAATAAAATCTAGGACATCTTCTAAGGAAAAACAAAGCTTCAGAAAGCTTTGAATAAATATAGCATGAGGTTTTCCTTAAAAGAAAAAAAAAAAAAAAAGAAAAAGAATGCAAATTGTGATTTTATCAGGAACGGAGATTTCTGTTGAGTACAATTACCACGATATGCAAATTTGAATGCTCTTCTACAATGACGCCAAATGTATGCAGGGCATTTTAAGATAGTGTAAGCAGGTGTGATACAATTGGCAATATAATCACTTGAGCCTTATCCTATCCTACCTGGAAGTACAGAAAAAGCAAAGCAAATGTAAAAAACCCACATCCCTCCCCCTCAAAAAAAGGTTGGAACTTTTTTCAAACTGCTTAAAGGACCAGTTAAAATTTAGTGTTAAGATTTACTACGCACTTTATATAAATCTAACAAATCAGTCTATTGACATTAGTGCAAGCAGAAATGGCAAACTTTAAATAAGTATAGCACAGAGGATTAAAAGGCACTTAGCCATAAATATTGCTATCAATACGCTAGTTCTGGTAGGGGAAAAAAAAAAAAAAAAGAAAAAAAAAAGGAAAAAAAAAAAAGAAAAAAAAGAAAAAAAAAGAAAAAAAAGGAAGGAAAAAAAAGGAAAAAAAAAAAAAAAAGAAGTGCATATCTGTCGATTTACATGACTGATTTCAACCTACCAAAGCTCAAATTCTAAATAGAGTAACTGCTCATGCGAAAGCTACTACATGCAATTCTGAGTCACTTGCAAAATTTTACAGGTTATTTAATTAAAAAATAATAATAAAATAATCTGAATTTTAACATCCTGAGCAAACCTAATATAAAATAAGAGGGCCTTCACTGGTCAGAGAAACTAAGTATTTTGAAAAAAAGAAAACAGATGTTCTTTTTCCCCCAACCCCTAGGTTTTATGGCAGGGCCAGAAAATAACCTCTGTAAGAAATATCAGATGGTACTTTAGTTAAACAATGACACACTCCTATAATGTTATATGTTTATTTCTGGGTTTCTTATTCAAACAAATACCCAGCTTTTACTCACACACACTTGCACACACACATCCTACTCACCACATACCTTAACAGGCATAAAATGGGGTAATTTCCGAGCATGCCTTTTATACCATTAGATCTATTGTTCTGAGAACAGCTCTCCAAATCCCAATTTCCCCCTGCCATGAGAACAGGCAGATTTTTGTTGTTGTTGTTATTGTTTTGTTTTAAATTGGCCTCAGATGCATTTGATTGCTCCAAGCCTGTGGAGATTCTCCAGCTGAGGCCCTGCAATCCCCGTTAGGATTTAACTCCTCTGTCTCACTTTCCTCAGCTCCCCAAATCCCAGCTCTGCTGATATGAATAATGAATGTTCTTATATGTGCATGTAGGATGGATAGAAAGAAAATCTCAGTGTTTAAGTTGGAACCCTGGGCACCTGCATTCAGGGTGAAGCCTGACACTCTTGTGTGTCAGTGATCTGTGGGGCTTATTGAGCCCTCAACATGATGCGAGCATGGCCCCAGCAGATGTTGCTAACTGTCCTCACTCAGGGCTAGATTCTGACATTTTGAGACATTCCAGTCACTTTATGAAAAAAAATCAGTTTTCTTGAAGCATTTCAATTAATTGCAGCCTGTAGAAGGAAAATACATCTAAAACATTTAAAACACCCCTGAAGATGGAATGGAGGCTTGTAAATATTGATGAGAGAGAAGAAGTGGAGCTGCTTTGCAGAGGATCATTTCCAAAACTCACCTTACTGCAACCTGCATCTGCCACTTCAGAATCATAGACCCCAACACACCGACCCTATATGCACAAAATCAAAGCTGTAGGTGCTCTGTGACTGGAGAATATCACCAAGCAGCCCTGGTCAGCTGGCATCCATTATAGAGGCAACGTCTGCCTCAGGAGGCACAGTGCCCCCCTCCCCGCAGTTGAAAGAAAGAGCAGTTTCTCCCTTCTGTGACCCTCTCTGGCTGGTGATAATAATGTGAGTAAATGTCATAGTCTGCAGCAAGCTGCAGCATTGCTGTTTGTGTTTAAAGTCAGGCATGCTGATTCAGAGCTCCAGGCCAGCCTGACATTAGGCACAGCAGTGTATGCGGGGGTTAGAGAAGAGTCTACTCCGTCAATAAAACACGGTCACCCTGAGGGGTATAAAAAGTATACGGGGTTCTTAACTGCCTCAGCAGTAGTTAAGAGAAAAAGAAGCTTTTATTGTTCTTAACTGAAGAACCTTCCTGTGCTGTTTTAGACTGAATGAAACATATATTCTGCCAGTATTCCTAGGGAGTTGCAGTCCCTTATAAGTATTTAAAATCTTCCCTAAAACTCACCAGTTTTCTAAGTGGTTTTGCTGACTAACAATCATAGTTTTGCCTTTCCTTTTATGTCCTCATGTTTTCATGCCACCACATGAACTAAAAATACGTATTTTTGTGCAGAAAATCAAACAAACATGGAATAAACTAGCTAATGTCACTGTGTTTTAACCAATGGTTCCAGGTTACTTACCATGTAACAAAGCAAGTTGAGGCAGTTGTGCCAAAAGAGGAAAAAAATGCATAGAAATGGCTCCCTGTCCTAGTACACCCTACACTAATACCTAGATGCTTTTCTATGGATAGAAGTCAAACATACAGAAAAAAGCAAAGGCTGGCCTAAAAAGACAATATCAACTATGAAATAATATCATAGAATAAGCTTCCTCAACTCCCCCTTATTTTGCAGAAATTGTTTTTTCCCTTTTTTTTTTTTTTTTTTTTTTAGGGCATAATGATGTAGTATTATGAGTGGAAAAGGATCTTCTTTCATTTGGCTTAATTCTTAATTTGAACCATCCTACACAACAATACAGACAGTGGTCAAGAAACATAAACGAACAGCTTAAGTCCTTATCAAATTCAAATGAACGGAAATTAGGATTTTTAATTAAATCATGTGTGAGTCAGGACCTAGTGATTTCAGCTAGATGTAAGAGGACTATTAACAAGACTGTGGTCTTATATTTATACAATAAAAACATCTGTACTGCCTCAATCTGTAGGGCAGGAGCACTCAAAATGAAGACATTTTAAACAATTGCTCACTCTTGATCCGTTAGCTTCCTTACACAGGGCTGGAAATTGCCTAGTCCTTTCCTTCTTGAAAGAAGAAGGTAACATTTTAACTTCTATCATCTCCTACTTTTTATACAACTAATGATCATGAAATCGTGTGAAAGGAAAGCAACAAATAAAGAGTGAGAAAATAGTCCATAAACTCGATCCGAATTATGTGATTTCTATACCACACTAACTAGTTTCTTGAACACTGTACTCTTTTTTTGCTGATCTTTGGGAGGTCATTTTTATTTATTTTTTTTCTTGCAGATTAAAACTATTGTGATTTAACATTTGGAAGTTGCCCTTTTATTGAGACTTTTTTTTTCCTAGTACCCTTCTGAGACAAGCAAAAGAACATCTAGAGACCAAAATGTAACAATCTCCTTCTTATTCAGCAGTGTTGTACTTCCAGTTGAGCACACTGTATAACTGTAGACTCTGTAGGTGGAGCAAATTTACTTGGCTTCAAGGAAGAGAACCCTGAATATACATTTAATTGTTTATTTAGACATTCAAGCTGGAGAGGCAAATGATACATCATTCAGGAGATTTTGTTCAGAGTCATAGAATCATAGAATCATAGAATCCTAGGTTAGAAGGGACCAAGGATCATCTGGTCCAACCTTTCTCGGGAGATGCACTGTCTAGACAAGATGGCCCAGCACTCTGTCCAGCTGAATCTTAAAAGTGTCCAATGTTGGGGAATCCCCCACAATTCCCTGGGGACATTATTTCAATGGCTGACTGTTGTTGTGCAAAATTTTCCCCTTGTGTCTAATTGAAATCTCTCCAGGGGTAACTTGTACCCATTACCTTTTGTCTTTTCCATGTAACTCCTTGTAAAAAGTGAGTCTCTGTCTTCCTTGTGGCCACACTTTAACGTATTGGGACATGGTGATAAGATCTTCCCTAAGCCTTCTTTTCTCAAGGCTGAACAAACCAAATTCTCTCAGCCTTTCCTCATGTGGCAGGCTTTCCAGTCTTTGTGGCCCTTCTCTGGACCCTTTCCAGCCTGTCCACGTCTTTTTTTATAGCAGAGACCAAAACTGAAGACAGTATTCCAGGTGTGGCCTGACAAGTTCTGAGTAAAGTGGGATAATGACTTCTTTATCTCTGCTGGTGATGCCCTTGTTGATGCAACACAGCATCTTGCTGGCTTTCTTTTCCGCTGCAGGACGCTGTTCACTCATACTGAGCTTTTTGTCCACCAGGACCCCTAGGTCGCTTTTCATACAGCTACAGAATCATGTAGCAGCATGATAGTGTCTTTATGTCAACCAGAAACAGTCTCTTGAAGTCAAATCTTCTCTCCAAGCACTTGTAGTGAGAAGTTCAAAAGATACTTTATTTACGTATTTATTTTTGGTTTTGTTTTTACATCTAAAATACTAGGAACTCTACTTAAAGCTGTCTTTATTCCTCAGAGAGTTATAGCTGCTATAGCAATTCTTTACACTTCTCATGAAATTATGCTACTATCACACAATATTTTATTATTATTTTTCATATGTATCATGCTATCTCCTGAGATCCTCAAAAAGGATACCACCTACATTAGACCATAAGATGGCTCTGCTCCAAATACTGTACTTTTAATAACAGGAGGTGGCACTGCGTCCAAAAAAAAAGTGGAAACTCAAAGGTAAGAAAAATAGAAAGGATGCAATATGCACATCTAACCCTATTAAACTTTTCTAATGCCACCTTAAATTCAACTGCAGTAAATAAAATCCTCTCTGTATTATTTTTTCCCAGCACTTTTACAAGATGGAAGTGCAAGTACTAATAAAATGTATGATTTAATTAACTAAACTTATGCTGCAGTGTACATCATAAGTGGATGATTTACAAAGTGTTATCCTCTTCAGGACAGAATAATGCAAACAGCATAATTAAAAGTTGATGAGAAGTGTATTTATTGAGCACACTGGAAGAACAGACACTTAGATTTATGATACACAAAGTGTACCTTTCATTTGAAATATTAACATTTTAAAGTCCAAAGCATCAGCATAATGCATCCAAACTGTTCTATGTAGCATCCATATAATTTAGCGTTGTTAATCCTCACACCACTGATGGTAAATTATGTGACCTGAATATATACTAGTGTAACATGATATATTGTGATATCATGATCATGTTCATTGAGATGTCTGTGGATGCCATATATCACATTTACCTGTCTGTGAGGACATGAAGGACCAATCATTTATTTGTGATGTGAATTTCAGGGCTATCAGTCACAGACCCATCAATGCAAAAGAAGCAGCTACTGTTTAATTTTAATGAAAGCACTTTTAGAAAACTCCAGCCAGCATTCATGTGGATCAGGCCCTACTGAGGCTTGGATACTTGACTTATTTTGAGAGATCAGTGAGTGCATAGATGTTCTAGAAGATAAGATGTATATTATTACCCTGGGAATTTTCAGACTTGTAAGCTAGGTAGATGCAACATCACAAACCACTTATTTTCTCTGTCCTAGTATTAAATGCAGTCCATGATTGTCATATTTGGAAAAATCCTTTTTTGGGGTGCAGAGACAGATACTATGCACAACAATTATCATGCAAACATCAACACTACTGAATTCTCCAAAGAGTGGTACGCACAGATATCATATACAAAATAATTCCAATTACACCATTAAAATATCTTGTATCTTCAATAGACTTTGGCTTTGATTGTATTTAGTCCTAGATATTGGTGGAGCAGTTCACTCTTCCTTCTGTTCACTTGTCAACAATTTCCATGCACAAAGTCAATAGTTCACACATTTCATTAAACGTCAGACCTCAAATGAGAATTGTCTAGTAACTAAAGAGAGAGAGAGAAGAGACTTCAAAGTGCAAAGAGTTCAACCTAATACTCTCTGCTTGTCAGGAATCACTTAGAAGTGTGTATTTGGAAGGAAGACTAGGGAAGCTGTGGGCCCTCTCTGGAAGGAAACAGGAGAATTGGTCACAAGGGATATGGAGAAAGCTGAGGTTCTCAATGACTTCTTTGCCTCAATCTTCACCAGCAAGGGCTTTAGCTGCACTGTGCAAGTTGCAGAAGCTGAAGGCAGGGACTGGAAGAAGGAAGATCTGCTCACTGTAAAGTGAAGATGACATTCGTGACTATCTAAAGAACACAAAGGTGTACAAGTCCATGGGACCTGATGAGATCCATCCATGGGTCCTGAGAGAACTGGCAGACTGAGTTACTAGGCCACTTTCCATCATATTTGAGAAGTCATGGCAATCTGGTGAAGTGCCCACTGACTGAAAAAGGGGAAACACCACCCCCACTTTCAAAAAGGGAAAAAAGGAAGACCTGGGCAACTATGGGTCAGTCAGTCTCACCTCTATGCCTGGCAAGATCACGGAGCAGATCCTCCTGAAGGCTCTGCTATGGCACACAAAAAATGTGGAGGTGCTTGGTGGCAACCAGCATGGCTTCACCAAGGGAAAATCCTGCCTGATGAATCTGGTGGCCATTTATGATGGAGTGACAGCATCAATTGACAATGGAAGAGCAACTGATGTCATCTATCTGGGCTTGTGCAAGGCCTTTGACAATCCCGCACAACATCGTGGTCTTCAAATTTGAAAGACATGGATTTGATGGATAGACCACTCAGTGGATAAGGAATTGGTTGGAAGGTTGCACTCAAAGAGTTGCAATCAATGGCTCAATATCTGAGTGGAGACCAGTGACAAGCAGTGTTCCTTAGGGATCAATACTGGGACTGGTGCTATTTAACATCTTTGTTGGCAACACAGACAGCAGCATCGAGTGCAACCTCAGCAAGTTTGCTACCAACGCCAAATTGTGTGGTGAGGTCGACACACTGGAGAGAAAGGATGCCATCCAGAGGGACCTTGACAGGCTTGAGAGATGGGCCCAGGCCAACCTCCTGAGGTTTAGCAAGGCCAAGTGTAAGGTCCTGAACCTGGGTTGAGGCAATCTCAAACACAGATACAGGCTAGGCAACGAGTGGATTGAGAGCAGTCCTGGGGAGAAGGAGTTAGGCATGCTGGTGGATGAGAAGATGAACATGAGCCAACAGTGTGCGCTTGCAGCCCAAAAAGCCAACCATACCCTGGGCTGCATCAAAAGAAATGTGGCCAGCAGGTCAAGGGAGGTGATTCTGCCCCTCTACTCTGCCCTTGTGAGAACCCACCTGGAATACTGCGTTGACCTCTGGAGACCCCAGCACAAGACATGGAGCTGTTGGAGAGATTCCAGAGGAGGGCTACCAAGACGGTCAGATGGTTGGAACACCTTTCCTACGAGGACAGGCTGAGAGAGTTGGGCTTGTTCAGCCTGGAAAAGAGAAGGCTCTGGGGAGACCTTATAGCAGCCTTGCATTACCTGAAGGGGGCCTACAGGAAAGGTGGGGAGGGACTTTTTACAAGTGCCTGCAGTGATAGGAGGAGGGATAATGTTTGGAAGCTGGGAGAGGGCAGGTTTAGACTAGATACAAGGAAGAAGTTCTTCATCCTGAGGGTGGTGTGACACTGGAGTAGGTTGCCTAAGGAGGTTGTGGATACTCCATCCCTAGAACTGTTCAAGACCAGGTTGGTTGGAGCCTTGAGCAACCTGGTCTAGTGGGAGGTGTCCCTGCCCGTGGCAGGGGGGTTGGAACTAGAAGACCTTTGAGGTCCCCTCCAATGCAAACCATTCTATGATTCTATGATTTGTATGTACCTTTAGTTTACTCAGCACTGAATCAAGAAGTACATTTTATTTTGAAGAATGCAATAGGTACAGCAGAAGTTAATTTGTACTTCCTGCATCAGGATTGCAACAAGCATTATTCATATACTACTAATTTCCTGAGTAGGGAACCTTCTGGAGGTCAGATGCAGGAATGAGATTCACAAATTACATTAATTTGGGAAATGAACCCAAATTAACAGGAGCTGCATCCAAGATAGGATTTTATGTATACATACTAAATACTTTGAGCAGTGTAGATTTGCTCATTTTTTTTTGTTTATGAAGTCAGATAGTGACTGCATTGTAATTGGTGTTATCATAGTACTGTAATCCAATTGGGAATATCATTTAAACACAATCATTAGAAGTAACACATATCAAGCTGGTGAACCATACATTTATTTTTATTTTGGTCAAAAGAGAGGTGCGGTCAAAAAGAACACTAGCTTCAAGGACCTGGGATTTTCTGACAAAGACCAGCTGGGAGCCTGAACTTGGATACAAATCTGAATGTCGTGGCTGGCTCATGCCTGCATTTCAGACTGAAGTCCTGTGAAGGCAAAGAATGCCCTTACTCTTTGAAAAGTTCAAACTCTGCTCTATACCCATTCCTGACAAAAATGAATTACAGATATGAACTCAAGCCCCTAACTGTTTATCCTCTCTTCTCAGGAGTTAGACTTCTCTCTTCCTCATGCTAGATTTGGTTGGTTTGTTTTTCTGTGATTCCTCAACAGACTGAAGCATAGTAACACACTGTGCCTAGCCACAACTGTTTGTCACATTCTTCCTACCAACCCCTAACACGTGCTGAGTATACCTCCTGCTGCGATCCCACAGAAAGCAAACACCAGTTTATGCTTCTGCTCCCTATATTTGTTCCCACCCCAGGGTCAGAGCACATTCTTTTGTGAAAGAACAGGATTGCTCAATGAGAGTTCAGCATGGTTTTTGGCAGCGGCAACCTGATGTGATGCACACTGCATTCTCTTGTAACAGGGACACAAAGTGTGCTTGGGGTCTCCAACCTGACAATCTATTACAAATGCATTCCCAGCTAGAGCAATGAACTCAACATAACACTTAGCTTGAATCACTGATTCATCAGCACTTCTTATTTTTTTATTAAAAATAGTTCAAAGGGAAAAAAAAAAAAGTAGATTCTGAGCAAATTTGTGAAGTGCAAATGATTTAAACACGGCTAGGAAAAACTCTCCTTGTAACAAACTCTAGAATAAATTAATGTTCAGATTTGTATCATCTAAAATCAGACTGACTAAAAATCTAGAGCACATGAGCAACAGAGCACTTCTGAATGAAGTTGAAACATTTGAAGATATCACAGGGTAGGAGATGTAGTGTTTCAGTACTTCCTACTCTATTTTTTAAGGCCATTGTCTAAATTGCCTTAGGTCTGTTATCTTCCATTTACCACCAGAGAGCCACTGATGGTCAGACAGTGGGAGAGGAGGGCAAGAAAAGAGTTCACTTATTTCAAGGCTTGCCAAACCATTCTACCACCTTGTGTAACAGAGCACTTATTATTCTGACTCCCTGCAGTTTGTGTATATTCAGCTTTTCACTTTCAAGTGTTTCCTTCACCAGTCTCTGTGTGAAGTCCCCTCCATCCCACCCCAGCTTTCAAGCCCAGGGAACTGCTGTGGGAGGGAAAACAGCACATTTCCCTTTGTTGTGGGTTTCTCCCTACAGGCTCATCCAGCTTAGCAGATGGTAGTACACCAGACCTTTTTCTTTTTTCTTTCTTTTTTCTTTTTTTTTTTTTTTGCCTCTGATGCTAAGCATGATTTACAGGCCTGAGTTATTATTTATCATTATTCATTTTCTGTCACCAGTGCATTGAAGGTTAATAGAAATGCCAGTGTGCTCTCTGATTTACTTAGTAAAATATTTGTTCCAAGGTTTAGGTCAGATGATTGGTGTCTGAGTGAGCTTCAGGTTTATGCATTATGAAAAGCAAGCTGACTTGACCTTGAGCCACTAGCACTAGCACTATATATTACTTTAGTGGAGTGACCTTCAGAGACCCAAGACACACTAGATGTATTCAACACATGTTTTCTTCTCCCATACTGCTGACATTGTATACATTCCAGCTGAACTTGTGTAATGTAAGATGATACTCACTTTTCATCTAATGAATTTGATTAGGATGACACGTTCAACTAAATTCCCTCACCTTGAAGGTAACAAACCACCCTTGAATCCCAGATGTACTGGGCCTTTGCAAGTACTTCAGGCTAATTGACACACTTTGTCACACAGAGCAGCCAGTTCACCAACACACGCAAGAGGCAGAGGGACTAATCCTTGCATTCACCACCCTGGTACAAGTCAGGAGTAACTCCAATGATGTCCACTGAATTAAGTAAGAAAAATATAAAGTCCATGGGCAAAAATTCACAAACTGGCGGGATATATGCCTAGGTTATGATTCTACTTAATACTTGAGTTTAAGTGGCATAATCCAGCCCTGCATGCTGCTTCTTTCTTTCCTGTCTAAATGAATACTTAAGTGTGGTTTGGTGTTGCCAGACAAGAATATACATATGCAAACAACGGTTACAGAAACTATTTTCTTACCCTTGATTTTCCCATTGGCCCAGTCCCCTTTCTATTCTCACTTGTGTAGCAGTATGTAAGGATCTTCACACGATTTCTTTCTGTTCCATTTGTTCACACAAACAATGGCCACCATAACCAAAATGAAAAATCTCAACAATGCTGAGATTTAACCATTAGTTAATTTGAAATGCTCTCAGTTTGCTCTCAGCTACACTGGGACAAAGCCAGACTAATTCCAGAGCCTTTAGTGGATCTACTCCAGATTTACATCAGCAAAAATAAGAACAGAATTTGGCACAATAAATATCTATTTTTTCCACCTCCACTTCAATTATTCCTAGGTATCAACCAGAGAAATACATCCCTAAGAAGAATTTTTGCCTCCATACCCTATTAGGACAGAAACACCTTCCTAATTTTTCACTTCCCCCATACATGACATTTTGAGATAGCTGAGATTTATATAGGCAGATTTGGCAGTCTTTTCATATTTACTTACACTCAGAGATAAATCAAATCCAGGGCACTCTCTCCAAGAATAAGTTATTTGTTATCTGACTAAGTATGTGTTAGTGGATCAGACATAGGAAAGGTATTTCTATTATAACTGTGTTGTTTGGCTATGATTTACTGTTGTAGATGATATTATTTTTCATTCTTGATTATACAGTGTATTCTCTTATTGTCTTATGTATTTCAACACAGTTAGTTACTGGGGAGGGTAAGGGGGGAGGGAGGTGGATTGGTGAATTTGACACATTAACCAAAGGAAAGAAACTGAACCCCATCAGTAGGAGGAGAGAAAATTTAATCCTGCTAATGTTGAATCAGAAGCAATTAACCTCGCCTGGAGTCTGCCAAGAAAAAAAAGGCACCTCAGGAGAAAACATAGGTGAAATTCAAATTTATTACTGGATATTTGCATTAATCCTGCAAAAGTCCCTGAAAGGAAAATGTTTAAATACTCTGGGTAGTAATTTAACACCCTTCTACTTCCACTGTGAAGAGGAACTGGATGAGATAACATCATTGAGTTCTCAGGGTGCTCTAATTCTTCTAGTGACTTTACTATCCTTCCATGCATACAAGCATTACATCTCCTGAGAGATAGGTAGCTAGCACTATACTATCAACAGATTCTACTTTTAATGAGAAAAGACAGTCTCAGCATCACTCTCTCACACTTCTTTGTATACCTTTTGACTATGCTAACTATATTTTTTTTCAGTTCTGGAAGGTATGAACTCTCTGAGTCCCAGTGTAGCTTCACACTTGGGTCTTACCTCAGAGTAGCAGATTCCTCTGCCATAAGCAGACCTAAAATTTCCCTTAGACAACATCTTTTTCATCTTTCATTCGAGCTGATGTTATTTCTTATCCAGAGAAATGCAGGACTGCTAATTCCAAGAATTCAACTTATGGTGAGCTACTCCTCTTTGAAAATCAAAACATTAAAAATGTATAACTTCTGCAGCAGCATCAGAAGTGATTTTGGGGAGGGGCATAGGACTGGCTAATTTTTAAGCTTTTCTTCAACAACCGGGAAAGTCAAAGCTGTTACAAACCCAAAATTAATTCCAAGAGCAGAGTTTTGGTGAAGATGTGTAATCTTGTAATAAGACTTAGCTGCCTATCCTTTTTACTCAAGAATTGTGTAAAATAAAATAAAAAAATCAACCCTGTAGCATTTAATAATATGAATCCTTCCACTCTCCATGGAGTCTACACCATCAGCATCAAGAGAAATGCTAGCATCATACCCCATAACTAAGCCATTACAAAGTCTGGTACATTGGTAAACAACAGTCCCTATATGCTGCAGTAGACAGAACTCTACACAACTGCCTCAATTTCCTTCTTCAGCAAGCCAAAGATAGGTTCATCAACCTGCTCACATTACGGTATCTAATAGCTTTTGCTACTAAGAGTAACTAGCACGCTCTCAATTAACCTGTTCTGTGTTCCCTTTTTTTCCTTTTCCATTTCCTGTAATTTAAAGAACGGATCTAGAAAGATTCAGAGAAGTAAAGAAAATATATATCAAGAACCAAAACATTTTTAAGCACGCCTATCTACCAAAGACATAAAGTATGATAGATGCTTTAAAACTAAATGTATGTTAGTCTGGTTGCTGAAGACACCATAGAAGATAAAACGCTCCTCTCAATAACAAAAGTGCTAGGGAGAAACTCATATCCTGTGCACTCATGCTGTATTATTTACTGTTTCTATTAAAGTCATTCAGAAAAATCCCTTCAGAAAGAGTGCTGTATGAACTCATGTGAAAGTCACTGCCCTTTCAGCTCATACTCAAAAGAACAATATTAGTTCCTCAGTTCCGACTTAAGTACCTAATGAAGACCATGTTTTCAAACCCCCAGAATCAATATCTATGATATGTAAAATCAGATTTCAAAGATCTAGATACGCTGAACTAGTAAGACTTTTTCTCATCTATCCTCCCCCCAACCCCCTTCCCTTCTGTCCTCTGCCCACCATCAGCCTGGCTTCTTAATTAGATGCATTAGAAAACTGAGCTTCAGAAAAATCTGTCATTGTTTGGACATGCTGAGCCCTTCTCACAATCTAGATCTAAGAACTACAAACAGTGATGCAGCAAAAGAGGGTCTGAGGTAAAAGGCAGAGGAAACCCAACTGTGGTGTGAATGGCAGCTAATTAGACCTAAAGGAGAGAGGAGGAGTATGTTTAAAAATTTATGTGATTATGTAAATCACTCAGCCATTTAAAAAATAAAGTAACTGAAAATCACATCAATTATACTGATGTCTGTGAGCCTATTTATCTACCTCCTGAAGCTGAATTTTTGCCCCTTCCCCACTTTCCTGTTTCTCTGTGTTATGTAACTCAGCCAACACCACTGCTGCTGCCTTTTGGTTTCAGACATAGGGCACTGTATTTTTGAATACCCCAAGGTTAATCCAGAAGGATGCTTATGGTAGTTCATGATGAAAACCCAGTTATTATCATATTATCAGCCCAAATCACTAAGTTATAATGAGTATGTATGATTTCAATGGTCTCAGTAGTAAATAGCCATAAGACCTTGCAATTTTAGTGTGCAACTTCAAGCAACAGATAAAAACACATAACATCCTGACACGCAGAATAAAAATAGATAATATCACCCATCTTGAGGTAAACCAAGATGCTAAAGTCATTGGATTCTGCACTTCACCTCTACAAAGAGCTATTTTCAGGCATTTAGAGGATAAAGGAGCAGCAATATCTAAGTAAGTAGTGACACGAGTTTACCCTGTATTTGCCTTTCAGGACTATGAAATGTAGGATTTTCTTTCCTTAGTAATCATTAAAATATACCTAATAAAAAATATTATTTAAAACTATTTAAGAATAAAATAAAAACTCCTTCTGTATTGTTGTTATAAGTACAAGTGATGATATCAGAAGTCTTAGGTAATATTAATTGCTCTTTGACAACTCACCTTCCTGACGAACTGGAAATCTGTTACTTGTTTTGAGCATGGTAGTTGCTCACTTAGACGGAAGTTTCCTAGAGTAGCATCAGTGATATTGGCAGTTAGAACAGAAAAGCTGAATTATTGGGGTAGCATTGCAGATGAATGTAGGTAAATTAAGCTCATTCAATTTGCCATTTCATGCTAAATCATATTGCTTCTTTATAGAGACCTCTTCACCATGGAACTGAATTTCCCCAGAATGGAGGTCAACAGGAGTTCTGCAGACAGAAAAATGATACTACCTGACAGACCGCCCTTTCCGGACTAGATCAAACTGATTTTACCTTTATGCTTGAAATCTTTCTTATGAACACAAGGAAAGTATTGAAACCTCCCTTCTATTAAGAAAAAGAGTGCGCTAAATGATCTGAGGCATGAGAGAAGTACTTTTACCAGAAACGCAGAAACATAGCAAAGAAAATGATGACAAGACAACTGAAGGGCTACAGAACTGACCCACAACCATTCTGCCAAAATCATACTGCTCCATTTTGTAACAACTCTTGTGAGCTATAAAAGGTGGGTCGTTTGGACAAAAATTGAGTTTAATGTGTATACACTGTAGTTTAACTGAGGTAGTATTGTTTAAACACAGCTCCTTGTTTTCAGGCCTTGCTGGGCTGCAGAGTAGAAACAGGATATAGTTCTTAATGAGACGTGAAACAGATGGTCTTTCCCCTCAATAATACTGAATTTCCATTGCCCTTTCCTACAGACAATCTTCAAGTGCTTAAAAAGACTTTAAATGCGTTAATGGGCACACCGCCTTTGTGATGTGAGCACTCTTTTGTCGCTCTAGCATGAGGAAGCTGTGGTGACAGACACGCCAATTTCCCGGCAGTCACTCAGCAGCATCCCTGTAGCAGGACTTAGAAAGAAATCCAGCTGTCCCAGCTCTGCACCACTGCACGCCTGGGCTTTGCACACCACAGATTGCTCTCACTCTATCTCCTATTCTTCCTGCTAAAACAGTGAGCTGTATATCCAAAATCTGAAAGCCTTTGTTTCTTGAAAGCTTGATTAAACCAGTTATGGCCCTATTGTCATGGTCTGAAAAAATGTACAGACACAGCAGGCATGTTACTGGTTTAAGTATGGTAAATGTCAGTGTTTATGTTTTTGTTAGCTGGCCTAATTATCATGTGTCCTTTACAGCTCTCTGTTGTAATTACCACTTGCCATACTGACATCTACTGCTAGGGAGAGAGTTGATCAGCTGCAGGATTTCTTTACTCCTGTACCCAGCCAACAAACTGCATGTGACACCAACAGATGTTTCTGGTTTTAAAACAGTGGGAACTTCATGAACTGTTTTCCCCAACCTCCCAGGAGTAAATGCCACCATAGTTGAAAAGTTGGAAACGTTTGTCAGGCTCTGAACAAAGCTGTGAATGAATGCTACAGTAATTTACTACTTCTACAGTCTATTTTTTTAAAAAAAAACAGAAGATGAGACTACAGAAAAGTCCATTAGCAAAATCAGTACTGTGGGGGTTTTGCCAGTACAGGCTTTGTGTTATCTACATCTGTATTACAGTACATGGAGAAACAGCTAAGGAGAATATCACTCTAGACAGTGTTTGTATCTTGGTGTCTTTTGTAAGGGAATGCCCATTAACTCGTAGGGCTGTTCTGAATTGTGTTTGGAGCATAAAGGGAATAAGCTTGGCTCAGATTCCATAGCCATAACTGTACAGGGAGAGGGGAGGAAAAAATCAATAAGTTCAGTGTAAGCAAGTCATAGCAACCTTTAAAATAATAAGACAAATCAATTTATTTCACAAATGTCTATATTTCCAAATGCCATTGTTTCATGCTTTCTGCTGTCATTGCCCATAACATCTGAGAAAATTTGGCTCTTAGTCATTTAGGTGCAGCAGAAATTATCACGTAACAGCCATGTGAAAAGATTATACATTCACCTCAATGAAGATCTGCTGTAACAACCTTGTCCTATGGGGTAAAGAGTGTTTAGGAGGCGGGAGAAGGCAAGAAAGATAAGTCTTAAATACGAACAGAAAAGTCCTATTTTATTGCTATATACAATGAAAAGTAATTACAGAGAAAAATGAAAGCTGCTTCTTGCTGTTAGCAGGAAGAATAAGGGAATTCTGTTCCTTTTTAAAGCTTGGAGTCCATTTTGATATAATTGGTTCCGGAATTATTTATGACATTAATTGCTGCATTATCGACTGCCTGTCAGCTCTTTTGGCAGTTAGTCCATCTTTCTTACCACAGAAAGCCAGCTCAGCCCAAACTAGACTGACAAGCTAATTATACCCATCTTCCCCTTCAATGACAAATGCTGCTCATCGGAAACCTTTCCAGAAATAAGCTTTCATTCTTTCCCCTTTTTCCTGAGCCAGACACAACTGATATCTCAAGGTACAGATCACAGCTGAAACTCTGCTCACAGGGCTATTAGCTCTGAACATCTCACTTGAGCCAAAAAACTAAGCATCTTATGTTATCAAACTGTATGTCATTCCCTGATGCTAGTTTTCAGTGGATGTGCACTGGGCCATAGCTGTCACTCAAAGCCATGGCAGACGGAGCAAACCTGACTGCATTAGCTGGGCCCTTCTTAACAGCTGAGGCAGGCCTCTGACAGCCATTCCAAGGCTCAGAAGAAAGACTTTGTATTTCCCTCATGTAAGCTTCCAGAATCAATATTTTACAGCTTTTCTTTCCGTTTATTCTGGGTGACATTGCCCAGAAAAAAAATGTTCCTTTGGAGCAAGGAAATCTGGAGTACTGCTGTGAGGGGGGAGACATCCTGGAAATGTGGGGAAATGCCAGAGGAAAAGAAAGGACCTGGTTAACATGACCCTCTCACCTTCATTAAAGCAGCTTGGTGCCATGGATGCTCACCTATTCAGGGCGTGTGAGTTGTTGTGCCATATCGTGAGCTGTTGTAGCCTCCTATAAACCACCTAAACCAACACCAGTTGCTCTTTTTCATTTTTCAATATATTTATTCAAAATTTTATTTGTAAGCATAAGGGTTTTAAACATCTCTGGAGGGGCAAGGGTGTTTCTTTTTTCAGAATATTAGACCCTGGGACACCTACACTGCGGCAGAATCTGTCAGTTCCTAACAGATTTGGGTCCTGATCACTTACAGGCCAGGGTAACAAAAATAATGATGATCACAACACCAACCTAGGTATACACTCCTCAGTATCTATTAATTTGCCCTCCAGTTCAGTTCCTTGTCTGTTGAAGAATTCGAAATGGATGTGGTTGCCGGTAACAAGGCAAGGAGTCAATCTCTTCTGGATGGAAACAACCGTATAAATAATATGTATATACTATGCACAGCTGATATAGAGTGAATTTCAGTCCAGTTTTTACAGAACAGGATTCAGCATTACAACTGGTACTAGCAGGCACCCCCTTACAGATAGTCTCCCAACAAAAAACAAATACGGAATTACACCTCTACCTAGATGAAGCTCTTTCAGATCAGAGACAAGGGATGCTGGTGGCAGTGCAGCACAACATAGCCAATCTTACCACTACCTAAACCTGCTATCCAGTGCACTCAATCTGACAGCTATCAGCAGCACTAAATTTACTGAAATTGTACTGTGAATTTCAACTAAATAAAGTTGAGGTGAACATTTCAGCAGACCTACAGTCAAAAACAGCCATGCAAGATGCAGTTGCTGTGGTAACTTCCCATTTTATTCAACAGCACAGTAAGAAGTTGCATGGACCTGCATAAACGGTAAGAATGCCAATTAAAATGACCACAGGGCTGCCTTGACTTACATCCTGTCCTTTTACATCCTTATTTCAGAAAACACTTGCAGTTCCTTCCTTGGACTGAACCAGGTCTTGTGGGTTCTTTTTCGTGAACACCAACTTGCCAAGCAAAGTGAGGGCTATAATTGAGTAGAAGTCTTGTGCATTTTACACTTTTTCTAGGCAAAGTCCACATGAAAAACAGCACATAAATTGAGTCTGAAACTTTACAAATTGGCTACTTAAACCACTCCACACCTATAAATTGTGAAGTGCATCTTTCTTTAGATGCTATCTTTCACGGCAACAAGACCTAGAGGAGAGAACTGAGAATCCGATAAACAGATTAACTGTATGCTAAAATATTATGGAGAAAGTAAGAAAAAAGGAAGTCCTGTAAATGACCTGGCTCAGTAGATGATGCAGCAAAGTTTGTGTCAGTGCTTTGTGTTTTTCTATACACATTACACACTAATTGTAAGCAGAAAGCTACTGCATTTATGGTATTCCAGAGATTTTGAAAAGATATGAAACACGTCTCTGGTATTTTTACACAACTTTAAGAATCAGACCAGTTGTGACAACAAGGATCTCTTCTAAAGTTATGAAATGCAAACATGGCAATTTCACTTTGATTCACAACAGCATGTACAATTTATTATATTTCTGTATTCTCTGTAAAGTAATTTTAGCTCTAGATCATGCTCATATAAACACAGATAAAACTACAGTAAAAACAAACAGCTACTCATGTGCTTGAAGTAACACCAGTGAGATGTAAATTGTTTACAAATGCAGAAAGATTCCTTTTTTTCCTTACTGCTTGGCATTCTGAGAGCCTGTAAACCACCAGGAAGTGATTATTAATATGATATCACTCTACAGGTTTTGTTATTGCTGACTGACCCTAGACTTTTTTTCTCCATCATCTATCACTTTTTTTCTAGCATCTTACTGATAATAATTCAGAGTAGCTGATAGAAAACTGTCTACTTTTTTATGTTTCACTGTTGCAGTGGTCTTTATAAAGCTTATTCACATCAAGCACAGAACATCTTTACAGAACACTAAATACTCCAAAAGAAAAAAATATGTTTTCCTGTAAAACCATCAGTAAATATATAAAGTAATACTCAGATAGCATGTCAGCATTTCTGCCCAATAGCATAATGAGGTGATAAGTTACTTCAAGAGCATTAAGAACAATAGCCTGCTGGATTTTCGTTTGTTGAGGTTAAATGAAAAGCCTTATGCTTTAAAAGAGTATCCTCCAACACCAAAATCAGTGTATGCTTTAAGGACTTGACAGCTGAAATAAAGTCACTAGGGCTGTCTACTGCTGACCTTGATAGCTTTTTAGTTTAAAACATTTTAAAGGTACATGTAAAACAACATTGGTAATGGAGGAAAAAAAGAAAGCAAATGCCAGGAGATCTAGCAGAAGCAAGATGCATTCGTTTTTGACTTCTAATTAATCAAGGCAACATCTCTTTCAGCCATTAGACAGTAAAATCAATAACCTGGGCAGTCTGACTTCCAGTTAGACTTACAGACCAACACCTATTATTGGCAAAACTGTGATGTATTTAACTATTTCATCCTTTATTATACTAAAAAAGGTAACCAACCTCTGTGACAGAGTACAGGAAAAAGTCCAGCACCACAGTAAGTTGCTTACCCATTCACCGGCAAATTTCCCACTAGTGCCCCTCCAGATGCTCCTCACTAAAACCTTTATTTTAACTGCTACTTTCCCTTACTGGAGTGACTGTTATAGAAATAAACCAAAACAAAGCACCCCAAACCTCAGCTGCATCACTATCACATCTCAAGAGAAACTGGAAATTTGATGCTTCTGAGAGTCAGCGATACTCTGAGCTAAGCAGAAAATACTACAAATAATGCTGCTATAACAGTGCTGCGGAAAAAGAGATGGCACCTGACCAGAACAAGAGGCAGATCTCTGAAATCATTACAGTGGTTTCATTTCAGAGACAAGTTAAATGGATTCTTTTACATAAACTGCCTATGGTGAGGTCCTGCAACCTCTTCCCTTGGTCAATAATCCCATTAAGTCTGTGACATTCCTACAAAAGTGCCAAATCCTGCAATCTTTTGTCATTAATTAGCTCATTTCCCAAACAATCTCATTGAATTTAGATTCTTTAATCATTGCAGACAAAAATGCTTAACTCCCAAAAGAAGAAAAGATCCAGTCCATTTTATCTAGTTTTAGGAAGTATTTCAAGCTTTGGCCCATCTTATTTTATGAGACTTAAAGGGGAAAGCTTTTTTTAAGACTGACATTTTGAAGGCCACAAAAACTTTGGAACTCTACCTCTTTTCACTAGCCAGACAACCAGACTTTACTGTGTCACCAAAAAGAGCAAAGAACCTACCATCTCAGCTTACACCACACTCTCCCATTCCAAGTCTTCTGTGCATCAATCTCCACGACACAGAAATGGCCCACAGCCTCAGCACGTTATTTTCAAATGTCATGCTCTGCCAGCAACAGAACCACCTCGTGCCACTGTAAATGAGGACAAGAGGCCTCTCAAGATAGAATCGTAGAAGGGTTTAGGTTGGAAGGGACCTTAAAGATCATCTGGTTCCAACTCCCTTGCCATGGGCAGGACACCCCTGCAACTTGACTTGTCACAGCACAGTACTGATTTATATTTATGCTGTTAGTCAGACCCAGTTGAAACTTGACTAAGGCTTATTTCCTCTGTGAGGTGTCATCAAGAAAGATATATTATCCAGGTATTGCTCTGCTATCCCTGCAGGCCTTGACTGCAGATCTTCCAGGAGGAGAATTTTGGAGGTGAGCCCAATTTTCCATGAGAGCTCATATTTACCTGTCGCATGCAGAAAGGACAGACATTCAGTCTAACCTGTTTTCCCTTCACTGGTACTGTGGGGGACTAACCACCCTACAAAGAGAGTCTCTGTGGGCAAGCCAGCAGCCACTTGCTCTGTCCCTCAGCAAAACTGGTGCCTGCTGCAACCTCTCCACGGAACAATGAGCCTTGCCATTCTCTAATTTAGACATAGGAAGAGGTTAACCAGGCAAATACCTCATGAACTACCCTCTAAGGCATAAGAAATCATGTGAAATGGAGACGTACAATTCTGAGCATCCTTTTTTTCCAAGGGGTAACCAAGTTAACCGAGTTTGAATGTCCATGTAGCTAGTATTAAGGTTGCAAAAGGGAGAACCTCAAAACATTCAGAGTTTGTGTCTAAGTTAACACACTAACTTGACTTCTCCTAAAGCTATATTTTAAAAGAGAGGAAAAAAAGGGGGTCTTTTGGGACATATCGTTTTCATATATCTGACTTAGGATAGAAATATACCAATAGATGCTTTTTTACAATATTTTCAATCTTCTGGCTCTGCTGTTGGATGCAAATATAAAGAGAAAAAAAGACTGTTTAAAAAATATTTTTGAACTTCACACAACAAAACAGTACAACATTCCTTCCCAACAACATAATGGATAGATGGGTGGTAACAAATATATTTGTCAATCCTCTAATAAAACTGTACAAAAAATGTGTATAATAAATACATGCCTTCATTGAATTTTCCCTTCCATCATCATAACCTCTATAATGTTGTGGATGCCTTACTAGTCTGTTTTAATATAAAGAAGGAAGTATCCATGCTTGATTTACCACTATGCCTAGGTAGCCAAAAGATTTAAGTAGAAACCAGTCCAATAGCCTGTAGGTACCACTGACTTTTTAATACAAAAGATTGTTGTTTTTTCAACTTGAACTTGACAGGGGATTCACATTATCAGAGGCTGATTGTATTTGGAAAATGTTAAAATTGAATCCTCTGTATTCACTTCCCAGGCTTCTAAATGGAAAAGTATCCCCTATGTTAAACTGGAAGTTAGATGAGGAGTAGGCACTCACCTCCTGCAATCAATGACAAGCTAATCGGCTGCTAACTTTTCTCTGGAAACCTAGATGTGAAGTTCTTGATTCAAGTGATCTGTACTGCAATCCTCAAGCCACTGAAGACAATCAGTTTAATTTACACAAACTTTTTGGGCCAGCATTAAAAAATGCACTAGTTCAAAGGAGATGCCAACATGATAACTCAAAAAGAATATTATTTTATGCTTATATTATTATGTTATATTAATATTATGTTATTTTATGCTTCCTGTACCTCCACTTTACAAGGATATAGTCAGAAATGAAGGTTGTCAAATATCCAGAGGGAGTACATCCAATAAATTATCAACTCTTTGGTACAATAATCACCATTTGGTGATGGATCCTAAGCTAGTGTAGATAAATAACATGGGCCATGCGTGACAAGTTGCTTCATCAGTGGTTGAAACATCTTTGTCTTTATAGGTTTTGATTATTAAGGAGTATCTTTGGCAAGTCAGTGCTATTTCTGAGTAAATAGTTCATGTATTTGGGTCACCCTTAGAGAAATCTTGAAAGACTTATCCTTCTGACTTGGGGGAAAACTGCAGAAAAAAAGGGTGCTGACCTCCTGTCTGTCTACTTGGTGGCTGGTAAATGTTAGCACAGCTTGATAATATCAATTAGACTGGAAAGCTTTATTTTAAGTTTTTTGAACTATCACTACTGCCTGTGTCCATTTGTCTTTTTTATTCCCTAGATGTGCCATGACAAGGATTAAATGTGACACACACCAAACTTTGAATGTCCCGCAGCCAGTTCCAATGGCTTGGATGCTGTCATTTCGAGCTACATCAGGAACAGTGGCTCAATGGCTGCATCTGTGACACATGTCAGAAACTTTCAAATGTCTGCTCTTTTTTTCATCAGGATGCTTCTGTATCCTAGCTTAGGGAAGAGATGACATTTTGTGTTTGGGTGGAACTTGTTGTGGTTCCCTCTTCCTGCCTCCTCTAACTGTCAGCCTGAGTTTCCCCTAAACATATCAAAATACAGACAAATAAACCTTGTCATATAGAAATATATTCAGTAGTAACCATGCTTGAAAACAATGTTTCAGGAGGAACTTGGGCACATTTTCTCAAAGAATGACGAGCTACACAAAACACAGCGCTAGGCTATTTCTGACCTTTGTTATGTGCTGCCTTAGAAGATTGATGTGCACAACTCAGATACACATGAATTCCTTAACATTTCTGTTGTTTTTTCATTAAAGTGGAATAATTTGGCATACGAAATACACAGTATATCAGGGTGTTTTTTTAAAGGCTTGGAAGAATTAACATTTTGGTAAGAATACATAGTTTAAGGGTAGGAAAATGGATCTGCTAATGGACACTAAAGGGTCTCAGGGCGGGACTCCAGGAATTGAAAACACAATTCAGAAGGAGAGCAGTCTTGTATCATTATCATTCAGTTAAAATAAATACATGCCATTTTTAAGATCAGATTGGGATTTCTGTATCTTCCAAAATTTTTAAAAAAAAAAGCCTAAAATTCTGGACTCCTTGCTTATGACATTTTCCCTTTGGGTTTAATTGATATAATAAATAGTAATTTTTCTTCCTTTTCCCTGGGCAGCCTGAGTTCTTCAGATTCTCCTAGAGTTATTTGTGACTGTGTATGGGCAGCCAGATGTTTCACACAGTTAAACACTGTGTAATTTTACTCTTGGACTCTCTTTGGCCATTTCAACTGGTTATGTTTCAGCTGGATTTGGCTAGCCGTTGGAGTCAAAAAAATCTTATCTTCTTAAAATAATTATTTGGGCTCCTGGTTAAACTTATTTTTAAAAATATAAGAAAAGAAACATAATGATGGCAGGTGAGCTTGCATGTATGTGCAAACGTGTGGTTTAATCTTGGTTTTTGAAAATATATCATATATGCCAATTTCCCTGCTAGTCCTAGAGGGATCCCAGAGGGTTTGATTGCTTTTTAGGGGAAGCATTCTGCCTATTTACATCTGACTGTGCAGAAAACTGGGCTCAGATGGAAGCTGCTCACTTAGCAGAGGGTAACCTGAGACATTGCAGAGGGCATTGCCAAAACTTCAAGTAAAATGCAGCCACTCTGTGTCTGGATGGATAAGCATTCCAGTCTTCAGTGCTACATCCAGCCTTTGCTGGACACCAAACACACCGTGCATCCAATCCTGACATTCAGGGCCTCCAGTTGTTTTGTTTGTTTTGTTTTTTTTTTTTTTAATTTGGTTTTTCTCTGAGGCATTGCTTCACCATTTATTTCACAGCTAGATGAAAGACCATCATTCCAAACATAAAAATTCATTAACTTCTATTAAACTCCAGGTCTATTAAACTCCAGGTAAGTTACTTTAAAAGCAAATGCTTCTTCAGTCACCTTTTTATGTGCTGCACTGAAGGCTAAATGAAAAAGTTAATACAAAACAAATCATAGAATCATATAAGCAGAACTATCACTGCACACAGTCAAGAATTTACTTTAGCATTCCATGTAACTAGGGAATCAGTAACCAAGTAGCAGAGAGAAAGGTGGGAAGGGCCAGAATATATTTATTCTCCTCAATTACGCAGATATGGTTAGTTAAGGATAAACAAAATTCCCAAATCTTTCATGATGCTACCTTCTTCTCTGTGGGGATGAGAAGTGGTAGTCAACTAGCAGGAGATGAGATTTCTCATACAAGGTAGCATTCTGCATTCTAGCCAAGAACTACTACAATTTATGCAGGCATGACACAGCCATGATTAAACAAGAAAACACAGCCAGAGCTTTCTGTTGCACTTAACAGATATGCTTTCAAACATATGAGCAGGAGGGATACATGAAAATAACTTTCAGAAAATATGGCATACTGTGGCCCTAAATTCAAACTGCTCCAAAAAGATACAACTGTCATCATTGCTATTTATGTTGGAATGCCTACAGGATGAATTTTAACAATAGTATTAACAGTGGCATTTATTTAGAATTTACTTGTACTAAAAATAGAAAAAAAAAAGGTTTTAAATATAGCATTTTGTACAAAATTAAAAAAGAGTGAGAATAATTCTTTTGGTAGGTTACTTCAATAGAGCTGGGAATGTTTTAGTTAACTAAGCCTCAGCATCCTCTCAGGTAAAGTTATATGAACTATATTATATATTTTTATTTTAGTAACTTTTGAAAGTAAACCATTGAATGCAGAAACTGAAACCACCTATCCTGTTTCATAGTCCCAACGTCTACTTTTCTACCTTCCTGTAAAACATTCATCAGCACAGTCTGCAGGTCTAGAGCATTTGTTCAGATTTCAAAAATTTCAATGCAGCTGGCCTTCGAGTTAGGTAAAATGTGAACTTACTAAGCCTTAAAACCCGAATGGCAAATGTAGCAGAATACCCTACAGAATAAATCCTTCATGTTCTGATTTGAGAAAATTTGAGAAACACAAATCAAACCCATCAGACCTTGCTCCATATAATTATTTTTGGAATAGATTAAAATTTTCTAAAATAATATTAATTTCCATTTTGATAGATAACAGAATGTTTCCACTGTGTAAAGCTCCAGAAATATATCAGCCAGCAGCTGCTTCAAAACTAACAAATCTGGGCTTCTTTCTTAGCATGGGTGATAAATGCTCATTCTTTATATCATATTTATGTCAAAGGCCCTGCTTTAGTGTGTACTTTGATGCCCTATATGAAAACACAAACTATTCCAGCACGAAACTGAAACTTGTGCTTGCTTCTATATTGCCACAGAGTACTTGGTGCACAAGTGAATACACAAACATGCAAAGGAGCAAAACATTCAAAGGTACAGCATCCTGTTCCTGGCTTTGTTGGTTTAAGGCAGATCTCCATTTCTTTACCTTTTAAATTGGGTGTGAATTCCTATATTTTTTAATATTTGCTCCTACTGCCATTGATGTTGAAAGCTTTGCCACTGACATGAATGGAAAGAGGATAAGACTCAGAATGTGCTTATGATATAAACTCATGATTAACATTAACAGCTGGTAGCATTTTTTTACTCTTAAGCCTTATAAATACAGCTGAAAAAGCATTTATCTGAAAGTGGAAAATGAGGGCTTAGCTGGAGATGTGCAAACGTTTCATAATGAAACCAAGAACTAGCCTGATTTGGGAGAGTTGCTAGAGGTTTGACATTCAGGCCAGGTTTGCTAACCCCTGAGTGAAGGTAGCGCATTCACAATTTTAGATGAAAACCACATACAGGTCAGTAGTGGTTTTGGCTGAATGATGCTTTCAGCTTTTGCTTAAACTTGAAACTTATTGGGTGTGAACCCACAATAACCAAAACTTACAAAAAAGAAAAAAAAAAGACTGGCATGAGCACCACATGGACAGAAATCACCCAAGACTCTCAGAAACACCAGCACAGCAAGGAGCAGCTGGGGGGAAGATACGTTAGGCATGACAGATGTTGACAGCTTGAAGCTCCACCATTATCTGAAGTAACAGCCAAAGAGGCGTGTAATCAGTGGAGCTCAAGCTAACCATATCAGGCACCAGCTGATACTTGTGGTTTATCCAAATAATTTCCCAGTGCACTGACATTTCCATTTCGTTTTATAATGTGTGCATTGTATAGTAGGTAGTGATTTGTTGGTTTGGGAAGTAGCCAAGGAAGGATACTCAAAGTATAGTGAACATTCTTCCAAAATTGATGCTGAAATTTGGCTACCTGAAACACATTACAAGTCATGGTTAAATCAGTAGGGTATTAAAAAGGAAATGACTCTTGAGCAGAGAAGTTTTGCTTTTCCTCTCTCCTGCATTGTAATCCTCTGACCAGCCCTAAATCGACTACTAAGCTAAAGGAAATTAAAGAAAAGATGAATAAAAAAAAAATCTCAAACTGGGCCAAATTCATCCCCAGTGTAGTTTAGCTCAAGTAGAGTTAAATCAATGGAGTTCCACCAGGGATTAATTTGGCTTATTGTCAAAAGGAAATGAAGCAACTGTGCCCTCATTTACAGCTATCAACTTAAACAGAAATTTCATTATATGGGAATTTCTGAAAACAATTCCTAGGTAAAAGAAAATTGCTAAGGTTGAAAAGAATGTGTGTTTGGAAATTCCCTGAAGTCCACAACTGTCTGCTTACTCGGTAGATACACTGAATGCTAGATAATCAACTGCATACATTGTTTCAAAGGTCTTATAAAATCAGAGAAGCCTAGAAAATGAATAAGCAGATTGTCTTCAGAAATCTTTCTTTGTTTTCCCTATGTTGAATCTTAAATATTCAATTGGAAAAACAATGTTAATTTAAAAGTAAGAGGGCAATTACAGATAAAAATTATGCCAGTGATATCAACTTCTCTTACCTTGGTGTTCTTTATTTGATTTTCCCCATTCAAATGTAAAAGTAATGTAGAATTTCTGAAGCTGCACTCTTCTGCCACTGATATTCTCTAAAGTATGATCTGAAGAGATCCTGTGAAGCTCCTCTTTACTTCCAAATATAATACTGAATTAAAACCTACACTTAATGCTGACATTTCCCAACAGATTCCTTTCTGTATATTTTACTATAAAACTATAACATCATTTCTCTTCGAAGAGGATCTACAGAATTGTGGATGAGAGGTCAGATAATCTGTTAAACTTCTGGATTAAGATAAAATTAGGTTTAAAAATCCCTTGACTTTACTCTTTTCTTTTTGAATTGGCAGCAAAATTTCCAAACAGAATGCAAAATATTTGCAAGAAATTTTAAACTTGTGCTGGATGTTTTGTAATATAAATGTTTTGTAATCCTAAATGTTTTGAACACATTTAGGAACTTGCTCTCACAGCCCAAACATCGCGTGTAAAAACAGAATATATTTTATGTTAAAACCTACGAACACAACTAACATGGGACTAAACATGTTTTCAAAGATGCTATTCCCTTAAAATGCTGAGGATGCTGAGATGATGATGATATTTTGTGAATGTGCCATGACCATGACTTAGCTTGTCCTTAAAAATATCTGCTCCTTGAAGGCTTGTGAAAATCCTGATCTGAAACCTTAATCTAATTGTCAGCAACTCTAAGACAGGGTCAGCTTCAGGTTGACAACACCACCAGAGGCAAGTCCATCAGAGTCACCTGACCTAAAAGGTAACTTTTAGTAAGATTCAGATGCTTTAGTACTGCATATGGAAAATACATTAATTCAACCAATGTTGATGAAGTAGGAGTACTGAGTATGTCCTGAATATTCTCACATAAGAAATGCCAAAGAAAATACTCTTAAGACTTCTTAAGAATAGGTTATAAATGATTAGGAGAAGTAATTTTTCTTGGGCCTAACTCTCATATAATCCAAGATGTAGAAGTAAAATGAGCATTAACTCATTTTAGGTAAGACAACATTCTCTAACCACCTAATACTGCTAGAGTGGCATAAGGAAACCAAAGGCTGTATCAGCTGTTCAGAGTCACAGGTGAACTCCAAGAAGGCTCCAAACTAGAAGACGTTTTGGTCTTTTGAGCCATTTAGACATGTTTGTGTAAAACAATGCTCACCTGTCACTCAGAGTTGTTAGCGTAGAGGCATGGTCCCACAGTAACATCTTTAGATGGTTGTTTTCTCACAGTCATATCTTGTTTGTTTGGTTTTATTCCCATTACTAGGAGTAGAAGGGCATGCAGAAAACAGATTTTAACTAAATGGCAGAAAAAGCCTAACCAGCAAGATGTAACAGTTACCAGGTGTACATATAAATACAGTGAAAAAGCAAATTATGCATTTCAATTGTTGTACCACAAGCAGTGAAGCAGAAATTGCACTTTAAAAACCAAAGGGGAGCACTTACCTATTTCGTGCCATCACTTGCTTGCAGAGCAATGACACAGCAATTGAAGCATACAAGGACACAGCTAGAGATCTTTAGGAACAGAAGACAACAGCTAGCAGGCCATGCAAGACCCCTGACTTCATATCACCTCATTCACTGTCAGATTCCCCAGGCTGAACCTGCAAATGGATACTTAGAAATCTAAGTGTCAAACATACTGCCTCAATCTTGGCTATATGGTTACACCTCTGGAAAGCTGATTTTCATCCCTTTCTTTCACACATGCCAACCATTTAACATAGCAGAAAGACAGACAGTTGTACACAGAATAAAGAGAATAAACTTGCCCAAACTGAGCAAGCAGAGACTCATGTGCCAACTATCACACCACATAAAGAAGAAATATGTTGTAAGACTCAGTCAATATAAAATGGGCTGATTCAGAACCTCACCACAAAGGCTACATCTAGCAAAGTTCTGCTGGGGGTAAACATTTCCCAACATACTCATATTGTTGGCAGGAATAAAAAATATTAATACATCTACTGGCAGCAAGTGAACCCTGTAATTTACAGAAAGAATTTTCAAAAGCACAGACAGGTTTATTTCTTTCTTCTGACTTCAACAGGAGCAACATTAGACCACCATACAGTGATTTTTCATCTGCAAAGAAGATGTGAGAATTGAACATTCAGTAATCATGTAATGCTGTGCTCAAACAACGAAATATATTAAAAAGGGAGCTGCATACTAGCCTTCCAATACCAGTAACCGTAACTCTCATGGATAATAGCATTGACTTCAAAGGGACTCACAGTTTGAGTAAAGCAAATACTAGAATAAGTATTGTGAGACTCAGCCCTAACAAAGGAGAAAAAAGTGGTTTCGATGGTAACGTACTTTCAGCAATCCCATAAATCATTTGTACATGCAACACATGCAATTAGAGCCAGTTTGCTCTAAAGTTAGGTCTGTGCATCCATAACAGTAGGATCTTCATTTACGTCATTTATCTTTAAAATTTCACTTTAATATTTTTTCTTATTTTTAATTAAAAGGTTGGGAATTAACATTTTCAATACATAAAGTTAGGAATGCATTAAGCACACCTACTACAGGCAGTTCCTAGTAAAACCGTTTGCCTCCTAGTCTTCATTTGTGAAGACAAGAAATGTCTGCCAGAAGCCAAGGTACTGGTCATCACAAGACTGAACATTAGACTGAAGTCTGGATATTTTTTTTAAAAAAATTGTAGTAGTTGAATATTACATATTCAAGTACACATCAGTTCTCAAACCTTGCTAACAGTCAAGAAACATGGTTGGCCAAAATTTTTCTTGTGACAACACAAAGAATTAAGAATGTAGTGCCTGCTTGGAAAGATTCACATTTTAAAATCCTTATAGCTTTGTAAATCTTGTGTTTTTAGTAGCCTAGCTAATCTTGAGAGGGAAAGATGTGCTGCGTATGGAGAAGGGCAGTAAAGGAGAGAGAGTGGAATCTCTTCTTAGATTACTTTACTGCAACTTTCATCCTAAATTGTATTCAGTTCAGTTAAGAAATTCAGGCGCAGTTCCCACTGAGGAAAGGACCAAGTGTAGATAGCAGCCCCAGGTTTGAAAAGTTTGCCATCTCTTAAAACTGAACTTCAGCAGAAGACATCTGAAAATAAAATGCTATTTAAAAAAAGAATGATGTTAGCATAAACTAATAAAAACATCTACACTTGTTTTTAAATAATATCCTAATAAATGTTTTTAATATAAAATAATTATTCATAATTTATCCTTTAGATTTTCCAGAAACAGTGATATTTAGTGTGAATTCCCTTTGAGCAAATTTTAATTAGGGCTTTACCATATCTAACTATAGGTATATAATCCCCCAAGTGAAAACAAAAATCAAAATGGAAGAGACTTTGATTGCATCTCATTCCAAAAATATTTTTGCCTCCAAAGGTTTACTGGAAAGAAAACACTCCTGGAAATGATACAAATGGTTTTGACATTAGGAAAAGTAAACAAGCAAAATAAAGATGGAAAAACCATGCGGTCAGTTTGCAAGTGCTGTTTATTGTTTGAGGCAGGGTTAAAGCCTTTTATAAAGACAAGAACATATATGCAACCAGACTGAAAGTGACATTAGGTTATTCTAAACACCCCTATTCAGAACCCTGCTCCCTGTAATATGCCATGGCCAAAATGTGCGGAGGCTTCAAAACAAACAATATGACAGGAACAAACTAGGATTGCTGTTATTTTGGTAACCAAGAGAGACAACAAGTGCCCTAAATATTTCTAATGATATTTTTGATTAAAAAAAGAGGCATGTAGTTTTCCTTTTTCTAATATCTCCTAGGACTTCCAATGTGAATTAGCATTTCATCCGTAGCCATGCATGACATTAGCAGAGGCGTTACAAGTGGCCAAAATATGCTTTCCAGACACCAATTTGTATGGCAAACAGATCAGAGCTCAATTTGAACCACAGGTGGTGTGAACTGGATCATTCTGTGTGCACCACTGATTTTAAGTATCTGTTAAGGATTTATTATAGACTTTCAGAGTGAGTGAAGGCATCTATTTACTGAGCAAGGCCTAAAATGTTCAGCAGTAGCAAGATTTCCTTTGTCACTCTGCCAGTCCCTCATTCTTTTTCATCAGTCAAAATGATTGGCTTCAATATCCAGTTCACTTCCACCTGCAACACTAGCTGATAATAACCCCCAAAGTAGGCAACTTCTAAAAGCTGACATTTTTTTCAAACAGAAAAGTGAATAAAGACCACCAAGTAATTTCAAACAAGCCAAGAACATCCAGACAGTGATGGCTCTCAACTGGGACCAATGTGCATGGATTTGGAACAGCCCAGAGGTCAGAATTTTTGCATATTCCTTGGCCAATCCCATTGTATCTAGTAGCACTTAAGACAATGAAGTACTGGGAATTTTTTTGACAGTAACAAGTTCACGATTCTAAATATGTCCAAAATGTTTATCAGAAAAGCAAGAAATATGCCGTGCATTTTAATTTTTTCCACTGAAAAGCTGACAATATTCTTCTTTGATAGACGTCAAAAGGGATTAATCAGAACTCCTCTACAACATATTAGTAAAGCTGTTTTAAATTCCATCAGTTATTTTTATTGACTTTTTTTCCCCCTGTATAATTATACCCATCTGGTGGCAATTTTATTTTATATCACTCCTATTAAGCACTTTTTTCTTTCCAAATTTAAGCATTCAATTCTAAACGTAATCTCTGTACAAGTTAAAAATATTTTGTGCAATGAAACAGGAATAATACACACTGTCAATATCACAACTGAGGGCTTTTCCCAAGTATATACAGTTAAGCTGTGCCATTATTCTACATCTTTAAAAAGTGATTGCTTTTCTGAAGGTCAGAGTTAGTAAATGTTGAGATATAACTTAATAATTAGCAAATTTTGTTTGCCTGCAAAATTGCTTAAATCCTTTTCCTCTGCATATAAACAACCATACAAATTGATAGTACTTAGCATGGCTGAAATATTTTCAGGATTTTTTTTTTTCCTGTTGAAAGAATAAATAATCCATCTAGGCTCATTTGTTGGCAGGGGGTAACACACCAAACCAAAAAAAAATTACTGTGAAAGGATTTGTGTAAGCATGTATGAGATGATAGAAACACAAGCACTTAATTCACAGGGAAAAAAATAAGAACAGATAAGGGTTTTTTGATCTGAAATTATTGCCTCTCTCTTTTATAAACACTGATATCACCAACCACTTTCACCCCACAGGCAAGCCAGAGATAAACATGCTGCTTTTGCTAAGGCACCGGCCAATGGAGCATGCTCACTGAAGCCCCAGGTGTGACCCCTACTCTTCTGTGAGCAGCAATTGGACCAGGCAATCCATCACGGTGCTCCTCCTGTCAGGCCGGGTGCTTGGCTGCAGCTGTCTGTCACACTGGTGGATGGGACCTGCTTAAAGGCAATCATGTCAATCTCTATGTGACTACTCAGACTAAGATAGAAGGATGATCTTGACAGGCTCGGCAAAGTCAGCAGAAGGCACTAGAGGACTTTAGTCACATGCTTAAAATTTAGATGCAATTTGTGCTTCTTATGTGGAGGAATTGAAGAGGCACAAAATAATGCTGTTTTATAGCTGGTCATCTCGGATGAATCTGTTGCCCTCAGAATGTTTTCCATAGTAAATGTAGCGGCATTTTCCCAAAATGCCTACAACAAAAAGGAAACAAATTACAATTAGGACAGCAGTGGCATATACACAAATAAAGCACACAGCTAGGGAAATTTGAAGGAGGGAAGGGAACAGTTTTCTCTTGTCCTGCAAAAGAAAGTTTGTGCATTTAAAATAGTCAGTATTAGCATTTCAATCAGCAGTTTTGAATCCACTGGGAAAACACGTGTTCGAATACCTGCACGACCTATCCTGTTAAACATACATCCACAAGTGTCTTCAAAAATGGAATTACTTAACATTGAAACATCATGCACTGTGTTTTAAATCACAGTACCTCTCTCCTACTTTTGAAAACCAGAAAGTCTGGTTGAAGCTACACTTTGTACTCTCTATAATCTCCCTGCTACATGTTTATAGAGTTTTCCTGATGATTAAAACCAAAAAGAAAAAAGCAGGAAATTGTTGCAGTTTAATGTAGATCCAGTAAAAACCCTTCAAACCTTCACAAAGTCATCCTGCAAGCACCTAAAGCCATCTCTGCTTTCCAGTAGCAGAGAACTGAAGTGACCAGCTGAAATCCACACAGGAAATCACCACAGACATGGGCTAGAACTTGGGACTTCCTAATGGTTAGCCCTCCATATTCCAGTGTTTTTCCCGGACATACAAACAAACATTTAGTAAAAATATGTCCAAAGTAGCTCTCCAAATGACATCCCATGAGCAAGACGCAATTATAAATTATGTTGAATATCGGTACATAGAGGATGCTTTCAAAAATTAGCCAGAACTCTGCTTTTGGGAGTCAAGGCACATTATTCTCAGTGGGTACAGGCAGCAAGATGCATAAGGAAGCCTTAGCTCCTGTGGGTGAGAGACACATACCTGCAGATCTCACTAGCTTATTCAAAAGCATCCCCTCTGGTGGTACTAAGTGGTATGTGAAAGCGTAAGTTCACAGTCACGTCCCACCTGTGAACATCCTCAAAGATGCTAAATTTTACTAGCAGAGTTGTTCTTTGTGCCTTCAGGCACGTATAGTCAAATAAAAGTCATCTCCCATGCATGGAAGGAAGGTGAAAGGGTCTCCTCTACCTTGGGAGTGTCTTAACACAGAAGTACCTAGTTCACCCCCATAAGGGCAAACATAACCTAGCCCAAAGGAGACAAACACTGCCTTACATAAAGGGTAAAGATGGGGGAGGAGCAGATCCTCAATTCATGGCTTTTTTAGCTTTCCAGGACTCAGATAGCAAATACCGTACCCACCTGCAGTATGAATTAAGTATGCAAGCTTTTACATTCTGCATCTATTTTTCCAGTATAGCATGCATCAGACAAGCTACTAAAGCCTTGGAAGGCATGGGCTGTGCAAGATTAATGTTAACCCATGCTGCTCTTTCCTTCTAAAACATCAGGATAGTAACACATTCCTATGGGTGAAAGAAAAAGTAAAAATTGATAGGCCTGTCATTTGTTATGAAAAAACACATTCCACTTTAGGATAACACAAATGGGGACTATATAGAGCAGTGCCCAATTCCTTTCCCCTCCTCCACAGAGCTTTTGTCAATAATTTCAATTTCAATAATTTCACAAGTGGAGCAGTTTCCACATTCAAGGGATGATACTATCATTCCTAAACATGCATCTAATGAAAAGCAAGGGGTTTCCGCCCCCGAAACAGGTGCTATTCTAAGTCAAACTGCAGCAGGCATTAGGTTTTAGGTTAGTAACAAGGCCATCTAGAGCAATAAATGTAAGGGATACAAACAGGTTATTAATGGCATTCTTCAGACTCCTTTTTCACTGGCATTGATAAAAGTCTTGTTTGAAGTCTGCTGCATTTCTTAAGGACTGGAAGCAAGACTGTTTATAGAGATGCTGGTGAGAGAGTGTTGTTTGACGAATGCTGGAGACTGTAGCTAGGTGTCAGTGCTTAGAAAATGAGGCAAGGACATGAGGTATTAATATTGTCAATGATCTCTTGACAGGAAAACAGATACTGCATTCACCGTCAGATTTAAATAGACATCAAGTGCATTAATGACAAAAGGGCAGACTTCAAACAAAGGGGGCTGTATGGTGCTGCGCCGAGCCAGTCTCTGAGTTGGCAATAACCTGATCTGAAAAGACACTGTCAGGGCTACAGACAGGCCCGGGATTGTGTGCGGTGACAGAAAACAGAGATGCTGACAGAGATACCGGTGCCATATTATGCCAAGTATATTCTAACACTGTCTCCAGCCCTAACTAAATCTGACATCATTTCCTATTGCTTATAGTATCCTCCACTGCTCCGGCAGAATATTTCTCCCCAGACATCATTACAAACTCCACTGTAGTTTTAAAGTTACTGGCAGGCCTGTGCTGTCATGGAGGCTGGGTCTAGAGGCCTAAGGATAACCTCAGTCAATCTAAATTTGGAGTTTGCTGGAGAAGTGCTCTCATTTTCACTGATATCTCAGCTACTTGAGGTGATCTGAACGCTAAAGTGTGAGGAGCTGTCACCTTGAATAAAATCCTTAAAGTAAAGACGTTCAGTTCCTGGGATGTTCAGCAAAGATGTCGGACAGTCTGGCAGCAGGAAATGAAATCCAGCTGCTGCTGCTCGCCTGGGGATAAAGGTGCTTGGGCTAGTGACAGTTAAAGTCAGCTGAAATTTTTGAACTCCTGCAGCCTACAATTGTTTAAATTAAGGAAGTGTTGTCTCCACAGAGATTCCCTACCGAGGCACGCAGCTGTGATTCGATTGCCAGGCATATTACACACACCGCTTGGAGAGTCTTGATAAAAGGACAGTTGAAAATGTTGCCATAAGACTTTATTTATCACTAAGGTTATTTGTAAAATAAAAATTTGCTCATAAATTAAATGTGGTGACTGGTTGGTTGTTTTGGTTTGGTTTTCTTCTCCATTTCCCACCTCCCTTTAGCAACCACAAAAAACTCAACTACAAAAGGCTTGTGTACTGCAATGAGAATTTTGATGCTAAGATACGTTACACATGAATTTAGGAAACCTAGTGCTTCTCTCCTGCCTGTCTGCTATAGTTTTCATTCCTTGCAGTTCAGGGGCAGGAGCACGCTTGTGTTTTTGCACACAAACAAGGGGACGAATAAGGGGGAAACAATACATCTGTGGCTGTTGTGGTGTTTTTTAATTATAATATCCAGCATTGGCCATAATAAGCTAAGTATACCCCCTATACATCAAAACAACACACAGCATCCTGAATGAGGTTTCTGCTTGCGGTTCTTAAGAAATGACAACACAAGGTCTCTTGAGGGATCATCTTCCCCCAATGAGGCTTCTAATTTTTAAGTAGCTGCTTCTACCATCACCACAAGCTGTTAAAACTATAATTATGAAAAAAATGCATTGTGAAGAATAATTTTTAAATTCACTCTTTATCTTTTAAATGTTTTCCCCCTTTGGAACGGATGTTCTAATTATGCTGGGTAAGTAATGACCTTGCAGTTGCTTGCATGTGCTGTGGTATCAGTCTTTCTTCACAAACACATTGTAATGTCAGCAACACCAGCTTTTCCTTAGCTGAGAGAAAACCCAATTATCCAAATAAATAAATACATACGTACGTGCATCCTAAGCATATGAAAAATTGTTCAAGTCATGTTTGCTCCTTCTAAATTTGGCATGTGCTGCAGAAAGCTATGGTGCAGTTGGATCTCCATACACTTTCCTAGGGCAAAAAAGGTTTGCAGATCTTCAAGTATAAGAGAAAATGGTAAAAAGAAGTTGCAACAGGATATGCCAGACCTATAGATCATACAGTCTCAGTCACAGGTTAAAATGCAGCTCAGGCCAACAGTGACCTAAGGGAATTGTTGTCTGGTAGCATCTTGTTGCCTTTCTTGGTTTGCTCTTTTTCCTAGCAAATGAATGTTCTGCATCTAATAAAAAAACCACCTTTCAGACATCGTAGCTGGGGCAGCTGTTAGCAATGGAGCCTTCCTAGCATTCAGTTTTCTTTAAAAAGTAATTACTAACACTAAGTAGTCAAGCCAGAAGTTTTGCCACACCCATCAAAACCTATTGGCACATCTGTCCAAGATCCCCCTCAGGCATTCATTTTAACATCAAATGTTTTTAATAAACCCCTCTGCAAGTGCAAACAGCAAAGTATTCACAATTAAATTTGTTTATCACATTGGTCTACAGTATACATCAGGGACTACATTTCAGCATACAGTCCTCTGCCTGTCTTTCACATAGGCTAACCACAGGTCCTTGTACTAGGAGCTGCGGTCAGATAAGTGTAGCACTTCATACACAGATTCAATAGTCTAGTGGAATTCCACTTCACGTAACTTAAATTTGAGTACAGTACCTAAATCCTCCACTGGCAATTTGTGTTTGATCCATATTCATCTCTTTTTCCACAACCTGCTGTTGTATAATTTTGCTATGGGCCATTAAACAGCTGCCATGTTCCACGAAGAAGCCGGGTGCATTTCAGTGTGGTTGTACTACCAATCTGTAAATTGTTTTGAGGCCATTCAGGATGAAATATCAATACTATTATCATTTTTTTCATAGGCACTTGGGCACATTCTAAATTAATGAACAGAAGTTGCAAAATTCCCTTAAATATTAATATAAACTTCCTTTAAAGGAAAATAATTCCCTACCTAAAACTTTTAGAGGAGAATAAATACCTATCTACAAAGAGTTTCAAGTCTACAATGCTACTGATTTAGGCAAAACACCTCCATCAGTTGAATTAATTTAAAACTCTTAAAAACCTTTTCATCTAAGGGATATGTAAAGCTGGTTTGAAACAAAAAATCCTTCTGTACAGGAGCTTAGTGATTTTTTCATTTTATATTTATCTTCATGGAAATTCTAACAATTTTATCTAGCTGACAACTTCTTATTTTCAATTCCACTTTGACTTTCTATGAGAAACGAAGTATTAGGGGGTTTTCAAGAAATTAGGATCCTAATCCTCTCACCTTCAATAACACATAGGGGTTTTTTCTGCTAAATCAGGAGAATTGAATTGTATATACTCTCATAGTCATTTTAGTTTAATAAAAAAAAATCACTCCATCTAGTTGTACCTGAGCTGTCTAATTTGTATTCATCATTAAGAACATTCAAACAACTGAATGCTGTAAAAAGTACAAAAATATTTCCAAACGTGCTCCTTCGAAATACTGGCTTTGTAATCCTCAATTTAAAAAAAAAAGCCCAAAAACCAAAAAACAAAACAACAACAACCCCCCCCCCAACAAACCCCAAAACTGCAAAACCATTAGCCTGCCATTCAGCCAAATCAGCTTGAAATTTGGGAGCACAGACCCATGGCAAAGCTTCACAGCAGGCAAGGATAGGGGTTTGGGATAGAGTGAGAGGAGAGATGTTAAATATCTAACAGTGATAGGAAATAAAGAATAAACAGAAAGTTTACTTGGACCCAAGTAGTGCACTTTTAGTTCTACTGAGTCTTGTGGTAGTGACATCAGGGATATACTTTACAAATGAAAAAAAAAAAAGGACTTTTTTTTTTTCCCCCCAAAAAATGTTGAGTGTCCAAGTCAGTCTTCTGAGGTTACTCTGCTTTAATTTGCAGACATTTATTTATTTATAGTTGGACATTCATAGCTGTTTATGTAGAAATATATTTTTATAAACAAGAACAATCATTTGAGCAATTAGAAAAAAGAAATCCTTTACATTTGGAGATCTGTTAGAGCTAAAAGCAGAAAAGAATACTTACTGAGTTATGCTGTTGGTCCATTCTCTGTAAAATGGATCAAATTTAATAAAAAATTTAAAACTATAAACTTATAGAAGGAAAGGAATTTCAGACTTTTGTCCTTCATGTTGACTTTTGGTGGAACAGAACAATTGTTTCTATTGAATGTGATCCAGCCTACAAACTCTTTGACACAGGAATCTGAGAAGCTCACTTGGAAGATAGGAAAAGTTGTAAAGGATCACCTGGGTCACTCATTCCTCCCAAAAGCAGCCAAGTATGTAACCAGAGAGGTCCACTCAGACTTACACTCTGCCCCAGCAAACAAACCAGTCAGTATGGCAAAGCTCAAGCTCAAAAACTGCAACATGACACAGGAAAAGTGGCAGCTGTCCTTGCTAATGTGCTCTGACTACTACAATTAAATCTGTTCGTTGCAACTGCAGTTTCCAGAATGCTCCAGGTTGGAGTCAAGACACAGGATCTAGACTCCTTAAATCAGAACAGAGGGAGCAACAGAAAGACAAGCATACAACACATAAGAAACTGAATGCCTTTGTTTGTGCTACAGTGAATGCTCTAAAGGGTTATCTTATAAAGACTTGAAATATCATAGCAATAAACAGAAACCAAACAAAAATCCCCTAAGACAGTATCATAAAATACTCGCTCAAATAACAATGCACAGATATTAACTTCCCTTATGTTATAAGCAAATTAATCTCTTTTTAAGAGGAAACACTATATGTAAGCAAAAATAATGCATAATTCTTTGAAAACTATCTGTGCATAAAGGGATCAGGTTGTGCTTGAGAAGGCTGAGGACAGAGTAGTCCCCAAATATCCCAAAGAGGACCCCTTGTATTAGGGAATGTGGTCCATTGCGGGTTTCCTGGAGGAGGACGTTCCCTCAGTAGCAAACTTCTGATCCTGATTCTCTCCTCCCTCTGTGGGGAACAACACTAAAGGAAGGTAACCTTCACATTCAGGGGAGATGAATTACCTCTTTGCTCTGCTCCTTGCACAGGGATGTCAAAAAGCAATACCATTTTCCTGTGGACACCCTAAAGCAAGGGGCACAAAGTGATCTTTCAGACCGAAAGAAATTATCAAAAGGCAAAAAATCAAATCTGTATCCAGTCTACAGCAACGGTGTTGGAAATATACCACCTAAGCTAGAGCTGAGAGGAATCAGAGCAGGCAAACTAAGACACTGAATTATTGCAAGTATCCTGCACAGACAAGTACTGTGACATGTCAAGTCTCACTGGCCTGTTTGTAGGAAGGGGGGGGGGGGGCGGGGAAGGGGGAGTATGTGGAGAAGTGAGAGTAGGGGAGGGGAAGGAAAGCAGTCAACAGGGAGAGGATGTTGGAAAAATTTGCAATGAAGGTGATAGGAATACAAAGACATGAAGTTTGCATCCTGGGCCAAGGGAGCCGCATAAATGTTCAGTGTAAACTAGCAGTCAAGCTGATGTGTGATAAAGTGCAGCCTGCTGTAAATACACTTCAGGGCTCCCAATGCAGCTGGGGATGGAACTTGTAATTTGGAAGGGAGAGGGGAGGGGAAAAAAAAAAAAAATAGGAAGAAAAAAATGCACTGCAAGCTTTTTCTCACATAATCTGTTACTGGAAAATTGAGAAGCTTGTCCAAGTCCGTGGGAATAGGCTGACGAGCTGATACTTAATAATAAACCATATTGTGTCATGGTGTGGAGTCATCTAGATCCATTCAGGCCACAAACTATATTACTTTATACAGCCCTGGCTGACATACATTTAAAGCCTTCTACACATTAAGGAGCCATTAGGCTGACAGATTAAAAGTTATCTTGGAGCTAATGTTTCCATTATGCGTATCCTGGCAGTGGAACAATCAACACACTGTTCCTCAGATGTCATACTTTGTTTAAAAAAAGGGGAGGGGGGAGAGAAGGGGGAAAGAAGGGTAACTCTCCCTCCTTGAATGACATTGACATGATCAGCTTTGATCTGGGTATGTGCTGTCTACAGATTGTCTACTGTTGGCTAAAATAGGAGCATTTAGGGCATAATACTTTAAATCATTAACCAGTTCCGTACTCCTCTGGGTATCATTGCTACAACTTAAGGCCTTACACTTGGGATTTTTTTGCAATCTTTCCATGCTTATTGTAACCATTATTAGAGAAATACATCGGGGGCGGGCAGGGGGAAGTCTCTCTCTAGTGATAATGAAGCAAAAAGCACTACAGAAAAAACCCAAATGCTTTAGACTCTCCAGCGCATCCTTTTTTGCACTCTCAAATAATAACATGGATGGCATTAATGCTGACTTTACAATGAAATATTTTGTGTTGAATATGTTGGAAGTTGAAAGGTTTAAAGCAGATCTTTTTTAATTATTCAGACACATAAATTGTATAGTCAGCTAGGTACTGCAGTCAAAGAAACCCAGGTGCACAGAAAGCATCAGCGTGTCAGATAATACAAGTGAGCTGATGCTTAAATTTAGATATATTGAATACCCTTGAAGGAGATGAAGGAAAGGAAGTATGGGTTCACAGTTCTTTTAGTCTTTTAAAACACTTTTTCATATATCTCATTTGCTCATATACAGTCTAAGTAAAAGTCGTAAAGGCAGAACAAACTACTGTAAATATCCAATGCAAGTCAGGTTACATCTGTGAAATACCCTTCATCTCTAAACCAATGTCACAAGAGAGTCATTGCTTTCTGTTAATGACCAAACACCCCAAACTGGACTAGCAATTTCAGCAACCAGGCAAAAAGCCATTCCTCACCAAAACAGAGCCATCTGCCCGGCTTCCCTCCCGTCGGGCTGCTTCAAGCCGAGAGCATCAGCACTAGAGGGCAGCATGCATTTGTCTAAAAAACGGACCACACCAGCAAACGAAATATTCCAATATGACAATTAAAGCAATACTGTTCATTACTTTTGCAGCCAATTTCTTGTTCTGTCATGATCAAAGCCTATATTTATACAATCTCTGCTTTCAGCCTTTTGCCCAGGAGCCTGACTTCTGTTGGACTAATCTCAGTGAGCATCACTTTGCATATACAGATGGCTACAAAAGGATGTCACTGGGTAGTGGTCTGCACAAAAGGCTCAAAACGTTGTATGGGAGGGAGACGACCATCCACCTACACCACTGGCTTCCACTGCAGCTGGGGTGGCACTTGTTCTCTCACATTCCCAACATAAAAAGATTTTTCAAAGTAGCACTAGAATTTATTACTTTTGATAATGCAACAGTATGATATCTGAAGTGACGCAAGAGACGCTTTTAATATCTTCAGAATGGCGGAGGAAAATGAGGTTGTAAAATCCCAGCCCTACCATATTTTAAAGTTCAGCTGTTCAGTGTACACTCACCATATTAACTTAGAAGATTTTCGGTTAATTTGGCTAACATATGCAAAAATGGTATTTCTGTAGGCTGCTCTATACTTTAGGTTACATTCTACTAATAATACTTACGTTAATCAGCAATGAAGTTAAACCATAAAGAAGGACAGGGTCTTTAAGAAAACAGAAAGTGAATACAATTATATTGTACTTCACAAACTTTAACCATGCCCAGATTGCATTAGCAGTAAAATGTGAGGGGAAAAAAAAAAAAAAAGAGGGAAGTAAGCTCTTTCAGTTACTGTGATAGAATTAAACAAATGTACCATGATTTATGGGGCAGAAAGCAAACTTTTGGAATAATTGTTCGGAAAGTCTGCAAGCATTCCAGTAAAATTACAAATTCTTACGTGAAAAAAAAATGAGCAGCAGGGCCCTTCTGGAGAGTTTAGATGTAAATTTGGCTCATCTCATGAGTAAAACTTGCATGTGGATCTCAAATGTGCTCCTGCTGGAGGAGTTCACATTAGGAAAAAAAAGCCATACAAAACTCTGTCTGGCTCAACTGGTTTGAAATTTCTCAAGAGAGTCATCTGAAATAAAGACAAGTTGCTTTTATTTTTAAAGCTAGGAAAGAAAGTCTCTCAAATAAAATTAAAGAGCATAATGAAATAGTGCTGCTGTCACATTATGATACAGTTAAGAGAACCTTCTTTGCATGCCATTACTTGCTCTTTTCCACAAGCCCTTCCTCAGAAACAAAGGAAACATTTAAATAATTTCTAATGATAGGATTGCTTTGAGTCTTCCTAATACAAAACCCAGCATTTTTTAAGAAAATGATACTACAAGGCCCTGGACTCCCTTGATTTCCAGTGGAAGCTGAAGGCATTCAGCACTTTGTAAGACCCCACAAAACTGGCAAGCTCCTTCCTTTCTTCTATAGTAGCATCAAACGAAATCAGAAATGCATCTGGATCCAAACACCCAAAGTGTTCACCAAATTTCTAGTTCTCCGGACTAAGTGTGGGCTTGCCTCTTAGCAGAATTTTGTTGTGTGCTATATCATGTAGAACACTATCTGCTATTGCTAAATACTTACTGACCATAGTCTAGTTCCCAAACACTGACTGCCTCAACTTTGGCATTGTTCCCTATCCACGACTCTTTTCCCCCTTCCTCAGCCTCCTTTTAAAAACATGCTAATGAGAGGAAGGCTGAAGGTTAAATCACAGTGAACAGCAGAACATACAAGTTTACAAGTGCACTTTTAGCCTCTATGGAAGCTTTTGCTAAACATAAGAGATAGGGAGCTGAGAAAAAGCTTGAGAGAGGACACATTAAAACCCCTCCATTAGGGTCAGAGTCATTAAAGTTTAGTCAAAGCATCAAAGACTTTCTAACAAGTATTATGCTTAGTAAACGTTTTCCACTGGAGCACGGATATTGGTGAGAGCTTTTGGAGTGTGTCAGTTAACCAATATTCACCTGCTTTGACAGCTTGAAATATTACTGACTTATTGGCTTGGTTCAAATTTGTCAGACTTGACTATGTCGTAAGTTAACATGTCCCCATATTAAAAAAGAAGCCAACTGGCAAACGTGCATATTGGACCTAATAAAACACATCTGGCCAAACAATCAAGCAACACTGATCACTATATTACACAGAAGTACAAATTAACAGCAACTGTCTTTGAGACTACCAATCTAAACAGGATGCAATAACCTGCTACCTACTACTTTACCAAATACCCTTTAAATGGTTTACTGAAGGATAAAACCTCCACCATATTCTGAGACATTCAATTGCTTGGTTAAAGCTGTATAAATATTTTAGATGTCTTGAGTCATCTGCTGATACAAATAGAAGAAATGCTTAAGACAGAAGCTGTCCCTCAGTCCAGAGAATGTTTTTTAGCCAAGGAAGCCCTATCTGCCACAGGAAGGCAGTGGCTCTAACAGGTAGTACTCTTCACCTTCGTTCTCAGAGTGAGTGCTGCTAAAACAGAAGGTAGCAGGTAGTCCAGGATTAGACTATCGCATGAATTCACAGTGGGAAAGCTAGTCACATACAGTCACTGGATAAACATATTCAACAGCAGGGTACCTGAGTGCTGCTGTTAAGCCTGAGGCAGCACTAAGCAGTCTCTGTCCTGAAGAAGTACTGGGCACAGCTGACTTCCACAGCATCCTTTGAGATCTCCGACAGAAGGAATGCACAGCACAACTGCCCTACTAAAGACCTCAACCATCTCAAAAGCAATAACAAAAAATTATACAAGAAAGATCTTTTCAGGGATAAGGAAAGCTTAACCACTTACATGTGTGCAGTGAACCCTCTGGTCCTTTCAGAGAGGCTCCTGGGAAGCAGCTATATGCTACTGAAGTATTTCAGTCTTTGGGCATAGCAAGCTTGACATCCCTGTTGGCATTGCTGCTGAGAACAGACACCAGCCTTACTCAGAAAACATCAAACATGACTTTCTGCTAGCTGTGGCAAAGCTGAATACTGGAGGCAGGGGGAGGAGAGGTCATAGAGGAAGCAGTAGTTAACGGGGTAAAGTGAGTGTTATAATCCCCAAATTGCAGTAGGGCTGAATGTTTTCAGACAATTTGCTTGTCTAACCCAAGACAGTATCATTTTTCTTTCTTCTAGGAGAGGGTTAAGAATATTCTGAAGCTTGGAAAATGGCTGCTGTTGATACTAGTGAGGCCTTCTCTTTAACTAGATCCTTCAGGAAAAAACAAATTAATCAACAGCCAGCTGAAGTGGGTTTAATGATTGCATTCTGCATACAATCAGCTTTTCCCTTTTCAAGGGCCATCAATATGTCAAGGGAAGACATATCTGAAGGATATAGCTCTTAACATCAAGGTTATCTATTCTCCACAAGGCTCCCACTCCTTACTGGGCTGATACTTTACACTGCCTGTGTCTAACATTTTCATCAACTCTGCAATCAATCAAGGTAATAATGTTGTGCAAAAAATCAATTAACAACGCAATTAAACTTTCCTTATTATCTCAAAGGGCTGAAATAATACCTAAAGGGAAGATAGACTCACTGAATGCAGACATCCATAACCCAATGTGAAAGTGAATTATGAGGTTAGACAGATGCAGGCATGTACTGGCGCTGTTATTTTCAGAGGGATATATCTCATCCAGGCAGTGTATCAGTCACCACCAATCCCATACCCTAAAATTCCAAATTACTTTTAAGAAATATATGATGTGCAATATCCATTTCATATTCTCTTTTAGAGATAAAGCCCCCAAAATCTGAACAAGAGTATTATTCAAAGACAAAATGATCTTTCAGAGAGAACATAAAATATAAAAGCTATAATAACATTTACATCTGTATACCACCCATGTCTGTAAATGCAGGTCATTAATTATACATAATCTGTAGTGAATAAGGAACAGAAGCAGCAGCACAACATTTAAAGCCCAAAGGCTCAAATTTGCAAATACCTTGCACCGAGTACACTGAAGGAAAAGCCCCAATATAAACACATCCAGCAACAACAGCAAGGACCTAAGTATCACTCACTGAAAATAAGACAGAGTGTCTATATTATTTTGTAATTACAGTCAACCCTCATGGAAACAACCCAAGAGCTGAGAGTTTTAAAGTTCATTGAAAGCAGACAATTAACCCCTTGCTGTTGGTAGGATTTAGGTTTTAGCATAAAGACATTAAGGATCAGGGGCACTCAGCACACCAACACAATGGAGTCAATTCAGTTAGGAAACCAGGTGCAATAGTCTTGTGACAGAGCTGCATGGATGAGGATTTGGGAGAGGGAGAAAAAAAAGAGTAGGAAAGAATACATCTAAAATTAACTGCCTTATGAGTGATTTTACTAGTCCCCAGGGACAAACAAAAAAATGTTGTTATACAGAGAATATAACAACAACCAGGCTAGGTGTTTTGTGGGGGGTTTTTTTGACACCTATAATTTTCTATCACACAACCTGAGCATTCCCCCTCTGGCCCCCTTACTCATTTCCCAACACACACACAGAGCCTTCAGCCTCTGTTGTTTTGATTTAACATAGGCAAAAAGATAATGAAAAGAGAAAACATTTAACAGAAACCTATGTCAGAATGACAAGCTAGGAACACATCCTGTAATTTGGATGTGAGAAAGGTTTCCCTTAAACATTGCATTTTGAATTCCTCTATTAAAGGGCACTCTCTGCGTCTGTGCTAGCAGAGGTGTTCTACAAAGCAGTTCTCCCAGCAGGGTTTGCTTAAGCACATAACAGCTGCAGTTTAGAAATGGTCTATTCTTACAATTAGCTCATGTAGTGCAAGTGGCTTTTTTGGACGAAGAACATCTTTTTTTGTTGATAATTCTCCCTGGTTTTGTCTTTGTCTTGCACTTCGTGCTCTTCCCCCTGCTACCCCCCATGCTGTGGAGTCAGTCATGGATGAGACAAATAAGTGTGACTAAAATTTTCCACAATTTTTGAAACATTACGCACTTTTCCTGCATGGATTTGGGGCACTAATATTATTCCGGGATTAGAGAATTCAGAGATTACTATCTTAACCTTTAGTAACATAATTAATATGTTTTCATTTTCAATGACTTCATTGTGTGTCTATCAACTGGAACCATTCCTGCTGTGTATTTGATTCCGCTGACGATGGGGTGTGTTGGATTTTAAATGATGTGCTAGCACTTCCGTTCCCTATATACTCTAGTTTATGTGTTATTCATGACTTGCATTTGGAGACATGGATGATACACAGATGTAAATGTTATTAAAGATTTTGTGTTTTAGATTCATTGTGAAAGTTGTCTTTGTTTTCAGATAATTCTTTTAACCACCACAAATAACCAGCAATACATGACATTGTCTTGAGACTTTTTTCTTTGCTGTTAAGGTTTTTGATGAAGAGATTTTTTTTTTCTCCCTAATGTTCTCTCTTCATCAAAATAAAATACAGGATAAACTGACAGACAGCAGAGATACACCTGCAGGATAATGTAGAAGTAAACTCCATTTTTGTAATACGCTCATTATACAAAATCAAAACCAAAAGTTACTTCATTTTTTAATAGCTGTAAGGGCTGCTGGTCCCAGTTCAAGAAGGCTGCGACTGGCATAATTCTCAAACTGCCCTCACCCTTTAACATCACATTCACATTCCTGAGGAATTTGCAATTAACATGATAAAGAACTTTGCTAAATCATGGTTCCCTATCTTCTTTTTCTCTTAGATTACAATTATTTTAGATTAATAGTTCTCTATCACTCCTTAAAGATTTTGACTATATGACAGATGTATCATATCTTTGTTGCACTGCTACCACATAGGAAAAAAAATGAAACCCAAATATATACTTAAATGCACAGTACATACCAGCCTTGCAAACATTATCCAGCCAGTAGTGAGAGGCAAATTTTTTGATGGACAGACAAAACACCATTAAATTTTTTCATTGTCACTTATTAAGGCAAAGGGTGAGCAGGTAGATTTGTGTGTCCGGGCTGGTAAATCTTCAACAGTTGTGTGAAGCTGCTGTACTTAAGTACACATATACATCTACGTAACTTTGAACCGAAAGAAAAGTGCTTTCAAAAAACCATGTTTAATCACTAATAATTCTGTCATTTGACAATATTTTTTCATACATCCTTCGATACTTTCTCTCAATGAAGTTGAACCTTATTTCAAATGTGAAGTCTTGGAGTTTTTACATTTTCTGCTTTTTGCTTTAAAAGAAACCTTTTACAGAAGATTTTTTTTTCTGTATTTTATCCATTAAGCCTATATATAATACATAGCAGCAGCCTCTCTACAGCATTTAAACATTCAGAAGCCACGGTAAAAGGGATTTCTTTGTCTGAAATTCAAGCTTCTTGTTGTAAAATCTAACTTGGAGTAATTTAGTTAAATGGTATAATGGGTTGACCAAGAAAATAACTTACCATGTTTTCTTCCATGGGAGTAGTGTGCTGGATAGTGGCAGCTTGTACTCCCCAATGTACCATTTTACAGAGGACTTCATATTTTGTTGTGAATAGTTACTGAAAGAGAGTTTTCCATCTGACAGAGAGAATCAATCTAATGTCACCCACTCTTTACCTCCAATTTTCTACCAGTACCACCTCTGTCTGATGCAATCTTGTTAATGTTCTGCTGTAGATACCTGCTGTTTTACTTCACATGCCACTAAAGCTTACTGCTTTCGAGCAGTTTTGGAAAACTGCTTTTGAGCTTTATGAAACAGAAGACAGTTTGTGAAACTGAACCAAACTAACTTAATTCAGCAGGACACTGTAACCCTGCTTCTAAGTTTTTGATGCTTCATTATGACAAGAATAAGCCTCCAACCTTCCCCTTCACCAGTCACATCAAAGTCAGCTCAGAGCTACTCAATACAGCACTTCTAATGGCCATAAAAGAGCATGTCATGGCTCAGTTGCCTTGCACTGCATTTCAGGTAAATCCTAGCCATAGTGCACTGTGGCCATACAATGGAAGAGGCAACCCACTCCCTACTGCAAGATGTAAGATCAGGAGAAAGGAGCATGCCTGGAAGCATCATCAGATTAGGCCATACCAGGTCCTTGAGACTAGGAAGCTACTCTATTTGGGACAAGTGGCACGAGGTCAGCAGAAGAGGTGAAAAAAAGGCCATTTTCATGTAATTTCAATTTTGTGCTGGACTATGAGTTCTTCAGCCTTCACAGACTGTCTGGTCAACGTACTCACTTCATTCTTTTATTTTTCATGGTCTAAACACATAATTATTTATATGCTTGCTCAAAAATGCAAATAGTTCATCATCTAGGGGAGTAGACAAGAGTAACATTTTCAGTTGCTTCTTCAACGACTAATTTGTTATCAGGAAGCAGTGTATGATCTCTCATAAACATGACAGTATCAATCTGCAACATTATTTAGCCAAACCTGACTTTATTCTGAAGTAGAATCTGATGCCACATAACAAGGAGATCTTCAGATAAAACAAAATCATTAAAATAACAATTTAAATTAAAATTGCCTGCCTGCCAAATAGAAGTTAGATACGTCATGTGCCTCTCCAGTAAGATGAGATTTCTGCCATTCCCCCAATACACTTGTCTGCCTTAAAAAGTCTTCGGTAAAACCAACACAATATGCTTGGACATCATGAAGTAGGAGGTCAGGCATCAAACCTCCTCCAGATGGCTCACTGAAGAGCAATTATTCAACTGAACAGGATATTTTAGAGAGATGAAGTCAAGAGACAATCAGTTCAACCAACCACCAAAGAAGCAGTGACCCATAGGCTGGAGACCATCCTCCCTTTCTGAAGTGGTTCCACAGTATACCTTATCAGAAGCTTCACAAGACCACTCTAGACCATTGAGGATCCATTCAGGTAAGATCAGCCAAGTGGGGGTAAAACAAATTACAGAAAGACGGTAAAACACGATCTTCCTTTTTTATTCCATTTTTATTAGAGTTTTTTGTTTAACATGGAAAAGTTTGTCTTCTTATAAGACCAAATGGTGTGAGGACAACATTTTTCTTCATCTAAAGAAAATAAATTCACGTGGTCTTTCATAGCCAAGCAACTGTGCAGGACTGGTGAATCCGGCAGTCTTGTGTAGCCTCCTTCCCCATTTATAGCAATGATGGGTATGTCCTGGACACACATGGCTCTAAAATTTATTGACTTCAAGTGCAATTAATATCCAAGCCTCTGGGAAGCTTATATAAAGCTATTACTCTGTTCAAAGGCGGGGCGGGGGGGGGGAAGGACCATCAAATGATTATTCTGAAAGTTATTTTTCTGTTCTACTTTGTCTGAAAAAGGAAAGAGGGGGACGACTGCTCCACAATTATAAATCTTCTGAAATTGTAACTCAGGAAAAGACTTTTCAAATAAAATGTTTCCCAAAAAAGAATATTTGGCAGCAGTTGGCTCTTGTTTTCCCTAATAACCATTAAAAGTCTGCCCTAGTAAACCGTTTTACTGCAACGTTTGAAATGGTAGAGCTTACATTTTATTTAATGAATAGTTGCAGAGCATTAAAGCAACATCTCATCGGCAAAACAGCTCCTTACCCTCGCTTTGTCTCAATTGTTTTTTTTACATTTCATTTTCAATGACATGTCAGCCGTCTCTCACCAACCTCAAAGGAAAGTTGAATGCAGGGCTTACAAAGTTAAGCTGACATTTGCTCTCTTCCAATAAAAAATATTTAGTCCATTAAACATAAATACCTGTCATTATGATACATGGACTGGGTACAAGCCTCCCGTTTCCCTCTGATGTTTATTACATCCAAACAACTGCAGTGCCTGCATGTTTTCAACTTTAGTGTATTGATTAAACTTTTAAATGGCTGCCATATAACCCAGGGACATCAGGAAGATTAATTTGCGTCAATGTTCATCTGTAATTCATTAGCCATTTATTCTTTACAACCACATGGGCTATCAAGAAAATGCAGGCCATTTTTCACTCTGCACAGGCTTGGGAACAGATCCTGAAATTTGTGCTGCATACAAATAAGCTCCCCAGGCCCGGCCACTTAAACTGCTTGGCTTTTCAAAAGTTAAAGTTGGGAATAACAGCAGAAAAAAAGAGAACATAAAAAACCAGAAATGGACAAAATATACGTCCTCAGGGTACTAGGGATTTAACTGAGTTTGTCCACCGTCTTTTCATCCATGGATTATAGTTTCTTATTTCAGTCAGATTAAAATAACTGAAACTTGTTTCTGTGTAAAGGCCATAAATAAAACGAGTTCACCCCCCTCTAATATCTTCTAAGATGCAGTTACTTGAAGAAAGCTAGAAAGCGGCAGTGAAGTATAAAAAGCTCATGCCTCAAGGAGGTTGTAGCTGTGAATCCAAGAAAAGGATGCAGTTTTAACCACTCTCACATTTATTGTGGATTCCAGTCCTGCCTTTATTTGGTAAAATGCCCAGCTAAGTATCGGTATGTTTCCTCAGGGTAGAGGTAAGCCATCTGGCTCCTTGATTTGCCCTACTGACCCCTTGGCGCAGTATGAAGTGCATATTAAATAAGGAAAAGGAAAGAGAACAGCAATAAAGCAAACAAAAATGCACATGAATTTTACATTTACAGCATGGAAAGATCAATGAAATGCATCGTGGTTTCTTTCCTCTTAGCTACCTATAAATAAAGTAGTGTCACTGTGCTAGGTAAATGCATAATGGTAGGGCATTGAGCCTAATGGCAGTAATCTAGATTCCAAAAATGAAGATCTCATATAAGACAAATCCAACAGATTCCCTCTTGCACACAGGAAAATAAGCATAACGGTACCCTGTAACAAACAGAGAAATCTTCACATAAGCCTAATAGAGCATCTAGGATGTAATGACCTCTACCTAACAGCAACAGCCACTTTGCTGCCATTTTAAAATATGGATTTATGCATACATTTGAAAACAAGGAAGAATGAGACAATTTGCTTCTAGTATCAGTGATCAGCTTACTATTCAACATCAATATGGGTGAAGAGAACCCCGGAGAGAGAACCTGAATCCAGCATAATCGCAGCCATAAAATGGGCGCAAAAGAACAAAGCTACGCAAGGACATTGCTTCAGAAAGTTTATGGGACTGAAGAAGACAATCAAAAACATGGCCCTGGAACTCTGGGAGGTGATTTGCCAAATTGGCCAAATAAAGGGTTACTACAAAGATTTAGAAAATACAAACTTACATGTATGAATGACAAAAATGTGTTGTGAATGTGTTGTCCTGTTTATTGTAATGCTCACAATGTAAGGCTGATGCCATGCTCAACCTGCCTGCACGGTCCAGCCTGACTTCTTTACACCCTCAGCAAGGTGTGATATCACTGGACATGCTCTGCTAAGGCACAGCGGGGAGCAGCAGGCTTTATTCAAGTCCAAGGAATGCAACAGGAGGTGACAATGTATCTGAACAATCTGATCTGTGGAGAAGAAAGGGACTTTGGCCTATATCCTTCAGTAGCATAGATCCGAACAAACGCTGCCCTGCCATTATCTTATCTGCCAAAAAAACACCATTTGATGCATGCCTCTGCAATTTGTATACCTTTATGTATATAGGCAATCTACAGGTGGGATTGCTTGGCAGCATTTCTCTGTCAGTTGACTGGCTTGTAAATACCCAAAACTAAGTGACCTAAAAATAAATTACCAGATACAAAGGGATATACTCAGTGACTTTTTGGGTATGCTTTTGTGTTTTATTACATGCTTGAAATTTAGACTTAGTTCATAAAAAAATTCATTATGGTTCATCAGTCTCGCAAGCAAACACAAATTGATTTGTAGTTTCATTTTCAACAAATACTTACTTCTAATAGACAGGAGAAAATTAAATGACTTTTGGTCAGATATTTGGACTCTTTTGAACCTGAAAGTTGAGTCAAAAAGAAAGTTGGGAAATGAGACAGTTACAAAGCCATATGTACAATGAAAAAAGTCAATTTATCCAAATCTGAGTAGTTTTATGCTGTACACATAACCTGAGTCACTCTGGTCTGTATCTTGCCCCACTGCACAAGGAAAAGATGAAATCTCAGCTTCAATTTTTTATTTTGTTTTGGTTTTGTCAGATTAAGTTAGACCTTGAAAATAACTTAAATATATTTTGTTTGTTTGTAGTTAGTTAATTTTCTATGACAGGAGACATACCGGGAACTTCAGCAATGAAAATACCTGGATAACAAGCGAGTTGGAAATATTGCAAAATTTACCAAGCCTAAGTAGAAAAAAACAAATGCAGTGTTAAACCTGTAACTTAAATTAAGGAAAACAAAGCAAATTTTAGCACAACCATGGAGTTTCTATCACATCAGAAAAAAATCTTAGATAGTAAGCAAAACAATTGCAGATGTCCTAGAACGGAGCTATTATAAAATCAGTGGAAAGTTTTTCAACCTTATTTCTGTGGCTATCAAAAGCTACCTCATGGTGCCCACTAAAGAGAGTGTTTCCTTAGAAACTTTCACCCTTATTTTTCTATTTGCTAGCATTAACTTACAGTACAACACAGTCAAGATGCAGGAAGACCTTGGAGTTCAGTTCTTTAATGTGCCCAGTATAACCTATTTGCAACACCAGTGATACAGTAAAGGAGTTGAAATCCCAAAGGGAGGCTCACCAACCCCAGGATCTAATTAAATATTGACAAATTAGGTACAGCAACCCAGGGGATCTTTTGCCACTGTGCCCTTGCTGTAAAACTTCTTTCCTGGGAATGCCCCTTATGGGCTGTGTGCCACGGCTCTGTGGCATGGGAGCAGGGTATTGCAGCTCACCATTGCACTCAGACTCTCTCATGTTGCAGGAATCCCCAAATGGGAAGACTAGGTGGCTTTGAACTCATGCTTGCACCAGGGGGGCCTAAAGCAGTGAGCTCAGGACTCAGTCATTTGTTTTCATTTTCATATAATGATGTGTCTAGCTCTCATGGTTGCAGAGAAAACTGTACCAACTCGAACCATATGTTAACTGAGGCAGCAATATGTTCTTAAATTGGCAGATATCTCGAAATGACAGTTCAGCAAGATGTGAACTATTTTCAATCATCTCAATAGGGTGTTAACTCTGAAACCTAAACATTGCCTGTACATATATATTTTGTTAACCATTTCACTACTAAATACTTTGAGCAAGATAGATAATCTGTTCCTCCACACTTCTCCACGACAAAATATCCCAACTTCTAATTTGAAAGCATCTCTGTATATAAATTGGCCTACTTCCATACTTGGCTCAATCATTTTGAACATCTCACAATCAATGTATTTATCCTTATGCAATCTTGAGGCAGTGAAGTGCTGTCATCTCCTTTTTACAGATACAGAAAAAGAAAATGCAAGAACATGACAAAAAGGAAACAGAACACGGATCAGCTGAGCTTAAGCCTTTTGTCTGAACCAGTAGATTAGCCCTTCCTTTTACGTGGAAGTTATGAGGAGACAGCGAAAAATCCACTGAATTAAAGTAAGAGGCTGAATATTTAAGAGTAGTATTATCCATATATGTAACAGATTTAATTTTTAAGAGGTTGTGTGCAGTTCAGTTTAAATTAATTCAGTTCTTTCATTGAATGCCACAGAATTTCCAAGGATTTGCTCAAATTTAAGGCCAGCTTACCACAGAGCACAGACTTTTGTGCCCTTACCTCTAGCTGGTCAATTTTATTAATACGGTGTCTTAGCTTTAGGCTATAGCACAATAAAATAAATATAAGACAAATTCAAATTTTAATACCAAACAGAAGCTGGTCAAAAAAACACAGGATCTGGATCAGTAACACTTTTTAAAATCATACCCGCCTAAAACAATGCATAGAAAGAAAATAATAAGACTTAAAAATACATTTGTTTAGGTCTCAAGTTCCTTTTTTTTTTTTTTTTTTTTTTTTCCTTACTTTTGTGGATAATCAGGCAAAGGGGGCAGCAGCCAGTATAATTGAAACTGTTTTCTTATCCAGCAAGTACTTTAGGTTTTTAGTCACAGCAGTAACTGCACCTAAGCCAGGAATGGAAGTTGGCTATTTATTGCTCAGATGACAATATAGGTTACAAGAAAGTAGATAGCATGACAAAGCTTCAGCCTGGCTGGACTACATGGCCAAAGATGGCTATGCGTCCTGATACCAGCATAAGTCTTTTTCAAGCAACTGACTGCAACAACTCCATCTAGTTTGTGAAGTATTCTGTGATGAAATGCATGCTACACATGTAAAGTATTATTAGTACATTTGCAAAATGAAATTTCTAAGAGAAAAAGCACAGAACACGCCAACAACAATAAAGCAATCAATTCCAATAGGATGCAATAACTTGCAATAAATTGCTTTGTAGACAAGGATTAAATTGTTTCAGCACCAGCCACCCGATCCAACTTAACTAACAAAGAGAAAAAAGAAATGAGAAACATTTGCTTAAAAAGCTCATAACTGTCAATGTGTTCAGAACACCAGCATGTCCTGCTACACCTAATACCTTTGTCAAGGTGGCCTATCTGGAACTACTCTTTACCATTCCCTACAGACTTCAGTTGCAGAGTTTCCCCACAGATTCTCGCTGTATTTGCCAGCACTGAATCTCTGCTTGGGGTCTGAGTTTGAGACAATCCAGATCCACACACAAAGCCCCCCTTACCCTGCCCCCCCCTTCAGTATCACTCATCACAGCTTAAGCTTGTCTGGTTTGCACTGGCAGTGACCTGGATGTTGCACATGTTACAATGTAATAAGAGAAAAATACCAGCAATAAGATTGCTTGTGTGATGTTGGTTTTTCATAAAGATGTGCTTAACCTTCTTCCAAAAACATTATTGTTACAATATTTTTTCTATGCACTGATTTTACAAATTAGCGTTACATTATACTGAAAAAGAAGCATATTTGGTCTAAATCCTTGTATTAAGCATACTTTTCAAACAAAGGCCTTAAGAGCTTTGGTTTGCTATTCCACGAGATCTTTTAATAAATCAGCATTGTAATTCCTAATATTTTCTGCTATTAACACATAAGATCGTGACTTTTTCTTCTCCTTGTAGTCTCATGCTATTTTAAGTGACACCAAAATCGAACCTCAAATGACAGAAATTCAAAAGAAGGGTGATTGTCCATTTGTGCCATGGCCTTTGCCTTGCAGCACAAGATCTATGTAAGACTGAAAAATAACTATGAATAACATTTGGTAGCAGACTGGAGAGTTACCATTCATCTTCATTTCCACAGGACAGGTCTTAAAGCCTTGGCTGTCATATACAAAGCATCCAAAAATACTTTTGCTTATTAAGTAACAACATGGCACTCTGATGCAAAGTGGTGACTGAACCACCCTTTGGGGGTGCAGTCATAGAAAGGCTCTACACTATGAAGCAGGATTATATCCATTTTAAAGGTTGATTACTCTTCTGTGACATGATTTACTAAAAACCCTTCATTTTATACCATAAGTGCCAAAGAAAATCCTATGAATGTTCATATGATGATATTTTCAAACAAATCTAAAATTTTACAATTAAATTTACCAGTCCCTAAATCGTAGTTTTAACTCGAGGAAAAAAATCACACATAGGCCTAAACTCATGAAGATATTAAACTGGCAACAAAGAGATCCATTAAATCTTTTTGAGTTAACAGCTAGCACCTAAGATCCCTACAATATGATTGTAAAGAAAAATAGATACTCAGAGGCTAAACCTGTGTTCTGCAACATACTGCAATGCTGGTCCCCACACACAACTCTGCATTGGAAAGTAACACGTCTCTGCTCCGTTTCCCTGACCATCTGGGCAAGAAGCTCCTGCACAGCCTCTGGTGGGACAAGCTTAGGCCCCACGGTTCTCCACAGGGAACCCATCCCCCCATCTGGGGTGTGGCCTGGGTGCGCTTGTTGAAATCAGGACAACAGGGTGCCTCACTGAGCACCCGCAACATAAGGGAGAACTAACAGCAGATTCTCACAGTGTGAGAGAGGAAGATGAAATAAATTGTCAGATAGCACTGGACAGGTAGAGGAAAAATCCTGTTTCTCTCCCAGACACTCAGAACACACTCCAAGCCTGTGACTAGCATGCTGTTACCCTTCTGCCTGGTGTTTTGGAGTGAATGTGTCTGTGACTGCCATGACCTGCACCAAATTGCATGCTGCCCACCGAGACATGCACTACTAATCTCAAGGGACTTGGAATTTGCAAACCACAAGGGGCCAGGGAAGGACTCAGCCATCAAAGCCTCAGCACAGTCAAAATGGCAGTCTTTGCTGGCATGTGCAGCAGTGGGGCATTAAGTACTTCACTAATGAAAACATAGACAACTAGAAACTTTCAGTCACTAATGCACCTGATCAGCATTTTATGTATTGCTCTCTTGCTCTTAAAAGCCTGAACCACATTGGATCTTGCCCTTAGAGCCTAGTGCTTAGCCACTTTAAAAACACCTGCCCCAAGAGTTTAGATGTATATCTATAGAAACGAACCTTGCACACTTAGCTGCTTCTACTGCCTTCATGGGTGATCGGTGCTAGCATTGGAAAATGACCCCACTTCATTAGTTGCCTAAGTTGGGATTTACAGCTGGAGTTTTCATAAGAACTTAGCGCTACAACTGTGACTGGATATTCAGAAGAGCTTAACTCCCATTAGGCAATGAAAAGAAGCAGCCAGCATCTCAAAATGCTCTATGTCCAGCAGCTTACACTGCTCTTCATTGACTAAAGAAATCAGAAAACTGGCTCCAATAAAATTGCTAAATTTACCTTAATTACTATGTTTCCTTAATGCTCCATTACTCAAATTCAGAATCATTTGAAGTTTATTGCCTATTCATGGTACCCTGAAGAGGGGTTTTATTTGCTGAGCATTCGGCAGCTTGGTCTCAATGAAAGCTAATATATTAAATTATTTTTGAAAATACAGTTGTGCAAAATTAATCTTATGCTCACATTTCGAAAAACTTAACCTTCAGGTACGACACAAGTCAGAAACTTAACACACTGAGGGAATACTTTACTTTAATAGAATGGATTACTGTTAGCCTCTCCTTCACTCCTTTCCCATGCATTGGAGAGGACAAACTGACAGCTTGAGGTCCACAAAAGACACATTCTTAAACAGCACTTTGCACACATCAAGAACTTTCATAAAATAACAGCACTGCAGCACAGATTCACAAATTACAAATAGGCGTTATGATGTACTGTGCCCTCTGAAAGAAGATTTAGAACAGCACAACTTATTTTTTACAGAGTTTTGCATTGAAAGTCCTTTTGAAAAGTGGCTAAATACCTTGAGTATCACTTTTTATTTTTTCCAACTTGAGCACCTCTTTTTTTTGCAAACAAAAAAGCCTAATCTCTACTGTAACACAGCATCTTTAAAAATTTAATTTCAAGACAGAGCACAGCCCAAAACAAACCCCATCCCAGACAACAACCAATTATTATTTCCTGTATTGTGACAGAATGAAGATGCCAGTATCAAACTAAGTGGAATTTGGTAAATAATTTACCTCTTTTCAACCAAAATTTTAACTTCAATGCAGCTTTTGAAACAGGATAATTTTTTTTTTTTTCCTAAACAACTTAACCAATTTAGCAATACATAAATATTTGGAGCCAGCGCCTTTCATCACTGAATTCAATTGCTTAAATACAGCCTGTTTAGTAATGTAAAAATAACTACTTGAAAGACTAATGGCAATCCACCAGCTTCGAGACAGGATTTTGCAATATTGATATGGTTTCTAAGAGAAATTGATTCAGTTTTGCAGACACATCAACAACCATTGGTACCAACTCTCATTACTGGGCAGAAATTAACAGACATGGACCCTTGCCCACAGAGGCTGTCCTTGACATGAGCCATTAGAGCCGTCTAAACTGTCACTAATTTTGTTGTTCATAATTCAGCGTTAAAATTCATTTCAAGGCAGTTGTATCTTGCTTTTTATATTAATACATTAGTCCCACAAAAAAAACCTGGTGGGGCACCCACCAGAACTTAATGAAGAGTTGCACAGCCAAATTGTTTAACAAGCAGTTAATACTCCTTTGGTCACAAAAGTTAAATGATAAAAAGGTATTAAAAATGTTTTTAACATCCCTCTAGTGCTATATAGAATAAAGTCCTAGTGACAATGCTTTTTCTTCTAAAGAGTCCTGTCCATAGCATATATAGGCAATGATTGCTAGTTGTGTTCATACACTGCATTTTTCACACAGGATGTTTTATTCACATTGCAGACAGCATATTTGAATCTAAAACTCAGACCACAAAAGCCCACATTACTTAGCAAAATAGATATTGACTGCAAGGAAATTGACGACAGGTTAACTGTAGAAATTCTTAGATCAGGTTATCACAAAATAAGGCTGCCTCTGTAACACTACTTTGGGAACCATGGATTTGTTTAAGGCTCAAAAACTGTTAATCTTTTTTTCTTTCTTTTTTTTTTTTTTTTTTTTTCCATCTAAGCTACAAAAAGCAGTCTCAACTTAGGATGAGTGTTGAACAATAAATCCTAAGAGTCTGACAAACCATACCCCTCAAGTACAAAATAAAAGGCCAACAGGATTCTGCTTCCATGAAACTTATTTTTCATTTTTGAACGATACCTAAAGGGGAAGACAGAATTCTACTTTTCTGTTCCTTTACTTACAAAAGATAGCTGAGATTCAGCACTTTTCTAATCTTTAGCAAAGACATATAACAGAAGTCTTGTAGGATAAACAAGAATTTTTTTGAATGCAAGCTAAAATTATTCATATGAATTAAGCTTGCAAATGTTATCCAATATTTATGTATCTATTTGAAGAAACAAATTACATGGATAACTTTCCCAAAAAAAGTTTTTCTTGCTTTCACCTGAATTTCAAGGTTCAGAATCAACACCACAATCAACAGCAACTAGAAGAGGAAATGCCAGAATTCTTGCAAGAAAGTCTATTCCAGCCCAGCTCTGAGAAAAGCTGCAGAAAGGATATCTAGTTTGGCTGTGTTCTAAAGCATCCACACCTAAAGATTCCTATTCTGACATAGCTTACTGAGTATTTCCAAACCTCAGGATTAAAGATCCAGATATCACCAGCTGAAAACCTTTCAATGGTGTGAAGAACCAAGCTAAAGAAAAGCAAAACAGAACACACCATAGCAGAAAGAAGGTAGATGCACCGTTGAGGATTTAAAGCATCAAAAATGCATCTTAAAAACTGATTGTTCCTGTGTTTAAAAAGTGTGGGGAGAAGAGACTAGTGAGCCAAGAGGAAAAACTGGTCTTTGAATCTACATTCCTAACTAACTTGTTTTGAATTCTGCCACAGTCTAACATGTGAGAAATGACATTAAGGGCAAAGGGTGACATGGCAGAGATAAAGCAACAAGAAGGTATTTAAAATACTTGCCAAGAAAAAAGCATCCATCTGATAAAAATTTAGACTTGAAGGATGCCAAAAACTAGGAGACACACAACGGAGAGATTTGATGAGGTGATTGCTGCTGCAGTTGTCAGGCTTGTCAGTAGAAAAGGGATGCCAGATTTTAACTCAAAAATAGTGTCAGCTTAAAAGTTGCCTCTTTTTCACCGCATGTTTCTAATTAAGATGACATTAGGGACTTACTTCTGGCAAGTATAAATAAAACTGTTTGGGGTTTAGTGTAAAAGATTAGGTAGAAGGGTTTTTCAATATCTTAAAATAGAGAAAGAAAAAGAAACCTGTTATGAAGAGCAAACCCCCAACAACTTGTGCAACAGCCACAATCCAACAATAATCTCAAGATGGTTTTGAATTTGAATAATGGACAATCAAAAAAAGACATTCATTAAGTGGAGTTTGACAACCTTAGTGAAGACATTTTTCTGTTTTACCTTGAGCAACTTTTATGAGCTATTCTTCAGATTAACTGCAGTACTTTAGAAAACTACAAAAATGAAGCTCCTCCTACCACTCAAAAAAATGGGACAGACTGAAACCTGATCTCATTTGGAATTCACAGCTTTTGCAATCCCAGCCTTCAGCATTTCTGTATATTATTTTTAAACATCTTACCTCTAATTCCTCCTTTGAAGAAATTTGTTGCATTACATTTCATACATGCATCTGCCTAAGTCTTAGGCACATTGGGAGACTACTACCTTAACTGGGAGAAGCCACACAAGACGTTACTGAAATACCCTTTTATGTTAGTATGAGGATGTTTCTAACACTAGGGACAGCCTTTAGGATTGGAAGAGGCAACTAGAAAGGGATAGGCTTTCAATTTACAGCCTGGATTCTTTAGCTGGGGCTAGTCACAAGACTTGGCTGATTTACACAAGGCAAGGATCTGGAGCCATGTTTTCACTCTAATGAGGTCATAATTTAAAAAAAAAACCAAATAAATAAAAAATTTAAAATTTAACAGGCATTTTCAGGCTAACACGAATGAAGACCCTGGGGACTAATGAAGGCAATGAGGTTTATAAATCACATGTTTATAACTGAAAAGACATCATTGTATTATCTAAGCCTCTTCAAATTCAGCAGCCAGCCAGTATTGTGTTTAATTACCGTATCCAGTGAAGCTAGACACTCACCCAGCCCACCCTAAGCCTGTTTCTATTCTATTCAAAATTCTGTTAGCCAAATAAAAACTTTCAGCACTGCAACAAAGAGATGTCTATGGTCATACGGTTTCTCATTTTTCATTCAGTAGATATCTGTACCTTCACTCAGTGTAATTGATCTGGCTCTGGACAGAATTACAGTTGTATTGAAACCACACTGGAAGTGGCTAAGGACTGGGGAACCACTTACACAAGGTAGGTGCCCTTACAAAAAGTAAGCACACAATTCTACTCATCTGATTCCTCTTGGGATGATTTAAGAGCAGTAGATACTATTTATTAGCACAGGCAAGGAATAGCTGGTGTACAGAGGTTTCCCTTTATTGCTTGCTAGGGTGGGGATGCATGATATCCTTCTGCCTTTCAGGTTAGCAAATTACTTTGCTGCTGGAAATAGCAAGCAGAGAAGGAAGCCAAGATTTGTCCATAGCCTACTCCCCTACATTCAAAGGGAGAAAGGGAATGTACCATGAATATCTTGTTTCCTTCATTATGTCTGGAAATGAGATATGTGGAGGCAGTTTAAGAGAGTGAGGAATCACCCACAATCACCAAGCCCCAGGATAACCCTAAGTATTCTCAGGGTCAGAAGGAAATATATTCTGATTAATGGCACAAATGCAGACTCAAAAAAAATGTGACTGTTTTTCTTTTCACATTTCCTTTTTCCTGGAGAAGACATAAGCACCATATAAAAGGAAATAATAGACACGATAGCCAATGGAATAAGCCGAGGGAAAGCATAACTACATCTTGCACATACTATAAGGGAGATCCAGGTCATTATACTATTACAGAAACAGCATCAGTTTTGACATGCACCTAAACTAGTCAGTCTGGTAGTGAAGAAAAGCTTTTAGCTTTGGTGCTGTTCCATTTGGATGCAGCTGAACTGCTTTCAGAAGTTGAGCAGATTTTGACATACTTAGAACAGCACAATGTATAAAGGGAACAGGCTTGGAATATCAAGATTTGAGCTAGCTATTGTTAGTGAATTTTGGTGAGTGGCTCAACTGCAACATCCCCTACAAGCCCTTTCCTCTAATATTTCAGATTTTGCCTATTGTTAAAAACAAATGCTTATAGCTATCCCTGCACACATGGCATGGATAAGAATCAAGGCACAGAAACAGACCATTTGATGATGTTCCACATTCAGGACAATACTGAATTTTAAAATGTAGTGTTGTTGTGGAATCTATCAATCCTGCAAGACATGACAAATGGCCACTAGAGAAAAGCCTGTGCCTATTTAGGATGCTAATCCCCATTTCAGTTTCTAACTGCTTTTGATATCCTTTGCTGAGGGTCACTAACATTACCTCTGAGCTAGTGGAATAGCCTGTGCAAGACCCATCATCTGCTCCACTACAAAGTCACTTACTGAATTTGCAAAATCTTCAACAGCGAGCTAAGTCAACCTCTTTCAGCTTAGCTGTGACCCAGTTTACCCTTCTGACTGCCCATAATTTGTAACATTGCAAACCAGCGTAGATGTTTCTGTGGTGACCATCACACCACAGATGTAGCTTATATTGTTCAAGGAGATGCTGTGCCTAGATTTAGAAAAATCCCATCTGTTCTCATAAGCTGTCTTTTCTCTAGAGATATATCCATGTTTGCATAGCCATATCACTATAAAAGATAATGCAGGAAAGGTTTCCATTACATCCTTGCCATGAAAAGGTCAAGAACTTGAATAGAACATAACTTGGTGTCATATGAAATAACTCCCACCTAAAAGTAAGAAAGTATCTTGACACACTTTAGCTGTGGGAGGTAGGAAAAACAGCAAACTTGCATTAAGGAGTCAGTTACTTCCATTTATTACCACATACGTATTAACATTGTGCCATGTAACATTCACTCTTGAGTACCTGGATTTAGTCCTGTTTACTTAGTTCCACCATTTTATTTCCTTATTATCGCACAAATAATTTTCCTTTTTTCCTACCCTCAGACTGAATAACTCCTGTCTTTGTTGCATATATTCATATAGCAAACCAAAGAGAAATGTACTTATATGATCATACCAGCATGGACTTTACATACATTATACTGTGAAAAGCCTAGTTTTCTATAGGCAAGAAAGTAATGACCCAGTTTTTCAGCATTCGCCACACCCTCCTCAATCTCCAGATTTTCCCTGACACCTAGCTCTAAATATTTAACAGTCCTTGTGCCAACACACTACAAACCAGTGTTCATCCTTTATCTCCTGTGAAACCCCCATAGCAATCTTTAAAGACACTAATGATGAAAAATTAGAGGCTTTACAGAATAAGAGAACTGACCTTTGCCAGTGTGAACTGCCCATGCTTGAATGGAGTTCTGTGCACATTCAGCAAAACTTTTCAAGCCTATACAGTTTTGGTGGATGGCCAATATTACCCTAGCATTGCTTTTCAGAATAAAATTGACAATCTTTAATCCTAATTTGAGTTTATTGCACAGTGCAGACATTTGGGATTCTGCCATTGTTCAGTAAATTGTACTTCTGCTAAGTGAAAAGATGAGAGAAAGAAATACTTACACTTGGATTTTTAAGGCCAAAACAGAACAATCTTTTTCCTTTATAAGCTAGCCTGTATAACAATGAACAGAATAACAACTCAAAGGAAAAAGTAAAAAGGAATAAAGGATAGATGACTAATGTAATAAGGATTACTTACGGTCACTGTGAAAGCTATTGTTAGAAATGATGCCACATAAATCAATCCAGAACATTTCCTAGGTTAGAAATATGCACTTAGATTTTACAAAAATAATTTTTAACTGAATGTGATTATAACTAAACCCAGTTACAATTAGAATTTGGAGGAAAACATCTAGCATTGCCCAAATTAGTATGATTATTTACAGCCATGAGAGCACAGTAAATGCTTTCTAACAAATGAAAATGTGTCATTAAGCTAGACCAGGAATATATTTTGAAAAATTCTTCTTTTGAGTATGTTTTAGAACATGTAACAAACAAATTATTAGTTATCATGAACTGTTTGCAAAACTTGGCTATACCTTGGCTCTCAGGCATAAATTAAAGTCAGACCTTCAACCTGCTGTTCGATTCCCAAACTTTATTTTTGTAGCCTTTCAAGGTTCTCACTCCAACAAAGACTTCTTTACTGTTTATGAAAAAACAGACTTCAGTTTTTCCAAAGTTGTACTGTCTTCTTCCATTTCTATTAAGTGGAAACAAAGCAAACAAAGCTTAACTTAAAAAAAAAAGAAAACCAACACACAAACCAACAAACCAAAAAAACCCACCAAAAAAAATCCCCCAAACCCTCCCAAACCAACACTAAAGCAATACCACCAAGATAAAAAAACAAAACAAAACAAAACAAAGAAAAAACACAAGGAAAGGGCATTTACAAAGGAAGAAACCTCTTTGCATTTTCAGAATCTGTTGGTGGTAATTGTATTTTTGTCTTTATATAAAGGCAAGGGAAGGAGGGCTGAGAGCAAGTAGCAACTGACTAACAAAAGAGCCCTCCTTTCTACCTCATGCAGTACCAGTGATTGTAGAGATTGATTCAGATCAATTACTTATTCTGGAGACGGTACTCTAGGACCACAGCCCTCTTTATATAAATACAGTCTGGAAAAGAACAAGCAACAAACAAACAAAACATGAAAGAAATGGAATATTTTTTTCCAAATTGTACATATAGGGTTATGTCATATAAAAATTGTTCAAGGACACATACACTAGGTTTGTCAGAAACCCAGGCAGACACATGCTCAGTTTTGCTTAATGTCAAACATGTGTAAACCTTGCCATACTAGGCTTAGGCTTAAAATTACAGAATTGCAGATGATTTAAAAAAGGTTAGGAAAAATTGTCAACTGTTTTTTCCAGTTCAAGAGCTGGGGCTAATCAAGAGAAAGCAGTGGGAAACAGGTTCAAAACAAACAGAAAGATATGGCTCTTTACATAACAAGTAGTAGACCTGCAAAATTCCTTGCCAGAGGCTGCTGGGCATAGAAGCTTATATGAACTCCAGGGGAGATCGGAGATCCATTACAGGTTAGTAAACAAACCTAGCTCAGGTAAGTCAAATGCTGGAAGAGTACTAAGGGGAAGTATCATATATAGTTGCTCAATTCCTCTCAGCAGACATCTGCTTCTGGCCACGCTTAAAGAGAGAACATTGGGCCAGTTGGGCAGCTGATCTGAACCAGGGGGAGCATTCTGCTTGTTCTTATGCTATGCTTTGGGAAGCACATGGTCATCAAGTCCTTTACTCTTCACCAGCTTCTTTCTTTTTTCTCGGTGCAGTTCCCCATCATGCACAGGACTGGTTATTGATATGAACACACAACATATACTCCCTATAATGCTTTCTCAAAAGCTTTGAATTTATCAATCATTGAGTTTCCTACATTAACTCAAGAAGTTACAATTAATTCTACTCTTTTGGAGACTGTCCATAGTTCTGTTTTCACTTATTTTGGCTAGTAGGTATCACACATCTATGAAAGAATTAAAAGCTCCGTTCCTCAGAATATCATTCTGTTTCAAAGCAACCTACTATTTTACCAACCTTACTGGTATGTTTTCTTTTTTAGAAATGGCAAGTTAGTAACAGTAGCCGTATTTCTACATAGGTTCTAATGACTTTCCAATGCTCTTCTCTGAGGTTTTACTTCAGCCATCTTACAGAAAAATATCATGATACAGTGCCATGATACAGATAAGTATCAACACCTCAAATATAAGTGGAGAAGACATCTCTGCTAAACACAAAAGCAATATTTTCCTATACACACATCCCCTCCATGGTCAGAAGAGTGACAGACACTTCTGACTTTCCACCCACTGCAATACTCTAGTAGTGACTTCCTAGTCCTACACAAATCTGTAGGATGCCACAAAGAAATGCCTGATTACAACTGCTACGACTGCTCAAAGTTGATAGAACATTTAATAGATCATTAATGCCTATGCTCTGTTTAATTTTCTGCCCTTCTGGCACTAATATTTAATCAGGTTTTGGATATATTCTTCTCTACTAATTAAGTTTACAAAAGCTTGATAAGCATGTGCAGCTGACAGAAGAAATTACTTCTCTTCTTTTTTTTTCTAGTCATCTCTGTTCTTTATGTTATAGATTCTTAAACAGTAACATGTTTCCAAAAGGAAATCATGGCCATTTAACAGATTTTACTATTCCAGAAAATATACTTCTTCCAGATTTCAATATTTTCAAATAGATTTTATTTATGAGCATTAAAAATCCTTCCTCCCCTCCCCCCCCCCCCCCCCGCGCCTTTGTCTTATACTGTGTTCTTCAGTTAACATCAGCTGTGATAATTTCAGACTGAGCCTGTCACTTCAGGTTTATCTTTTGAACCCTCCTCATTTCAATTGCTCCATCCTTTCAATTTATTTTCTTTAAAAGATCTGTTACATTGTAACTTTATAGAAAGTTTTTGACTGAGCTCATCAAAACCAAAAGAATGGGAAATGCAACAGAAAGCCAATAGCTCCATATTAAAATTATTTTAAAATACACATTTCATTGGAAATATTTTATTTAAGGATGCCAGAAATTCAGACAGAAATTGCTGTCACTATGTTGTACGACAATGCCAACTCTTGATGCCTTCTTTTCAAGGCAGTATTTCTTTCAGCTATACTATTCCTTACATTAAGTATATTTTCCTTCACTTGCATATGTCTGTAATATGACTAAAAACTAATAAATGCAGCTAAACTAAACCATCTAATTACAACATTCCCTTGAATCATCCATCAGATGGGTAATACATTCACATGATTAAGCATTACCTTTCCTTATGAGCAGGATTTACCCCCTTTTATCTTTTAGTGCTTTGAATATAGCCAGGATGAACTAAGCAGAACCAGTTTGATTTTAAGTGTACAGTGACAAAAAACTCAATCCTGCAGGGGTCAGCAATTATTAATGAAGTGTAAATTTCAAAATTAGCCACAGAATGATTTAAAAGGCATTTGTTCCTGAGTGTTCTTCCTCCTCTTTCTCAAATAAAATAGATTAAGAAGGAAATTAAATTCTTCAAGAAATAAATTTTGACTGAAATGAGAAATCACACTAAGAAGCTAATTTAAGAAAGATGAAATTAATTTTGGTGACATTTATTCTATTTAGCAAAAACGGCGACAAAACATATAGTAGCTCTGTTACCATGAGATAAGACGTTAGTAATTTAAGGCTGGGCATAGCTACAGTCTACAACGATTTAATCCTTCTGGTACAACATCCCTTGTGACCTATCATTAAAGGTTTAGAGTAAAACTGACAATTATTATTAGCTGGTAATTGGATTTTGGAGATTCAGTATAAAGTTAGGATAATTTAAATGACTGTTGACATTGGAAAGATTATGTAAACCCTCTGAATCAGCTGTATTTATCAATTTATTTGGTTGGATAAAAAAGCCCTAGCTTATCACCATCGTCTAAAACAGAATACAAAATGTGTGAATTACTGCAGTATTCTTTTTCAAACTAATAGAGGCAAAGAAACAGTAAGAAACTCTGCCTTAGATGAAGTGCAGACCATATTACCATCTATCAAAATTTTTAACTACTAACCTCAATTACAGTAGATGAAAAGCAAATTTTTATAAACATGCTATTCTTAAAACATTACTGAATGTGTGTCAAAAATTGAGAAAATTGAAAAGAGTATTTTGTATTATTTTATTATATGGATTTTTAATTATCTATCCTAAGTTTTAGAAACTAATAATGGAACTGAAAACACAGCAATTTTTAGAAATTCATAGAACTTTCTTTAGTGCTTCATCATTCTGGTTTCTATATGATGTATACACGCATATCCCAGTCCTGCCTATAACTCTGTACGTCGGAAAAATTGAAGTTTTTTGCAGGACAAACCATATATTCTGTGCTTGATTAAAAACATGGTAGCATTTAAGATTTGCTTTCATGCATCAACACACAGTATTTCAGACAAAAGCATTAAGTCATACTGATGTCTGATTATCCATCATTCTTTAATAATCACTCTCTTAATTAGACACTTTGGCATCATTTTGAAAACATACCTGCTAATATCTGATACTGAAATAATAAACCCCAGCCACAGAACTTGAATTTTTTTTTTTCTGATATTTCCCTCCCCAGTACATTTTTTCCTTCTGTTACTATTACCAGTGCCCTCTACTTCCTACATGAACACTATGATAGACCAAAATCTCTGGGTGCCATAAATTGTACCTGTCCTCCAAGCAGCAAGTACATCATCTAAGAAATATACACTCTGAATAAAACTTTCAAGAACTCAGGAGCCAAGGTCCATTTCAGAACACCGTAGAACACAAGTCAAATGCATGAATTCACTGTGCAAAAAACAGAACCATATTAATTTTGCTGAAGTGTTCAGCTTTCTATTATTCCTAATGTGCTCAAAGTCTATTTGGTTTTTGAACAATTATTCATTTACAAAACAGGCAACACTGCAAAACTGAGTGCTTAAAAGTAAGCCATTAAATCCTTGTTTTGGTGTCCAGCAACTTGCAATGACTTAGTCAAACTGACTAGGAACTGTTGAGTATCTCATATTTGAAAAACAGGCTGCTTGTTCAGGTGTCTGAAGGGGAAAAAAAAAAAGGGGTGGAAATCACAGAATTACAGAATCAGAGAATGTTAGGAGTTGGAAGGGACCTCGAAAAATCATCCAGTCCAACCCCCCAGGTGGAACAGGACCATCTAGAGTAGATCACACAGGAACACTTCTAGGCAGGTTTCGAATGTCTCCAGAGAAGGAGATTCCACAACCTCTCTGGCCAGCCTGTTCCAGTGCTCTGTCACCCTCACAGTGAAAAAGTTTTTCCTTATGTTAATGTGGAGCCTCCTATACTGCAGTTTGCACCCACTGCCCCTTGTCCTATCATTGGCCATCACTGAGAAGAACCTGGCTACATCCTTCTGACAATCGGCCTTTACATATTTATAAAGATTAATGAGGTCACCCTTCAGTCTCCTCTTCTCTCTCTAAGGAGACCCAGCTCCCTCAGCCTTTCATCATAAGGAAGATGTTCCACCCCCTGAATCATCTTTGTGGCTCTGCGCTGGACTCTTTCAAGCAGTTCCCTGTCCTTCTTGAGCTGAGGGGCCCAGAACTGGACACCATGTTCCAGATGCGGTCTCACCAGGGCAGAGTAGAGGGAGAGGAGAACCTCCCTCGACCTACGGACCACAACCCTTCTAATCCACCCCAGGATGCCATTGGCCTTCTTGGCCACGAGGGCACATTGCTGGCTCATGGTCATCCTGCTGTCCACCAGGACCCCCAGGTCCCTTTCCCCTACGCTACTCTCCAACAGCTCAGTTCCCAACTTATACAGGTACCTGGGATTGTTCTTTCCCAGATGCAAGACTCTACACTTGCCCTTGTTGTATTTCATTACATTTCTCCCCGTCCAGCTCCCCAGCCTGTCCAGGTCTCGCTGAACGGCAGCACAGCCTTCTGGTGTGTCAGCCACTCCTCCCAGTTTTGTGTCATCAGCAAACTTGTTGACAGTGCACTCTGTTCCCTCGTCCAGGTCATTGATGAATATATTGAATAGTACTGGTCCCAGTACTGATCCCTGAGGGACTCCACTAGATACAGGCCTCCAACTAGACTCTGTCCCATTGATAACAACTCTCTGACTTCTTTCCTTTAATCAGTTCACAATCTACCTCACTACTAAATTAGGAGCTGTTAACAACAGATGTAAGTTGTTGCTGGAGTAAGGAATTTTATTCACCCTACAAACCCCAGAAATATATTTCCTGTTCTTGAACACCGTTTATCGGCACTTTCTCTATTAACAGCTTACTATGGTTGTATGGAACAAAAGCTCCATTTTAGAAAGGATTTGAATATCCTAAGATATGTATTCAGTCCACCTGAGAACATAATCAATAATATTGATATCTTCCATGAAAGAAAAATGAAAAAAAAAAAATCCTTTTCCATACAACTAGATGGTCTTCTCAAAATTTCATCTTTCTTAATTTAGCATTGTAATCCTAGCAAAGCTTCACTAAAAAAAAAAAATTAAAAAAAATGAGCTTCCAAAACATGCCAAAACAGGAGGTTTCACCATTTTGCTCTGCAAAGAAATCGACTTAAAACAAACATAATTTCCAAAGCACTGTAACTTTGGAATAATTTAATTCTCTGGTGTAAAATCATTTATGAATATTTCTTTAACAAATAGGCAACACTCCTTTCAAATGAGCATAAACTGTAGTCACCTACTTTTTTTAGAAATGCTGCTGCTTCACTTTTGAGGGCCTGATTCAGTGAGGATCTAGGGCAAAGTACAGGTTTGTTTTCAATGAGGTAATTTCAACCTACAGCACATACAGATGCAGTTGTATAACTTGAAGACAATCATGCCTGTACACATACGACCCAACTTAATTTATTTGTCAGATTTCATCATGCAAGATTGAAAAGAGCTCAGATCAGTGTGGTTGTGCTATTCACTACTGTGTGAAAGGAAGATGTTTCTCCCTAATTGATCTGTACATAGACTGATAAGCATGAAGAATAAAGTAGCAAAAATCCCTTCCGGAGAACAAACAATAACTTCTAGATGAAATTGAAAACAGAATCCAACTGAGTATTTTTTTTCTCTATCATCTAGGAAGTCACTGGCAGAACAGTGTTCAGATAGACCAAGGATAGATACAAAGGTGGCTGAATACCCAAACTCCATTTGAGTTTTTGAAGAAATTGGTGGAAGCAGATGTGGCATTACACAGACGCAGGGCAAGACACAGTTGCCTATCAGCTGTCAGAGGGGAATATAAAAAGAAAATATCAAACTGATTTAAACTATCCTCTGGTTTGGACAAAAAATCTCATGTCTTGATTACAAAGGGCAGGCTAGAAGAGGCCTTATTTCAGGATGAGGTCACAGGAGGAAGCCATATGAGATGTGTATTAAATTGATATAACACATCCATATTACAGATATCCTTGATGACCTCACACCTTTGGTATGTATATTGAGGCCAGAAATATAAATATATATGTCAGGGGAAAAAAAAAAAAAAGAAAAAAAAAGAGGACGAACATGATGAAAGTAGTAGAGGGTTGAAGGTTTGAAGGGTCATACATTTCTATAGTCAAATAAGGAAGGAGTTCTTTAGAAGAACTTTAGAAGAAGAAGCAGCTTCTACTCAAAGAAGCTAGGCCAAAGAGCTTCAACATTCAAAAGCAAGAATTGTAAATCAACAGCTAAATTGTAGATACAATCTGTACCATTATTAATTTAAACCAGGAATGTTCACACTGACATCAAATTTATGCATCAAATTGCATAAAACCAAAAATATAGTGAGAGTAAAAAATATCTTGAGTGGCAATATCTAAATTTGAGGTGATTCAAAACCATGGAAAAGTTAATATTCGGGTAGCAATGCTCATTAAAGATACAGATTTAGAGAAAAAAATTAGAACTGGTAACAAGGGCAAGTTGTTCAGATCCAAATGCTCTGTCATCTTTACTTACAGAAAAGCAGATCATTGGAAGAGAATCACACTAGAGGAATTGGCAAATTTTCTGGAGAGAGTAGGGGGCATACTGAACTTTCCTAGCTTAAAGGGCTGTCTATTATAATATGGCTAATGGCATATGCAGCATTGGATTCCTGCAGGTCTTTGCTTTCTGTTACACACCCAACAAGCTTTTTCTGCTTTCACCTTTGTTTGGCTAATAGTGTTCTCAGACCATACCACTGTTATTCCTACCTTTGTAACTTCAGGAATGTATACCTCAGCATGCTCCCCTCCAGACCTACTCAAGAAGACCCAGACTGTGTGGAAGGTGGCTACCTGTGTAATTACTGATTTCATGAATAATTCCACAAATGAATCATCTGCACTTTGCAGAGTTCAGTGTGTACGTGCACATTTCCTGGTTCAAGCAAAGATGTTGCCTTCACCTTCACAGTTCACCATAATTTAAAGACTGTCCTACAGCTCTTCATTCTATTTGTGATCTATAAAGACAGGTGATTACTTCTACACAAAATACCAGTGAATCTTAAAGGCATTGTCCTGGTTTGGCTGGGACAGAATCACAGCCCAGCCATGCTAGGCAGGCCATTGAAGTCAGCCAGGGCAGCTGACCCAAGTTAGCTACAGGTGTAGCCCACACCTTAATGTCATGGTCATTACAAAGAGGGAAGGTTTGCTGAGAAAGGGGAGCTCCTGCTGGAGTTCTGGCTGGGATTTCTCCTCTTCCTGAGGACTGCTTTCCTGTTGGTTGTGACCACTGCATATTCATTTGGCCAAGTATAACTTTGCATACCTTTGTTGGTATTAGTGTTGTTTCATTAAATCTGTTTTCACTTCTCCCCATGGGTCTGCTTTCGTTTTCCTCATTCCCCTCCCTGGCTGGTGAGGGGTCATCAGGTGATAGACAAACTGTTATAGTTTAGCCCCAGATACGAGCTAAACATAGACAGTCACCTTCACTGCTTGGAATCTGGGACACACGTGCCATTTTGTTTGTTTCTGCTTGCCCAATTCCATACCACCACCAACGTTTATCTTCTGATAGGGCTTATTTCATACCATGCGTTTTAGGAATTAGTAATGACTAAAAGTCTTTGTAGCTATCTGAACTTCTGACTCTTCAAACATAAGATCACTTTATTTTTTTTTCTTAAGCAGGTGATGTGCAGGTTCAGAGATAAGATTACCTGGATATCACCACTACTCACAGGCATATGGCCTTTACTCATTTAATAAATTCCAGTTAGCAAGCATTAAATCACTGTGGTTTCCAGTTACTGTCAAGATCAAGTAGAGACTAAACGAAAACAGTTAATTAGCCCAGATCAGACATTCAGTTACTTCCCATGGTGTACCTAGTCTATATAATTTAGCCACTTACGATTATGCAGATAGTTAACAGTGTTTTCTGAACTTAAGAACAGATATGCTCCAGATCGGGGAGGGAGGCAGGTAGACCTGCATTTCTGTTATAACTAGTGTGGTCACGGACAAAACATCTCAATTGTGAAATCAGAAGTATCCTTTGCCAACTTATCCTTACAATCTGCTTTAAACTTTGGAATGTGGTCAGTAATTACAAAATAAGTCTCTATGCCTATAACATGCACAGATATATTCACCTTGAAATGAAATTACTATGAATAATGGATTGTCACAACTTTTTTTACTGCTATGCCCTCATGTGCTTGGTGGCACATTCTATGAGTTAGTTTGGCACTTAGTGGTGAAGACTTCAAAGAAATGTGCATGTAAAAATTTAGAGACAGACAAGTATCCATCCAGCTTACCAGTCCTATCTTTTCATTTATCTTGTTATTCCTGCTTTTTCAATGAGTTCCACTCCCACTAGAATCTTATTTCACTAATGCAGGATTTCCCTCCAACTTTCTCCAGATTCTTCAAAGTCTTAAAGTATTAATGTCATACCTCCTTCCTCTTCTTTCCTTCCTTTTGTATAAAAAGTTTACATGCCCCCAAGAAACTCTGAAATTTGGCACCAATTTTCTTCCCTCTTGATATGAGCCTACAACATTCAGATGTCTTATCTACAGTACTCTCTTTAATGCAAAATGAGGACACTGATATCATGACCAGCATCAAGCAATAGGGACTTTTTTGCTTTTTCCTTATGAAAGGATATGTGACCTGTGATTTCCTTTAAAACCTCTGTTGGCTTAAGAACATCAGGAATTCAGGAGCAGAATTTAAGTCTTTGTAAATCATCGGCAGTCTGAAATCCTATTTGGTCCCACCTGAAATGTGCTAAACATAATTGCAGAAATTAAGAAACACACACTGGGACACGAGTAGATCAATCTTAAGAGACCTTTTAAGACATCTTGAACTATTATCTATTATGTTTTATATACTGCTGCTCTGTTTGCAACCTCCACCAGGCATAAGAAATTAGACATTTTTAGGGTTATTAAGCATAACATTTTCACAGCAGATCAGCATGAAGCTATTTGGCTGGGACACAGGCATTTCTTTACTTATATAACATTTGGAACATTCACTGCACTCAGTGACCTTCAGATCACACTCCTACTTGTGTGGTTTTGTAAGCTGACGCAAAGTAACAACATAAGGACACAGGTTGTCTCTGGACTTGATTAAGTGTTTTCTTATGTTGCCCTTTATTACATTTTCAGTGTTTCTGGGAGTGGCTAGCTGTTTCAGTATTCCTGAAGCAACACAAATTTAAAGATCTGGTGACTCCAAGGTGGGAAGTTGTGCTAGCTATGAACAAAGACTCTTGCAAAATTCAGACCTATTTTATGCTGATGAGTTGAACAAGATGCAGAAAAATGCTGCCTGAACAGATTTACTTATTACATCAACAGCTGAGAGCAAAATGATGGAACAGTTCCCGCAGTGTTTTGATCTTGAAGTGCTACGGTACAGTTTTAGCTGCTTTCCAGATAACTATTGAGCTGGCCAGTACCCATTCTCAAAATTCTCTAAGCAGAAGTTACACTATGATAGTTATGTTCATGTATCACTAAATCCTGATCAAATGTCTACAGTGGGCTAGGGGAAACCAAAGCTCTAGAGTTGGTTCACAGCTCTATCATCAATTCACACTGCCATGAAGCTAGAAAAAATACAGATTATGGCAATTAATTCAGTACAATTTGCAAAGTCTTAGCAATGTTTTGCAAAACATGTTAGATGAGTGATGTATAACATTTCGTATAAATCTCCTGATAAAAGCACTTGAACACCTCTGAAGAAATAGAGCTAAAGCCAAAGAGAAATCCACAAAACCAAAAAAAATAAAAAATCAAATGGATCTCTTGCCAACAGGCAGGCATCAGATTAGCTAGATGCAATGAGATATTCCTTAATGAGTTGCTTAAATAGTTTTATAGGTTCACGTACAAGGCAAGATTTGGTAGAATTCAAGAAGCCTTTCTACCCTTCCCTAAGGTGGTATTTTTCTCCTTTTGAACTTCAGCATGTATAGTCTAGAAGGTCTGCACTTCAGACACTTTAGGCCAGACAAGGCCAGCTAAGGGATGAAATCAGAAACAAAACATCACCATTAGGGCTGCGTAAACTTGACAGTAATGGTGACCCTCGGGAAGAAATCTCACATTTTAATGAGAACTCACAAGAATGAAAAGGTTCAGGCTACAGATGTCACAAAGTAAACTCTTCCTTCTCAATTACTAATTAAAGATCAGCACCAAAAAAAGAATTACTGAACCTTAAGTCACAACAGCCTGATATATTCTGGTGCTAAGAGCTGTCCCCTGCCCCCTGCTCCTCCTCCCCCCCCCCCCCCCCCCATCCCAATTTGAAATGACTAGCAAAGATGTTCATCAAGGATCTATTTCAATACCATTATGCAATAACACCAAAACAAATATAGCATAACAATGAGAGGAAAGATTTGACGAGCAAAAAAGTTACTGAGCCCTCCTGAGGCAGATACAACGTAAAACTGCAACTTAATTGTGAAAGAGGCAGTAGAACCATGCACTATGAATGTTCCCTCTAATGTTTTTCAATAGACAAAAACACGTAATGCCTTTATTAAACAGCATGAAATCTATTTAACGCTTCTTTGGACGCACTAATTAGGTTTTGTATTGTGGGACAGGGTGATACAGTACTAAGGGCAAAATGCTCCACTTAACTAAGTTCCAGGCTACTCCTGCTCACACAATGCAATAGAACAGAAGTCAGTACATTCTGTAAGAGATGATAATGAGCTTTTTACTACTATTTTGGTCCCATTATTAAAACACATATACTCTTTTTAATATTAGGAACAAAATATTGACTTGCAGGAACTTAACAGTCAGTGGCATCTCTCTTCTCCAGTGGGTTACCTTTAAAGGACAAACACTACTTCAGCACACAATTTAGCCTAATTCTGAAAACTGCTAAGTACATGCTCAGTTCTATGTCTCCTTGAACTCATTGCATTCTATGAGTGCAGATGAGTTAATTCGTGCCCTAAGGTTAAAAACTTTCATAACGTTTTGAAGCTTGCAGCTTCACTAGCTGTCTCCCTCATAAAGTTTTGAGATAGCAACAAAAGGAAATTCATGTTTTTATTATCTTGTCTGCCAAGTAAATACAAAAATGCAAGTTCAGAAATGTTGAATTTAACATATGTTATTTAAATAAATAAATCATCCTAAGACACCGTAACAATGGGACATTGCTGTGCTGGTTTAAGTAAAAAGCCAGTTGTGTTCTTTATTCAATATACTGAAGATCAAATGCAGAATAAAAATGTTTTGAAAGGGAGTCCTCAAGTAAAGGTGAAACAGTGTTGGGAAGCTGCAACTTCCACACAATTCAGGAAGTTGAGGCAGCTGCCTTGAAGTGGGGGAACATATACTACAAGCTGCTGCAGGCTGTAACAGAAAGGGGGGGTGGCAGAACTTGCCTCAGATCCCACAGACATTAACAGAGTCCTGCACAGGCAGCTGAGCCTGCCTACAAACATAAAAAAAAATACCCCAAACTCAGATCAGTCTCCTTTAAGCATTCAGTCCCAAAGAAGATTAAATGTTCCTTCAAATATGAACAATTAAATTGCAAAGCCACAAGTGCAGCCTATGATAATGTTACAAACAGTGACGCACATTCATGGAGACTCTTTGAGGAAATGCACCTAGCAGAGATTGTGGCTTCATACTCAGAACTGACTACATTGGCTTACAACTATCTATGTTCCTATTATCTCTAAAGTATACGTTTCTGCACACAGCTATACTACATGGAAAAAGAACATCTTCAGTTTCCTCAGGTTTTTGATAGATTGCTTTGTTTTTTTTTCTTGCTTGGGGGTTTCTTTGCTGAAAACAACTCAATGGAGCTATTAGCAAATGAATATTATGAAATCTGAGAAAAGTATCAATAAATCATTCTGTGCATAGAAAAATCAATAAGCTCCTCAATGTTCCTCTAAATGTTATGTATAAATAAAAAACACAGTGGAGTCTCAAGACTGATAGTATTGGAAATACAAACAGTACTGAATATTAGATAATATGGCTTTGACTCTTTAAGATTTATTTTAGCAGCCCAAACGTTAACCTAGAATTCAATAAAATATTATCTTTTTATAACCCTCTCCTGGCATTCAGGTTTCAAATATGTCCTGAACACTGTCTGGGTTTTGGACGTGAACGATAATCCTTTCTGTATTTTTATAGGAAATGCCTGTTTTCTTTCCCCTGGTTTTGCTAGGAATGGTCAAGGCCTACGCAAAGTTCACTCACCTTGTTTCAACTGTATTGTATCAGCTTGCCTGCAGAAAAAGGAGAAACGGCTGAACCCACACCTTACTTGCTAAAATCAGCCAAAGACTGGCTCAGAAACATGTAACTGTCCATAATGAGACAAGAACATTGGGTTAAGAATAAGATATACAAGTCTGGTTTAGAAAACATGTGAAATTGTAGCAATGACAGCTCACAAGATTCATCCTGGCAGTACAGGTAACAAGCTGGATCAATGACAGCTTCTGGTTCTTGGCCAGGCATTTAGTGGAAGTGATAGGCTTCCACTTTCATTTCACAGGATCTTACTATGTACCACTCAAAACAGGATACCAACCCACTTGTGCTCTGCTAGTGTATGCTAAACAGATAGTATTGTCCCCTCTCCAGCCCCTTTAATAGCCACCAAAGTCATGCCCACTCCTACAGTCCTGCATTTCTCGCTTTCCAGGTATATCCCCACTATGAAAATTGTATTACATAACTCCACCTGGCTTATCCCCTGCCATTCCTACCATACATCCCCAAATCGGGACACTGATCTCCTCAGTCACTTGCCCTACACCATGTAGCTCTCAGCACTTCCTTGGCCCCCTGTGCTCAGCCCTGAGCTGGAAGCAGGGATCTTGGCACTCTCTGAGCTCCTATTCCAGATGCTCTGGGGCACAGCACAACAAGCTGGAGAGGCGAAAGTAATGACTGGGCTTCATATCCTCTCCAAGGTAAAAGCCCTCATCGGTGCCTCTCTCATGGTGCAGATAAGTGCCACCACAGGTTACATTACCAACCCAATCATAACTATCTCTGTCTGGACTTAAACACCACCACACTTGCAATTCTATGTTTAATATGCTGCTAACTGACTTTATGGATAAGGGCTTCTACGCCTGCAACTAAGTCATCACAGACATAATCACGAGCCTTCAGTTTCTCTGTCCAAAATGTGAATAAACACTTTCAAGCATCCACAACCTCAGTCTAGAGACTTTCTGACTGGTTCATTCTACTCTAGTACATTTGCCACAGACTCCTGGAAGGAAGAATTAGAACAAGAAATTAAGCCAAGCAGCACTGCAATAATGCACAACTGCTTGTCATCACTCCATTCCCTCTCTACAGGCATGCCAGGTGGGAGAGCTACGCCTACACAAGAGGGAAAAGTGAACTAGTCCCGTCACAAAACTATTATAAAAATGGTAAGAATGAAGACAGACAGACTCTGAAAAGAGTAAAAAATATACCTCCTACAGCGTCAAAATTCCACCATCCCATAGGGCACTAAGTAAACATCTTTAGCTGAACATCTCAGCTATAGCAACAGCTCCAAGAGGAGAGAAAAATGTCATTGATCACAAAATCAGAAGAAGTTCTTGAAAACACACCATCATTACTGACAAGCACTATTACAGGAACAGAAGAGAGTAGCTCATCTCTGTATGTTTCTTTTACTCAATCTCAAATCATATCTCACCACACGTTTGCATCTGTAACATGAACCTCATTGAAAAGCCATTCCATTAACAAAAGGCCTTTTTTAAATCAGGGTTATTTTCCTTTGATGTATTATAAAAATATATATTAAATATATACTATAAAACAATATATTATAATATAAAAAGTATAGATGGCTAAATCACAAACACTGATCACTACTTCAACAACATTTTTTGTTATTAAACCATTATTGAAATTTTCCTTGTTCTTATCAATTCATCCAAATTGGTTTGAGAGCAGATCTTTTTTCTCATCATGTTAATGCTGCTCTATAATTGCTTTAGCGGTTACACTTTAAGAGCTTAAAACATCACCTCTGCTACTTCAAAGCATGATGAGTCAAAAACTTGATCTGCTGACTAAAAGCTCTGATTTTCATGAAATAACTTTTCCAAAAGTAGATATCTGTGATGGGAAGCTTTCTGTTCCAGGACTTGATTTTTGGCCTAAATTAAAGCATTGGAAATGTAATTACACCAAACGCCTATTTTTTTCCCTATGGATTAGACCAAAAAAAAAAAAAAAAATTACTTGGAATACCAATGAAAAAACACGACAGAGAAGAGACATGTGATGGTTCTCGCAAAGTGGGATTTGCTGATGATTAGTCTGTCCCATTCATTATTCAACCATGGGCAATAATCTTCCCTCTCTGCTGTAACATAGTCTCTGCACTTTGTCCCATTGAAGTTCCTTTGGGAAGGAAGCAGTTCTGACATTGTCAGTCCCTGTTGGTTCAGTGCTCCTCATTAAACCTCAACTTATTGAGTCATGTGGTAACAAGGAATTATTTGCTTTCACTAGAAATATCTTAGGACTAAACTTTTCAGGACTGTGAACCCAAAAGTTCAAGACCCAGTAACCAAATAAAAGAAATTCCAAATGCACTGGTTATAACTGTCAGGAATTTAAAGCCATGGTTTTCAAGAGTCTGATTAAAATGTTTTGAAGATCACTGTTAGTGAACTCCTTCGTCAATCCTGATATAACCTACCCCCCACCACATAGTCTGTAGTTATCTAAAAAGCAACAGTATTGCCAAAATGGTAAGTACAGAGCAGTAATAAAATCATACCAAACTTGTAAATATCCAGCTAAATTAAGTGATACACACAGGTAATCAAAAAAGTCCGGAATGTTTTCTTAGATTACATTATGTGCTTCTGTGTCTATTCCTAAACAACAAATATGTAGGAATGCTTAAAAAAGCATAGCTTAAATCACAGCTATTTCTTACCTTTCTAAAGACTCACACTTAATAGTAGTTACTATGTATTATCTAAACTGATATAATTTAAGCATGTATCTAAACAGCAGCTTCTAAGAAAAAAAAATCTCAAAAGAGCTGGCTCCATCCTCTGAGCCACTGAGCCAGGTTGCTGCACAGGAAAGATGCAGCCCAGAGAGCTTTTATTCTGCTCCTGCAGAAGCTGTCAGAACGTAAGTATTTTCTACATTGTTTCTCTAGCACATGTTCCTCTAGGAACCTTAAATCAATTGTAAACTGACAGAGCACAGTAAAATTCTAGCTTACTCCCCTGTCCTCCAGCTATTAGAAAGCCACGGCAGAAGAGGGAAAGATCCTGCTGCCCTGAACATTGACCCCAGTCACTTCATATCAACAAGTGTTCCCACAAAAGGAATTCTCCACTGGCCCTTTACAGCATGGATTCAGCTTCTTTTAACAGCTGGAGTTGTTGGGGAAGGAATATTTTGTTTTAACTGATTAAAGAAAAAAAATAACAGGGAACATGATATGAAGTTATCCAGTATCTCCCCCTACCAATTTTCCATTCAAAACTTCTTTTCCCATATCCTGTATGTGCATATAAATTATTTCACTTGGCTTTTTAACTTTAGCCTACCTGGAACAGACTACAAAAGAGCAATGTATTTTCACATCACTGGAAGACATGATAAAGAAATCTGCATCCAACTTACAATGTTAGAGGAATATTGCACAAGATTTTGGCCAGTTTGCTTTGAAGGTGAATTGACCGAGGAGATGAACTATGAGAAGTGGCAGGGAAAAAAGCCCCAAAGCCAGAACCAGAACAAGAGGTACCCAAAGTACTCCAAAACAATGGAAAGGATGAAAGAGTCAACTTGTCAGAAAAAATGACTCCTGCTGGATAGAGAAACTCAATTAACAAATACATAATATAGATGCACTTCCCTAATTGAAATGTGTTCCATCTCCAGTTCCAGCCAAGCAGCTAAAGATATAAATCAGTGGCTAAGACTAAGGGTGTGCATATGTGGTTAGTAGATTTTACTCAATCCCAAACTCATTCCAGCATTCATGCTAACACAGCAAATTTGTGCTAACATTTGACACTTTAGTATGTACCATGTCATCCACGCAAAGACACATGCGACATATCAAAGGAGAGATAGTAACTAACAGCTGAGAGGCAGCAGTTGCCTTAAATCACCTCATAGCTGGTAAAGCTAACAGTTGAGCATTGAACTTGATGTCCACATTCCATAAAGCCAGTGGTTAGTATTAGGTCTAGAGTCCTGATCTACTTTCTCCACTGGATTCTTCATGCATGCTGGACTTTGGCCTACATATGCACCAAAAGGTTTACATATTCTTGCAAGGTATTTTAAGGCTTCACTGGATTGCCTTTGTAAAGGTATACTAAGTCCACCAGTGCTGGCTCCAAGGAACATCAGAAGTGACAAAGCCACACCACCACCAAAGCATCCATATGACATTGGCAGACTACTATTTGTAAAATCAGCCCATAAACTGTCCTGTAGAACACATCTTTTCATGTTGCAGAACCAGCAGACCCTGTTTGACAGCTGTGACCAAAGGCAGCCTGAACTCTTTAAAGAGGTTAGTACAGATACTGGTGGACAAATGGACACAACTCTCAAACACTCACACAAACTACTGGCCTGTTGAAACCTGAACATCTCCCCATTGTTTTGAACACAAAAGTGTTTGTACATCCACCCACTCCCTTGAATACAACTAGGCATGGAGGTTTGCAAGATGCATCTTCCAGGCTACACATGCAGAAACTTAACTTTATCCATGTGTACATTAGGTCACAATCCAGTTCCATGAGAGCACACTATTTCTCAAATAATAAAATATATTACAGTATTTTTATCCAAATCACAGTAATTTTTTTTTTGCTTTTAAAGCTCAAGCTATATTCTCACACATACTAGCAACAGCAAGAACAGCTTGGCTTAAAAGAATTTCTGGTATCCATGAGCTTAAATACTGTCCTAGAAATGCAGCAGGCTACTTCTTTATTTAAAACATAAATTTTTTGAGTGTCTACAGGAAAAAAAACAAATACATAAATTTATGATTTAAACCAAGTATAAAACATACTGTGGTGGTTACCAGCACTATCCATCCTGCATGATTTATTCATAAACAGTGTAAGACCAGATAATCCATAACACTGCAAACAAATGTGGTCTGGTTTCATTCACATCTTCCATGCAAACAGATGCTTATCATATTTTTCTCAAAATAAAACAGATGTTTCACTGTTGAAATCCTGGGGATACAGGATTCCCAATCTCAATACAAGTTTAAAAAAAAAAAAAGGCAATTTACAGTAGGTAATAGTTTGAATATTTACTCGGGTTGTGTGAAATACTAGGTTTTTATTCAAAAAAACCACTGTGAAATTAATAATTTAATCATTGTGGTCACCCATCAGTTATGTGTTGTTTCTGGCTTGCATCTCCACCAGTGTAATCATTATTTTAATGACAATTGCGGACAGCTGCGAAAGTACTAGGAAATACCAAAAAGTACCATCAAAAATAGACTTAAGATTTATGATCAACTGTTTAACACAGAGGTTTCAGAGCAATAACCCAAAGCAGTAATGAAAAACTTAGTTTTGCAGTTTTTATAAAGGTGGACAAATCATTAAACAAACAATTAGTTCTTGCAGCTCTTTTAAGCTCTCTCAGGGACATGAACTTGAACATGGTCCAGAAGAAGTGACTGAAAATCATTCCTCGCTTTTACAGTAGCCTTTGCAAAACCCATTTAATAAAATCACATCATTTCGGTTTTGTTCTGAGCAAGCACTTTGTACTAATTTACCAGTCTGAGCTGGATAAAGGCCTTGAAATAAAGAGAAAAGAAGTAATTGTCCTTTGAGACAGCAAAGGCTTTCTAACACGACCACAGTAGATGAAGACGACCTGACAGAGAATAGGGGATAAAGCACTTCCTTGATAGCGCATCCCATAACTCTAATGGCAAGAAAGGGGAAAAAAGCTAGTGCTTTTGTAGCAGTAACACTGTGGGTAAGCTTTAAGGACCAGGTATGAAAGATTAGTATCTAAGGCAACTATTTTCTTTCCCTCGTGCACATTACATATAAAGCTAATTATACAGAAGTATTTCTGTTGTGTCTAACACAACTATAAAGTACACAGGATATTGCACTTTCCAAATCAGGGGGACTTAAGTATTTATCAATACTGGTAGAAAAGGTAAATACTGAAACACCAGGTTTGCTTGGATTCCTCACAGGAAAGGAGAAGTCTTGAGCTGAAATACAGTTGGGTACAAACAAAATACAGCCATAGAAAATTACCTATGAGACCTTCATATCAAAACACCTCCCCACCCAAAACTCTCTGCTCTCTTCATGCCCTCAAGTCCAATGGCAAACACCATCATGGTAGTTGTTCAGGATACTAATGACTATACTGTAACTGATGCTGAGGTGACAATGCATGGGTTAGACCTTATTCCTACAGTACTAAAACCATCTCCGTCAGCCAGATGTGTGCTAGCTAACTGAAAGGATGAAAAATATACAGCACCATAAAAGGTGATATTAGCAATAAGGTATGGACACTGAAGTAAAAAATATGTAGCAGATTAATTATCAGGATCCATATCAGCCTTCAGTTGCATGAATACAGCTTTTAGGTATTAGTGAGAGCATTAAAATGAATCTTGTCAGCCCTTGCATCTATGCTTCAATAGAAGTCTATGAATTGTGTAGTATTATTTATACAAATATAATCAACTGTATAAGCTGCTGTTAGTTTTCAGGATCCAAGCCTATTTATACTCTTTAAACACCAAACCAACACTGTATAAGAGAGACAGCTAAAACATACATAAAAGTACCAAAACAGCGATGTTCACTCAGATTTTAAAAATCCCCCTCTTGGTGTGATGAAACTTTGACCAGTATCAGATACTGAGAAAAGAACAAGGAGAAAAATTTTAGAGATGGAGAGGAAAGTGGAGCCACCAACTCAGCTAAATAAGATGCAAAGGACTTATTGGAATAAGCAGAAAAAAACAACACTTTTGACTCAGTTCTACAATGAGCTGGTGATCGGAAAATTTATATTAAGATGATGTATGGTATTCAGTATTCTTACTTAGCTTTTCTGAATAGCTGAGACAGCAAGATCCCGAAGGCAACATGCCAATCTGAAAGCATCTCCAGTGGATACTAGAAAATAGATCATTAAAAATCACCAGTTTTGGAAGTAATCAAAGCATGTGTTCAAAACTGTGTATAACGAGTACTATAAAGAGTTACATGACAATCATGGCAGTGTTATATAAATAATCAGGAGAAATCTCATTATTCAAAACAAAACAGGAAGCATTATAAAATAAGGAGGGAGATTGATTGAAAGTGGCTAAATAAAACTAGCTGTGATAAGACAGTTTACTATGGAAATGAAACAAGCAGAAACCTGATAGTGAAGCTATATGAAAAACTTGCTTAAACAGACAAAAATGCTAATTTGATCCAAGTTCTTTTATGCCCCATTTATTACTGATATGGGAAAACAAGCATAAAGCTTGAGACGTCGGTACATATATTTAGTATAAGCACTAGTAAATTATGCAATATACACCAAAAACTTGATCATTGTTAGAATTTTTAGTTTTTAAAATTACTTTCAGATATAAAAACTTTAAGATACTTAAATTATTTCAGCCCATCAAGATCTGTGTCCCTTATCTTCATATTAATAGTGACTTAACCCAAGTTGCAGATTTATAATTAGAAGTGGCACCCCTTAAAGTCTTAAAAATATCAGGAAACTCTATAGAATTGAGTTACATGCAGATCGTGTCATTTTCTCTGTTTCTGGCTAAAAGTAGAAAGCTATAGGAATGCAAAGAAAACTGAAGTCAGTTCATAGAATCATAGAATAGTTCGGGTTGGAAGGGACCTTTAAAAGTCATCTATTCCAACCCTCATGCAGGGAGCAGGGACATCTTCAGCTAGATCAGGTCGCCCAGAGCCCCGTCCAACCTGACCTTAAATGTTTCCAGGAATGGGGCTTCTACCATCTCTCTGGGCAACCTGTTCAAGTGTTTCACCACTCTCATTGTAAAAAATTTCTTCTTTACATCTAGCCTAAATCTGCCCTCTTTTAGTTTAAAACCATTACCCCATGTCCTATCGCAACAGGCCCTGCTAAAAGGATTGCCCCCACATTGCTTATATGCCCCCTTTAAGCACTGGAAGGCCGCAGTAAGGTCTCCCTGGAGCCTTCGCTTCTCCAGGCTGAATAACTCCAACTCTCTCAGCCTGTCATCATAGAAGAGGTGCTTCAGCCCCCATTTTTGTGGCCCTCCTCTGGACTCATTCCAACAGGTCCATGTCTTTCTTGCACTTAGGACTCCAGAGCTGGACATAGTACTCCAGAGTTCCAGATGAGGACTTCCAGAGTTCTACACTTCAGTCAGTGTGTGGATAGTTTCCATAAATAGTGAATACACTGAAAATATTAAAGAAGGAAAAGAACAAATTAAAGTATATATCCAAACTAATGCTCCCTGCATGAGATATTAAAACCAATCTGTATGCTCAGGCCAACCGATTTCATACATCTTGGTCAAATGATACCACATTATTTCTCTGATAATACTGTCTGTCTTCTGAATACTAAGCTACTTTCCAATTTTTACTTACTTCACAAACTTTTTTTAAATTAATATCTTAACATTAAATGCTAATATTAAATTAAATATTTCTTACTTAATTTAATATTTAATTGAAGACTTGTTTTATTTAATATTAGTATTTAAATAAATATTTAATTAAGTATTTAAATTATATTTAACAGTAATACTATATTATGTAAGTATTGGCTACTTGCATTTGCTACTATTTAAATTTTTTTTTCTTACTGATGGGTAACAGTGATCTCTACACACTGTGCAGAGGAGAAAGTGAGTAACTACTAAGTTTTGATACTAGTGTCCACGTAGTTCATGATCTTAAGAACAAGCAAAATTCATTAAAGTAACAAATACAGATATGATAAAATCCCATCACGACACAGTCTAAAAATGCTATAATCTGTTTCGGTTGAATTTTTGAAAAAAAAATCATAAAAATTATTAGCTTGTATCAGAAAAGAATCTGTGTGCAGGTGATAACATAAATCTGCCCTTCAAGTTGAGAAGGCTTAGACATGGGTGTAATTTTAAATAAAAGGATTTCACTGTACTTTTTACAGTGCTTTCCAAGTTATTTAGTAAATAGCTCTACTTTGAATCTAACCATTCCAGAACATTCTAAGATCTTTCATGTTTAAGTGAAAAGCTACAGGGAAGAAGTTTCATTTGAAAAACTATAATTGAGCATACGCAGAAGTAGAAAATTAAGAATAAACATTATTTTTAACATAGCTCTTCCTACTTGCACAATGAAATGATAGAGCCTTTTTTAGATAAAAAGTGAAACATTAACAGCATCTTTAAAATATTTTTGACAGGGAACTCCTTATTCTGTTTATTTTCAAAAAGAAAACATAAATCGCACTCTCCAAGACTTCAAAGCTCTTATGGTTCACAAGAAACTCATTCACTTTGCAACACCTCACTTTTGAAATATTTGGATAAAGTCAGAGGAATGCCTGGCCCAACGCATTAGATTAGATAGAATACAGACATTTACTGTGTGGCAAAGAGCAAGGACCATAGGAAGAAGCCTCTTGTCTCAACTTATAATATCTCTTGGATAATTTTTACCAGGTGCTTTAAGTATGCACATGCAGCCAATGTCCTCATTGTAAGGGTTACATACTTTAAGGATTGCTGATAAATGCAATTGAAACATCCACAACTGACTGCTACAAAACAGGTCTTTTGTTGAAATTCATGAGAACTGAATGGTCACTGTCTATTTGCACAGATGACTATCGAGTTTGGGAATCCAAAAGGCAAGTTTTCACACAAATGCAATTTAAATATAATAATAATAATAATTCCAGTCTTCTTCTGAATACAGTTTTACTTGCAAGTTCATTTTTAGAAATGTAAATCGTCCTAAAGGTTAATCTATATCCACTCCTTTTATTGAATCCAAGAGCTTGCGTGTGCAGTTCCACATGATTTAAGGCAATCATATTCCATCCTGACCCCCATCAAGATAAGGTTCAAATTCAAGCTAATTCTTCTTATCAGAATTCCTCTCCTTGGAGAACCCCACACGCAGCGAGGGGTTCAAACTGACATATAGTAGATGACTGAGCGCAAATTTCTAGGAAGCTCATGAAATAGCATAGGCATGTAAACTCAGGTTAAGTCCTCCACGACATAAGATTTCACATAAATGCTTTTTGAAATGCAGCACAAAGATCTGAGACTTGGATGATAATTTTCAGTGTGTAGTAAATCAAATCCAAACCAACTTTAGAACTTCCAAACGTGTTCCCCTTAGGAAAAAGGATTTCATTCTGTACCCTGCATTCCTTCTCTTTATACCTCAAATTCTTTACATCTCCATGGCACTGAAATTTCATCATCTAAAGATAAACTTTCCAAAGTTCAGGAGCAGGCATAATCATATGCAGCTCAACATAAAAACCAGGAATATTTAGAAAAACCCAGTTCTCCATTTTGAGTGATTCCAAATCTTGAAAAAATGAAGTTTGATTCAATCTTCACTTTGAATATTTGAAATGCTTTTTGTCACTTCAATCCATAGGTAGCATCATTATCTAGGTTCTTTACAATATTTGCATGCATGGGCAAATACCATGAGAATGCTAGAGAAAGTACCTGATGTGTTTTGTATTACGTACTAATACTATGTACTGCTTACACAGTACTTTCCAAAGATGTTAACCAGCTCCATTTTAATGCAGTTTTTACATATAATGTAGCACAGAAGTAACTTCATGTAACTTACTTGCTTAATTCAGTGTACTCCTGTATACTGCCAATTTAAAATTACTATTTTCTAATTTCTAATTTTTTTCAATATATTTTGCTCACCAGCTGCAATACTGAGGTGGGTAAAGAGCTGCTGAATGTATGAGGTGATGAAAGATTCTTTGGCACCATACGCATACAATACACTTAGCTTTTGTTATAAAATTTGGCTTAAACATTTTATCCAAATTCTTACTGGGGTACAACCTTTCCAAAAAAGGGTCAAACCACATGTGCCTGCTATAGTTCTGATATGATTTTTTTTAAAGAGATCCAAAGGCAAAAGAACCTTAAGCAATCTGATTTCATCCTAACATTTATTCTCAGTTTAACATTTGTGTAATAGCCTGAGGAATCACTTTCTTAACTCTTCAGTAATAAAGACTCAAGAAACAGATATTTTTTTTCCATTTCTTTCCGTTACATTTTATGTCCACATTTAGATGTATCTGGCAAAATCTGAAAACTGACACCAATATAAGAGTCCCCAGGGATTCGCAAATATAATTTCCATGCCACTCTGAAAATTGAGAAAAAATGGAAAATGTGAGCTGTTATAAATTTGAGCTAATCTCCTCCTGCCATAACCGAAAATGATCGTCAGCAGCCGGGTAATCTTCTGGTATTCGACAGCATAAGAAGAGCTTGTCTATCTGAGCCTCAGTGGCTGGTAAGAATGTCAGTATCTCCTAAAATACCTGCACAAGTAAATTTCTTTGCAACATTTCAGTTCTGCAACTGCTTGCTTACCTAGGAGAAAAAAAAAAAAAAATCAAAGCAGCTGCAGTCTTGGCAAGCTTGTTTTCAGGGTTAAAAATAAAGCAGCTCCAATGTTATACTGAAGGTCAGTGGAACAAACCAGTAATCATCCCCAGCAAGTTTGCTTTACTCTTCTATTTATGTATCCTAAACTATCATTGAGTATATACGCAGAAATTAAATTAAAACTCATCCAATCCTCAGGAGGGCACAAGGAAAAAAAAAAAAGTTTAAAACTATCAAGGCATTTTTTGATTGCTCCTGTTTTCCAATGCACTGTACATCCTAAGTCACTGGAAGTTGATGGGATTTTACTATCCTGTGAAAATAACGTGCTTAAGAAATTTCATATAAGGATAAAAGGCAAAGATGATTATTTCAAGATATATTAAACACAAAACTAATTACAGTGATACCACTATTTTTAACTCTGAATTTCAGAATTTGAGCTATATTGCTATGACTTCCAAAAGCTTAATTTTGTTTATATGCACTAATTTAAGCCCACTGTGGGGAAAACCCCCAAATTAATCACTTCCTTATTTACACAAAATAAGTATGCATGTTTTATTTTTTTGTCAACATTATATAAAATGTGTCAATAAACGCACGCATTACTGTTTCTAAGTCGGTCATATGGCTGTGTGTCTGAAACGGTAGCGCTGTAAATCCTACTTCTTTCCAAGTCTTTGTTTGTTTTTCATATCCACCTGCTGGAATCAAGACATCATTTTTCTGAGGTACCCATGTAAGCTTTTAGCCTTCCTGTTTTTCAACAAAAATTTGAAAGTTGACCTGAATTTCAGAAGGAAATCTAAAGGAAAGAATCCTGCATAAGGGTTTTTTTTTGAGTGTGTGGGAGTGGGTATCATTTTGTTTTAAAAGTCTCAGGGTTAATTTCAGAGTCTCAAGGTTAAAGATCTCTTCACCCATTTTGAAATAGCGTCAAAATCAGATTTCAAATAATTATTATATTTTGCCAACCCCTCTTCGCTTCTGTCTATATTCAGTTTGACATGACCTTTCATTTCCTGTAGTGTTGTTAATACTACTATAGAGCTTGAATTCACACATCTTTAGTAGATATGATGATACTGATGTAGTGGACAAACTAATTTATAAGTCTTTGTAATGCTACAGTAGTATGCACAAGCAGCGGTATTACAGCACAAGCAGCAGTAATCTACTGCTAAAGGTAAATGATGAAATAAAATCATTGAGACCAGACTGAAGTGACAACAATACTATGGCAAAAGGAGATGAGGTTTACCATAGGCTGTACAGTGACATTTTCTAAAACCACTTGTGCTCCACATAGTGCATGCAGCAGTTAATCAATTCCAACAGAATTTGAGAAAACTCTTCTTTTTTTTATACATGGATAATATACACCATTTACACACATTGCTGTTTTTCTCTTTGTCAAGGAATTCAGCAGTTGGGGATTTTTTTTAAACAAATAACTAAGCTAACACAGTGCTGTTACAGTTTTGGTACCACTGTTTTGCTCATCTCTGAATCTGGAAGGCCACTGGTCATGAAAGATTAAGGACAGTCTCAGGTGGCATCATGAGCAATGTTTCAGGAGAGAGAAATAATTTGCTTTTTTTAAAAAAGCATTGAAGTAACAGCAGGCAGTAAGATCATGAGAATAAAGTGACTTCAAGACAGAATGAGAAGGAGTTGAGAAATGCAAGAACAGCACAAGAATTAGAACGATTCATGTAACAAAACGGATATATCAATAATTATGACAACCCTCTTATTCTTCCTATATGTACTACTAATCTTATTGGCTGCAACTTCCCAGAAAGTGTATATGAGACTACAATCACTGAATCAACATTCTTCTTAAGCAAAGAAACTTTGAAAGCCATGGAAGTCCCAGGTCAAGCAAATCTCTCCCCAAGTTGCTGAAGTAATCAGTGCTCTCAAATTGATAAAATTATAGTATTAACTCTTGACTCCACTATTATAAAAAGCATTTTATAGAGGACTGTCTTCTTTGGCTAAGGATGTTATGCTTTTAATCAACAAAGATCGATTGAGAATAAACACTGAATAATAAAATAGACACCCAAATACCCAAATTTTTATTTGATGCTAGGATTTTATTTAGGTAAAAACTAATAACAGTTGATGTTAACATGCAGTTTTAGCCAATATTTTCGATGAACCTGAATGACGTAATAGAAATCTCTAAATACTTTTAAACTTTTCACGACATCTGAAACCATTGTTTGCTTTACAGCAACAGCAATAACATGACCTATCATTTTCCAGAACCACCTCTCAAGTGGTTTTGGAAAATCTTTACTAAACAAATGTCCATTTCAGATCTCACATACGAAGCTTTTAACTTTGCTTGAAAGAGTCCACAAAGGCTCAGAGAGATTAAGTCATATGCCTCGATGGCAAAAGTAGGACTAGAACTCATTAAAAGTCATTTAGTGTAAATCACAGATCACATTTCTTGCACTCTCAAAACCAGTTCCTAACATGAGAAAGAGTGTAGCACACAAGATTGGACTTTATAATTCTTTTAATACATTTTATTCTCTAGTGCCATCCTAGTTTTACAAGCTTGCTATCACATCATCACAGTTAAAAAAAAAAGAGCTGTTTCTTGCTAGAATTGCCCTGACTGTAACAGAGTTCTATCACTAGTTATTGAGAGAATGGTCTTCAAGTTGTCATGAAGATCATGTAGCCTTTTCTTTCCAGTAAACAATCTTGCTGAAAAATTGAGCTTCCTAGCCTTAGGCTGCTGAAAATAGGTCCCAAAAAACCTGTGCTCTATTGCTACTAAAACAAACAGTCAAAAAAAGGTAGTGTCCTTTAAAATCCTGAATGACAGCAGTCTACACAGATGTTCATCTGAATGCAGAATGACTTAGTTGAAATACAAGAATAGAAATAGTCCATGAGGCATCAGACCCATTAGCTACCTAAACCTAACGAATGGTTGTCATGCTCTGACTGGTTCTGTGAAAAGCCCTGTCTGTATTCCAAGCAGGTGGAGCACAGAAGAGTGTGTGGTACAGAGGCTGGAGCATCAGCCCTCAAGTGATACAGCTTCCTTTTGAGAGGTATGTCAGGTCATTTTAGGTCTCTCTTTCCTTTTCTGAATTCTGGATGACAATCCTGGCTCATATCCCTCCTTCCTACTGGCCCTTTCTGTGTGCTGTCTCAGATTGAGTTTCCTAGTTGAAGACATTTATTAATATAATTCTTTGTCAAGGTAGCAACCTGTCAGTAGCTAGAGAACAGTAAGCAATGTCAGATTTCTATCTGTCTTATGGAAAATCCTTGCTTCTTAGGTTTTAATACTTCTTTACGTAGTAGAGATGAACAATAATCATAATGCAATGCTATTTTTAATTTATGACAGCTAGAAAGGGCTATAAACTTAAGTCTTCCTGTCCAAGACAGGTATTTTATGAAGAAGTGAAAATGACTAAGGAAGCAGTGGATTGTTTTGTTAGGATAGCATGCTTTTGTTTTTTACCTCTTCTGCTTATATATTAATATATTTTTATATGTATGTTTGTATTACAAGTAAATATAGGGAATTCACCACAGCATTTCATTTCAAAATTTACATTTCCAAATAGAATTTCCCAGACACTCCACTCGCTCAGAATTATAATTTTTGCATAAATTTCCAATAGCAAGTAAAGATACAGCGTCAAAAAATACTGCATTATCTCTGAGGTGAACTACAAGGCCTGATATATGAGTTGCCACAGTATGCTCTCCTCCTGTTTATACAACATCAGATACAGACAGAGCCCTCATTTTTACCAGAAAGCTTAATGTGCCTATCCTATAGTAAGAGGATCAACTTCAACATACCTAGCCATACAACGTATCACAATCAATACTATGGGACTGAACACCGTCTGAGAAAATTGCCACACCCCTCCTTGCTGGGAATCATTCCCACCAATGACTTTTCAAAGAATTATAGCAAGTAAAAAATGGGGCAAGGAGGTAAAAGGACCACAAAATGTTACATTTTTGGACATGCAAAATACACATCAAACAAAACACATCCACACCCTTTAAATTAGCTTGAAAGAGCCGAGCTAGTTAGAGAGGAATCAAGAAAAATGTCATAATCTCATCCAACTCACATCACTGACTTAGAAGGAATAAGTATTCATTAGTTTGATTTAGCACCAAAAGATTAACTAAAAGTTATTTGCTGCTCTGTTCCCATGCATGTATCAACACAACAATATTTGAATTCTTGGTCAAATTCTGCTCTGTTCTGGAGACCGACCCTTTTCCAACCCTGAGAGGATGCTTCATCTCCATTTCCACTTATAAACGAATACTTTCAGAGTTCCTTAGCAAAGTTTATGTATTTACACTTTCTTTGAAGCCTACCTGCTGCTCACATCCCTTTTACACAATTAATTAAATGTTATACATTTTTAAAATATTCTTTTTAATGTTTATGTCGCATTCAGAAATTCAGCTATACCTTCAGGAACCGGTAGCACTGCATTTTTTATCCTACTGTAAACCAGCTCTGAATTTTATCATATCTTGGATTTTTTGGTTTTGGTGGCTTTGTTTTGTGGGTTGGTTTTTAGTTTGGGGTTTTTTTTGGACATACAATTAACTGAACATGTACCAGTCTTTTATTGAATAATTTGGTACTTTCGTTGGTGTAAAGAACAATTAAAAGTATCATAAATCCAATGAGGAAACAGTGATTGCTGACATATACTTCTATCATTCCATAATCTTGCGCTTTATAGATCTTGTCTGAAAGAGCCCTGTATTGTAAGATATTACCACATAAAATAAGATTTCTTTCTTCTGATTCCCATTTGCAATTAATCTGCCTAAAACATGCAACTTAACATCATATTCATCTTCTTGTTATGCTTATTTGCACTAAACTCAGGTACTGATAAATGAAACAAAAACCTACAATCCTCATAAAGTAAGATAACCCTGCTGTTTTACGGTATTTTATCAGCAGAAATTTTGTTCCAATCTCTAGGTTTAACGAGGAGACAGGCTGAATCTAAGTTGCTATTTTTACAAACAGCATCAGCTTTGTGAAGAAAGACTCTCTGCTCACCTCTCCCAACCCTGCTACTTCTGCTTTGGCTACTAGAATGCTTTACCACCAGCCTTTGATTTAACATAGGGCTACATACACTCAGACGTCAAACTGTCTTTGTACTTGTGCTTTGTTCTGCTGTGCTGGAGGTTGGGTCAGAAAGCCTAAGACTTCTAGCTGTAGCAGGCTTTTTAATCTTCATGTGTCAGAGTACAGATTCACTCTCCTCTTTGGGGCAGTTGCTGCCAGACAGAAAATAATTCAGACGGAGTGGCTTAGAAGGTCCACAGTGTGTATAATGGGGCCCATGCTGATGAAACAACAATTGGAAGAGTTTCAGCTCAATTTTTGAAGCTTAATCACAGCACTTTCACAAGTCGCTTTCGCAAACATTCTTCCTGATAGTCATAGTTACAAGAGAACTCCACTGAAGAGAAGCAACAGCTATATCCAACAAACTGCAGAGATTTTCTACTATTGTGCATGCATATTATGCTACTATGATGCTATACCAGTTGGTTTAAATCTGTGAAAAAAAAAAAAAAAAGAAAAAAAGAAGAGATATATCATTCCTATCACCTAACTAGCCTTCAGCAAAAGGTTCATGATACAGGAGTTGTGCTACAATTCTTAGTTTGCATTGACACAGAGCTGACATGCTTGCTATATGCTTTAAAACAAAATTACCAGAAGCAACACCAGTCAACATCAAATGTAGAGGAATTACTTCTAGACTGTAAAATACTTTGAGAATCCTAAATAAAAAAAGGCTTACAAGTGAAAAGTATTATTTGCCCATGTAAGGGCCCTAACACAGGCCCTTGAAAACATTGAAAGAATTTGTGAATATTCTGTTCTGCATGTTAAAATTAAGTAACAATAAGAAGCCACCCAGATTTGTCAGATGCGTACCTAGAAAAACGTTACAAAAAAAGATTCCTATATTACATATAAATGTTTTCTAATTATTTACTTGTAAAAGTCAGCAGGACTAGTTCACCTCACTGATCAAGCCAAACACACACGGAACAACCATGTATTTCTATTACAATACTTATTCTCATGAGGTTCTCCAAGTCACCTTGAAGAGCAGAAGCTCTTAAAGGTTGGAGTTGCTATGAACAAATATGTTGCTCTCCCTATGATACAGAAAGGCAGAATGTTTTTTCTTATACGCATCTTCAGAGGACATCCTCCACAGTACCTCTTCCCAGGACAGCATGCAAAGAGAAAAACTTGAAGCATATTTTTGTGGCTAGTCACAGGCTTGGTATGTTTCAGGTTTTAAAGTATTCATCAGCTCAAGGTCTGGTTTCAGCTGGCTACCACCTAAAGCAGTTTTGGGGGGGTCTTCATACTTTTTTGAGTGAAGAAACACTATTATCAAAGAATTTGACAAATAATGGAAACACATGAGCAAGATCTGGATAATGTTATGATTGGCAGGCCACAGGACCTTACAGTTATAACAGATGTTTTCATTAAATCAGCTATCTACACAATCCATTTTATGATGAGTAACCACATCCGCAGGTATCAAAGACTATCTGTGAAAAACTGGTTAAACACTAAGGTTTTTAAAAGGAAGAAATAGAGTAGGAACATTTGTGTTTTGTTTCTTTCTATACCACAGAAGTACTCAGGAAGTGAGGAACAAAGGACACACAGAGGGACACAAAACACCAATAAAAAGAACTTCTTTAAGATTTAACTGAACTGTATCTCCACCGTTAAGTTTTTTAAGAAACATTACCTAGTTTTTAACACAGTTACTTCAAAAATAGCACTTAGGCTGATAAAATAGTACTGAATTCCAGTCAACAACTGTTAACTGCAGGGGGATGCCTTGATTGACAAAATATGTCAGAGACACCAAAAAAAATGCTCCTGGTCAATGGTTGAATTCTAATGCTGAGTCACACAAAAAGATTGTGGCTGGCCTTCTATGAAGCTGACCCAGATGAAGAAATCTACAAGTTTTCTTTGATTAAATCTACAATTTTCCTGCAGATACTTTTAGTTGGTCAGTCCAGCATGAACTTTTCAGCAGCTGTTTTTGCATTCATTAAGAATTGGCCAGAAGAGGATATCTGAATGAAAGACATACTCAAAAATAAAAATCCAGATATACATTTGGCAGCCAATATTCTCTTGTTGAAGAAAGAATTGTTCAGTGTCTCGTCCTGTCCTGTGGATGTAATTCTGTAGTTCAGATAGCTTAACTACCAGATGATTAGTAAAATGTCACTACTTTCAGTGTTTCTGGAAATCATCCTTTTGGTAACCTCCATGATAGTCATAAAGAAATTTTAAAACACAAATGATGATATGATTAGCAAAACTTAGAGGAAGAAATAAATATGGAAATGTAAATAATTTCCCCAGTTAGTCTTTTTTTCCATTCATGTTCATCACCATGTAGAAGTCATTCAGTTTTGCAAGGTCTCCACTGTCTTCTAGCAGGGACATTTAAAAGATATATCTAGGTGGAACACTGCTATAGATATCTATGCATGTAAGTCTAACTTCTGAAATGTGAAAGTCAGTGCCATTGAGATTGGGATTACAAAGTCATTTATAAGTAAATGGATTGTATCTTGAAAAGGCAAAGAAAGTTAAGAAATTTTGTCCCTATACTTGTCTGTGACAAGGCCAAAAGTGATTTGATTAATTTTTATACAGTTTCTTTTTCAAAATGCAAATTAAAAGTGACCTTTGAGTTGTGCTAGATTTAATGAAAGTATTCATTCTTTCCCAAGTACTAAATGGCAGAAAATAAAACAGATGGATGTGAACAAAACATTGGTAAGCCACCAATCACTTTTATTTCTGTTACAAACTAATTACATTAAAGACTAAACCCAAGGCAGACTCCAAGTTCAAGTTAAAAGAAGTAGAGATGTTTGGAAGAAGGAGCTGTTTCATTAAAGAAAAACAGATAAATATGTTAATTATTTAAGTAAAATGGTACAATAAATACTTACATGGAAAGATATACAGTGCTAGAGACAAAGTGAAGAAGATTCTCATTATACACTTCCTCAAAATAAAGAGGAGGTAGGAAGAAAAAATGGCTTCAAGGGTGTTCTCACTTTCTGCTGCAGTACAACCTATCTAGCCTCCTGGCACAATCTTTGGGCATTTCTGGAATTCTCACTTTTTCCTACTTCTGCCTGGGCATAGAATACCTCTCAGGTTTTGGCAGTGTTGGAAGCACCTGGTAGAGACTGATTTACAAACAAAAGAGATCCTTGTCCAAGTCAAGTAATGGAAGGTTTCAGTTTTGTTGATAAAAGGAGATACAAATACACTTTGTAACAAAGAACTAGTGCTAAATTAGTACCATGCATTAACAATAAAATTAAAGTTACATACCTTAGAAACTGGCTGAAATGCCAGTTGTTAATGTCTCATCATCATCTAAGGGTGTTTATCAGGGATTGAGGAAGGACTGGTCATACCCATAAAATGTGAAACTGTATAACACAAAGCAGAGCTTCTGAAAATAATTTAGAAAAGATGGTGGGCAAGAAATTTAACAGAAAGTCCTAATATGTTAATGCAAGGTGGGTTAAAGTAATTGCTTTTACTTTGAGTGTTAAAGATTTAGGGAGAGGAAATGAATAGAGGAACAGAGTAGGCATGGAAAATTATTTTACTTCTGTTCCTTCAGGAGACTCGATTAGTACAAATGGTTCTGATGGCCATATTTTTAAAGGGTGTTGAAAAATTAGAAACAGTGATGAAAAGAGCCACAAGCTATACTGAAGGATAGGAGAAAATACCGCAGAGTGAGGGTTTTCAACAGTACAATGCTTTTAGTTTATAAAAAAAAAAATGACTGGGAGGCTATTTCATTACACTGCATAACTATCCTACACAAGGACAAAATACTAAATATTAAAGGGCTAATATTCAGTATTAATATTATGAAAGTAGCTTTCAAGGCTGAAAGTTGAAGCCAAGCAAAATTAGACACATTTTTTTACCATATGGTGATTAACAATTTGAACAGACCATCAGGTAAATCGGTGGAGTCTATGATCTTCAATCAAGCTGGTGCTTTTATGGAAGATAGGCATTAGCAAATACGACTTACTGAGTGCAGTTAAGGGATAATTATACAAAATGCAAGGCCTGTGAGGTGCAGAACATCAAGTCTGAATAGCTTTGGACTGCATGAGTCTATACATGTGTGAAAAACAATGGGATTATCTGACTAAATGTTAGAAAAGAAAAAAATACTGGAAGAACCTTCTCCTCTGGACAGAAATAAGGCACTAAATTATCTCATATAGCTAAAAATGTCATATAATTATAACCAAATGGAAACAATTAGGCCATATCAATCATTGTTGTTGCTATTGCTGTAAATAGAATTATTGTCATGCAAGCATGTATATATATATACACATCAACACATACAAAAATAGGATATAGCTGGAATATTATTCAAATTCCTCATCTTTGTCAAACTTTGACTCATACAAAATGGTACAAGTATCCAAAGTTCCAGCTAAAAGCTTACAAGATCAAAAAGCAAATTTGTAATCTACCCTCCAAACAGGCAAACACAGAAAACACCATTAGTGATTTGAAATCTGAGTCCCAATTAAAAGCTTAAACAGTGTGAGAAAAGAGCATACATTATGCATATATGTTGAATACATATGCACAGAACTAGACAGTTTGGGATCATAAGGCAATAAGCCTAGTAAGAGCAACAGGGAAGGAAGATATAGATCCATTCCTTTCAAAGAGAATACAATAAGCTGAACTAGCAAGATGTACATAGAAATCTAAAAAGCACAGTACTTTTTTTTCCCCCTTTTTTTTTATATAATGCTGTTCTTCATACCAGGGTTGATTACAAGATAACCACTGACTATTCTGTTTTCTCAAATAAGCATCTTGATGTGTACAAAGTGACAGGCATCAGCACTGATCTTCTCAGCATACCTGTAACTGGACCCTGAGACAAGCCAGTCTACACCTGCTTATCCACGGGATGAACCTCTAATTCTTCTCCCAAGAATCCACTAACAACACTTATTAGCTGCCTTCTTTGCAGAGAAGTGGATTTGTGCTGCCTTCTGGTTCTCATTATTATATTCATTTCAATGTGGTTCTTGAAGTCTCATACCTCGGTATTTGAGAGGTCCTGCATGTGCCACCGAACAATGATTCAACATGACATCGCGACAGAAAACAGGGAGAAGGGATAGAAATAAAAGAACAAGGGATCAAAACAACTGCATTTGGCTCTTTGTGGGGTGTGCCTATCAACACCAATAACTGTTAACAGCAAGTCAGATGTCACATTGATAGAGGAGTCGGATCACTCACGTCAGTCTTCCATTTGACTGGAAGGTATCAGTCTTCTTCCCTTATCTAAAAGGACATATAAAAATATAATGGGCTATTAACTCTTTTTTTTTGCATTGCTATTTAAATTAGTTTTGGTAAGTTCTTCATTTCCTTCCAGTTCCTCAGTGATCCCTGTACATTTTGAACACTTCAGGACTTTCAGTGCTTTGTTCTACTGCCACATCAGTGAAATTAACATTCCTGTTAATGCTGTGGCTAACTTAACAGTATAGTGATTTGACTTGAGAAAACCTAAGTCAAGGGGCACCAACTTTAAGTATGAAGTATGAGTTTTGCTTGGTTTACCAACAGTTGTATTCCTAATGCTACATATATGCAGGAAGACAAGGAGAAGCAGCAATCCGTTTATCTAACAACTCAAGAGACTGAGGCTTGGCCTCCTGTCTGCCAGTAACCAACATGGTAATACAGATACTAAATACTTGTAATTTTGGGGGATTCTAGTTTCTTACTCAAATACTCATTTATTTCTTGGAATGGAGAATACAACTTCTCATACAGTGCACAGAACAATAGGGCCTATATCACACAAAGCATTACTGTTCCAAACATCATTAATAATAGTGAAGATGCATTTGCAAACTAACTTGACTCAGCATCTTTACAATTATATGCTAGGTTAAAAACGTGTCCAGGAGGAAGCATAAAAGAACTTGATTTTTTTTTCACTTTTTATACAAGGATTTCATTATCTTTTTCTGGTTTTTGTACTTATAAAATTGTCCTTAAGGAAGCCAACTCTGAAAAGATGCAGGGGCTAATTTTAGTTAGTAAATTATTGCTTTACTATCTATAGCCAAAAATCATCTGATAAGCTTTGTCAATCAGAGCTGCTATATCTCAGTCAATTTCCCGTCTGTGAAGATTTAAAGACTTCTGAAACTAGTCCTTCAGAAAAGATGTGCTTCTATTAGGACTTTCCACTCACTAAAAGCACTATCAAGCTTCTTTGCTCATCAGCCTTCCAGAACCTACAGCCATATTTCATTATATAGCACTCTGCAGTAAATACTGTTTTGGGCTAGTTTTGTTCTTTTTTTTTTAATGTCTATAAGAAAGGTCTGCTATATATATAAATCATTAGGAATTATTAACTAAATGATTGCATAAATAATCTGTTTTAAAATATATTGCAGATACTTCCAAGATAACGTGCAACAAAATGAGAAAAGTCTCACAAAGAGAAAGAAATATACTCTTTCAAACATAATTTCTGAGCTGTTTAAATATGAAACAAAACCTTGTCAAGCTACAAGTTTCCAGCTGTTATGATATCATAAGATAAATTTAGAGCTACAAAACAGCTTGGTGAGAAAAAAAAAAATTTGCTTTTACAAAGTATGGAAACATAAATGTTTCAAGCACTGCAACTGTCCAAACAAATTAGTACAAGCAAAAACAGTTGAATTCAGTATGGTTTGATTTTGTACCAGCTTCATAGCACTTGTTATAATTACTTAAAGCTGTAGGCAAAATGTGATTTAAAGCTTAGCATGATGCATTTAACGTTAATTTAAAATGATGCGAAAAAAGTATACAGGTGGTCTCAGTGTCTAGCATTTTATTGTATCTTATTAACCAAAATAATAATTTATTTCCCTAATTAAGCAATAATGAAGCTGGATAACTGGACTCTGAAAGCTGGCTATGTGTTCACGTTTAAATTCTTAACCAGTGCTAAAATTAAAAAGGAGGTTCTTTCCTCCATGACTTTGAAAAGAATAGAGTGGTGATTAGCAGCAATATTTTTTTTAATGAAACACAACCTTTCATCCCTGTCATCTTCTGGCCATCCTCGCTTGTACGCAGCTCTCTGACAAGTAGAATAATAACGGTCATACATCACTGCCCTGAAAGTCCAATCATCTAAATCTTCACTCGCTGCAGCCTCTGAGACTCAATTACTTTATTGACATGCAATCTTCATAAGGGGAGAAATATTGTGCATGTAAGGTCACTTGGTTATGAAGACATATTATCATATTATCTGCATGAGGGTTGCAGGGCTAAGACCTGACAGAGCTAATTATAATGGTACATGATAGAGAGCTCAGTACACATTATTTGCTTGGCTGAAACTAAAGGTGAGGTAAGACCATGACATCATGGTTTCAAATGAAAATAACTCCTTTTCCCTTAGAGGCTATTACTTTTATTGTTTAATGTTTTATACATATTATATTCATACACTCCTCATAAGCAAGCAAGCAGTGAGAACTTCTGAACTCAACTATGTTTCCACTTGGAAGTACTTAACCCTTGAAGAAACCAAAGGCTAATCTGTAATCATGAAGTCCCTTTTACTTGTGAGACTTAAATCACGTCTTCCCTGCCCTTCCATCACCCCCCAAAAGTGTATCTATACATACACATATACACACGGCAAACTAAAAATTTGAGCACAGCTAATACCTACTGCCACAGTACTTCTACACATGCAAATCGAAGTAAGCCTCTGGTGAAATGCTGAGCAAAGTATATTAGAACAGTGTTTCAAGACTTTCATTTTGGAAAAGAAATTAATTTTCATCTTGCTTTTCTCTATAGCAACTTCCTTTCACCAATATAACTCCCTATTCTACATAATGCCTCCTAATCCTCTGTCACCTGGCACTCAGACATAGTCCCTTTCTGCTCTAGGATGACTGGTAAAAATGCAATTCCTAATCCTTTACTGGCCATTCCCATGCATTAAAAGGGAGAACAGACAAAAGATAATGCATTTGTTGTGTCTTTAGAGAAACAATCAATATAAATTTCTAAACTACTACACTGAATTAGTAGCAAGCTTCTTGGGGTTTTTATCGTTGTTCTTTTGGGTCTTTGTGGGGTTTTTTTTTAAAAGATAGCTGATAAATTTATTTTTTTAATGTCTTTTCAACTTTCAGTTAACTTTTATTCATGACTGCCTTTCAAGAGGGAAACACAAACTTCTCTCTTACAATAGTTCCAGAATTGCAATATGATGCTAATGCCCTAGAGTAAATTATACTGTATGCTTGTGATGGGGGGCATCTCTTATTTTATAAAAACACTAATCCATAAGACATAATGATTCTATGGCAAGTCATGCTGTATGAGAAGCTGCATTTTCCTTGTTTGAAGGCATGGTACAGAAGCCATCCCAACTAATGGATCCCAGCTCCAAATAACATCTTTGCTCTTAGCGAGTCTTTGCACATTTTCTGACTACTGTGAGCTTCAACATAGACATGTAACTTCAGCGATATTGCCAGACTGAGACCTCACAACTAGGTAGTTTCAGTTGTCTAATTTACTGAAATTGTTCTCCTGTCAAACAAAAAATGTTAATCATAACATATTTATAGACTATCCTTTTGAAAAAAAAAAAAAAAATTAAAAAGTGCACTGCACTGGTAAGTGCACTACTAAAAATATCTTATTTCCAAATGTAGTAAATTTTACAAACTATGATGGGTCAGGTATTATGCCATCTTTTTAGCAATAGCTTAGTCTGCCTATCTTGTTTATAAGTTTACAACTTGCTAACTGTGTTTACTGTGTTTTGCTGCTGGAAGAATCCCATCTGAAGTTGGGAAGCATGTAAAAAGCTTATATGATTTTGTATTTAAGTTTAAGACCTTCCACAGTGTGATATTTCAAAAGAACTTGATTCAAGTGTTCAGCTCTGTATCAGCAAAGGGATATAAAAAGTTCTTGGAGAATGACTGCGGATACAAATAGGAATATGTTAGGCACTGCCTCTCTCCAGGAGTAACATTCATGGTTAAAGGAGCTTTTGCTGAGGTTGGATTCCAGCAGCACAAAGGAAACAGTGAAGTAATCAAGACTCAGAGAATGAAGAAAAAAAAAAAAACAAACACCAAAAACCCCACCCTAGAATAGTGTAGCAATAACTGGCAGACTGATGAGAAACCAGTCAGGTAGTGAGGCAATAAACTAGGAAAGAGAAGAAAAATGTCTTAAGTGACAGCTATAAAATTCTGCCTCTTAAAGTGAGTTGTTAATTTAAAACTTTCCACTGTCCTGCAAGCTTCTGGTAACTGAGATATGACTGACATGGATAGACCCTAACATCCATACAGGGAAAACAGAACCACCAAAACTCAGCCAAAACAGAGACCAAAATGCAGATTGTGAACAGGCAAGCTACATATGTAATTTCTTAAGCAACTATGTGAATACTCAATTTATGGAAATATGAAGGAAAAGGTCACCCCCTTGGGCATCAAAGACTTTTTATCAAGGAAATGGAACAAGAACTAAGGGAAAACAAATATTAATATCATGCCCAAAACCATAAAACATTTTTATCGCCAAAATTGCTTTGAAACTAACAGGGCCAGGCACATGATATCAGCTCAATATATTTCAGAGCTATGGATTGCAAGGCACCTAATTCAAGCAACTAAATGTGAGGTACACACGGCTAGGTGTTTCCCACCTAGCAGTAATTAAAGTGGACAACATGACATTGATAATATCAACCACAGAAGGGATGGAACTGGGACACTCTCCAGAAAACCCAATTAAAAAAATGAATGACAATTAAGAGTAGTAGCCAAAAGGGGAAATGAGATCCCCTTATTGTGCGTGCAATCTTGAAGATGAACAAAGAATAAGGGGATGACCTGAAAGACAAGTAAATTAACAGGGAACTGTTATATTAAAATAAAGAACAAGGTTAAAAAAAGAGAGACACACAACCACTTCTATGGATTTTTAGCACTTACAGTAGATAATATAAAATACTATTAGTGAATTAATAGTCAGTATTGAATACTGAATGAAACATGCAACAAAGGCTCTTCATCATGTTATTCTGGTAACACAAAATACCTTTAGAAGGAAGTTTTGGAAGTTGGCAAGAACATGTCAACAAGAAACAAATTGGAAATATTGTTTAAGTACACAATGAATTAGCCTATCCCAGTTACCAAAAAAATCTTTAATCTGCAGTTATAAAATCTTAATCTACAGTTATAAAAAACTTTAATCTTAAATCTAAAATTTAATCTACAGTAGGGGAAAATTAGTAAATAAATAATCCCTTGTTCAGATGAACATGCAGAGGTACTGTGCAAAATAGAAAAGTGTTTTCAAAATATAGTTAGAGAATATTGGATACTCTCTCAACTTCTCCTTAAGGAGAGGATTAGGGGGAAAAAAAAAAATTTCAGCTTTTAGCTCTAAAGAAATTATCAGATGCTTCTATGTGGGATGTAAAATTTGGTGGTAGCAAAATTCAGCATTTGCCATAAGGCTTTCCTGTAATGTTGGCTACCAAGTGATGGTCAACACTCCGTAAGTACTGAACAATTTACTGGTACTGTAGAAAAGAAAAAAAGTTGGCCTTTTGTTCCCCTTTTCAATATTAAAAGCAAACTAAAAGATGAGTAAGGCACAGCTTATTTTTTTCAATATGTTTCCTAATGCTTCTTTTCTATAAAATTAACTTATGTCACCAGGATATAATGCCAAGTAAAACTTTTGACACAAAACTCCTTTGGCAACAAAATGGAGACTTTGTGACACTAAAGAGTTTTGTAAATTCGTCTGTTTGATTTAAATTTGCTAAAAAGAGGGAGACGTGCTAAAATAAATCTTGAAAAAACCCAACGTTTTGTATCACTATTTTTAAACTATTTTCAATATTGGTTTAAAGCAGTTTTGAAATTTCCCGAGTTATTCAATTATTTTTAATTGCCAGTAATTTAAAAGGTACTATGTTACGTTATTGACACATTACTGACTTACAAAGGAGAGTAATGTGTCTAAAAAATAGATTTCTAGTCCAGCTGAGACTCATAGACCATCAAAGAGAACGAAGACACGAGGGAATGAAATTACAATTTCCCTGTGGCACTGTTTCAACATACCTTAATGTATATCTTGGTCTACCCCACTTTCCTTATCCACCCCATGTCACACACTGAGAGACATTAAAACCATCACTGTGGAAAACACAGTTTCCAATAAGAGTTATTATTTGTTGAAAAGAGATTTCAGACAAATCTTACCTAAAACTTGCCTACCAGCTGGACATATCTCTGGAAATGCAGACTTCCAAAGAGAAAAATTACTAACATGGCAGGGAATGGAAGGGGAACTAAGTGTATCTGACATGTCATGTTGAAGGCTCAACAATAGCACAAACTTGTCTGAATTACAGCTTGAATCAAAATTCTTTTACTAGAGAGAATAAAAATTTGTATGTTAATCAGTAACGTCAACTGTAGCTTACCACGAAAATGCTGCAATAAATCAAACTGAAAAATTTATCCATTTTGGTAATACTAAAAATAGTAACAAATGTATTTTTGCCATCTCCACTCTGGGGGAAACACAGACCAATTGACTAATCAAAAAAGTCAATAGCAAAACTTTTCAATGACTTCAAAGACAGCAGATTCCAGCCTAAAAGCACTTTAGAAGGAAAAATCTAAGCTCCAAGCTATGATGATTATTTCAAATACTTTCACCAGTTTGCACTTTTGAAACCCTTCTGGCAGTAACTCCTCCCTTTAAACCATTTCCAAAGTCATAGCTTGTTAGAAAGAACATTAAACAAGTATATAATGTTTTGGGAAAAGGGTAGGGAAACCAAAAGCCATAAGAAATAAATAACAAATAGAAACATTGCTTTAGTGACCTATAGCCTATTAAAAATTTGTGCAGCAAATATTGTCAGCCTTTTAGGATTTGGACTCAAATGATCCCTTCTGTCATGGCTTCAGGGGGCCATGTGCCTGTTTCATAAGTTTGCCTTACACAAACTGGTAGGGAGCAGTAATAAAATTCAAATAAAGATATGGCAGAAAGAGATCTTAAAAATTAATAACAAACAGTATAAAAGAAAACATTGGGAATGAAACTGATAATACGCCCTGTTGCCAAAATCTGGAGATGTAGATTGCTTCTGGATTGTTCCTCAGATTGCTGTAACATACACCTATTGACCCTGTCACAGACTGACCACAACAGATCAAAATCAAATCTAAACAGAGGTAGAGACAAAGAGACACCTTCATCATACTGTTCCACATCCACATGAAACAGCTTTTCTGTGCACATTTAAAGCTTGAATGAACAGGTACCACACAAAAGTACGCACAAGTCACATATGCAGCCCAAAGACTGACACACAGAATTATTGCAGCAGTTTAAAGGAACTGTGCTAGGAATCAACCCGATTCTTTCCTACTTATCTAGCCTCCAGCTGCAAAACCATGATACTTTCTCCTTTTCAGTATATTGGATTATAGAAACAAATATACAGTTGTGCATCTCCCCCTTTTCTGAACCGTCCACCAATAATTTCCTCTGCCCACAGAATCGTGAGTTTTCCAATGCAATCCAATTTTTAAATAAATTATACATGTAAACCAAATCTACCAGCCTGATCTTTTATTTCATAATTTATTGAGTTCCATCATTAAGCAAATGGGGTTTTATAAGGATGAAAAAAAGGAAAATCTGAGGCTTTGGCTGTTCTGATCACCTTCTTAAATTACCAGCTTTGCAAAGACAGAAAAAGTCCTAAGTGCTAAGGTTAACCACAAAATTACATACCTTTTTTTTTTGTTTTTTTTTGTTTTTTTGTTTCCCCTGGTTCACATCAATCCATTGCTAGGCAAAGCTACAGTATTTTGGAGTCAGCTCTTAGATCTGACCTCTGGAATTCATTCATCTGAATCTTCTTGAAGTGACATTGCTTGTCAAAACTCATCAGCCAATCAAATTCTTAAACTGAAGTGAGTTGTCCTCTCAAATTAAAATGATACTTTACCCTGATTTTTCCACACAAAAGTTACATTGTGCTTTTCTGTCAGGACCAACTTCATTTTCAGGAACTTACCACAATCCAAGTATTTATCCTTCAATCTTGCAAAGAGCAAGAGGGAGAGGGCATGTAACAGAAATTCTTTTTGGCGAATGACACAATTTGAATGAATTGACAAAGTAGGTGAGAATATTTCTATTGTGTTCTAAGATGTCTTCATTTTAAACCAGATGGGAATCAAAGAGGAACTCATGCCAATTTCTGAAACCTCAGGAGTCACTCTCCCTGCAGCTCCTCCTTTCTTCCCTTGTTCCCAGTCATGCTCACATATTCAACTTCAGGGCAACAAATTCTGTCCTTTTAAAGGAAAAGTCCTACAAAACTCTCTCTTTGAAGGAGATTTTACTGTAAGCAGCATGACAGACCTGCACACTGGTCCCTTCCCAACAATGTTTCTTCAATATAGTTAGCCCAGCCCAAACAAAACTTTTCTGAAAAGTGAGATCCCAACCCTCCATCCAGTCTGACAGAAAACTGTGCTTAGGTCTCACTTCAGTAGGATGAAAGCATATACTCATGTATCACTTCCAAAGAGATATTTTCCTGTATAGAGAGCTTACACTTACTAATCTTACCGTGCACAAAGCTAAAGGAGGGTCCAATTCATTAGGAGCAACAGCTGATTCTTCAAAAGGAGCAGTTAGTAATATCTGTCCATTTAATTTGTTTCTCCACCTCTTCACTTGGCTATGACTACAACATTACAAGCTGAAGACTCTTAAGACCGATTGTATTTCTAAACAACAATATTAGAGTACATATTTCTGCATAAATGCGATGGCAGAGAAAAGGCTGAAAAGGCACATGAGAAGTGTTTTGTCAAAACAAAAACTAATTCATCTTTGTGCCATGGGACTTGAGGAGAGAAGAGGAAGGGGCTTTAGCGTAACCATCTGCAGCTGAAGAGAAGTCCCACCGCGAATATTAGAGATCTGGCTGAGAAATGTGGAATATGGGCTTCCCAGGCTTTCACTTTGCTCTGAGAGCCATATAGCCCAGTAGGTAGGAAAGAGGCACTTAAAAAGATCCAAGGAAAGGTGAAGGTAAAAGACAGTCTTGAACATAGGATAAAACTTGCTTGCCTAAATTACACGTACCAATGTGCTAGAGAATCCTGAAATACTCAAAGCTGTAAAGATAATACCAAACATTAAAGCCAAGTAGCACAATGAAGCATCACTAAATAAGTGTCAAAGAAACTGGATTACAAAATTAAACATATATATATACATATTTTAATGTCTGCTAAATGTTTCTTTCAGGAAATATTAGGCACTAATAAAAAAAGAGTGCCTTCAGGCTTCTGTAGCACTGGATATATCAAAGAGGGGTTTTACTAACAATTTGGGGAGTTTATGCCTCTGGGTGCTACTGCTATGATTTCAAAATAGAATTATTTGATGCTATGTGATTTCTTGAATCATTAGTTTTCCATCTCTTCTAACTTATTTTTCATCTTTCTTTTATTTATACACACAGATACTGAAACAAGCTGTCACAAAGGAATAATGAAGAGAGCCTTGGAAATAAAATATTACTTTATACTTTCTTAAAATGTATTACATATACATACACCTGATATGATTATCTAATGTGATATTTCTGATTACTATTTGCATGCCTAATTCACCTCTAACATGTATTGCAAGAGGCATTGCTGCATCTCTGCTCTGCTACATTACCATCACAAGACAAAGTTGTGCATAATACATTTTTGTCTGTCTTCTAAATACTCTAACAGGAACACCTATAACAGTCATTGAAATCAGCAAACATCACAAGTTTTAAAAAATACACAGAGAGCCGTGACATTGCACAGAACAGGCCCTCAAATTACTAAAATTAGGATTAAGATTCTGCTGTTCTTTTCTAAATGAAAGACTTTTCCATAAAAAACTTGACACAACTCTTCTTGTAAAGAACTAATACCAGAAAGGAAACAGAAGGATTAGATGAGTAAAGAGGGTGGATTGTACACTTTAAAGACTTTTCAGTACTGTGCTCCATAGTATTCCATCTTGACTCAACAACGTAGAAAGTTTTCCAGTTATTCTTGACAGGTAGTAGACATGTAAAAATTGAGAAATTGATGCCTTTTTTTTTTTAATGACTGTGGAATTAAGATCCTAGTCCTAAGCATAACATGATCTGAACATCATCTAAAAGAGATATCTGCTTTTGAACTAGGATCGATAGCCAAGAGGTAGCCCATGAGCCCATACACATAAATAGCATGGAAATGTCAATAAAATAACTTTTCTACTTCTGACATACCAATGGTGCAAACTATTTCAGTAAAGCTTTCCTTTCTGTTCCTTGTTTTGCCATCTGACAGAAAGTTAAAACTTAAAAAAAAAACCTACATGATAAATTTATCAACATAGCTCTAATTTTCTTTGAATATAAAATTTTTGCTGTTAAGCAGAAAATAATTTGATTTTCTATCCTTCAATTCCCACAACACATTTAACTATATATGACTGATACATACAGAGGAAAAATGCCTGCCTTTCAAAAAAAAAAAAAATTTGTCAAATCCTGCTACCTCTTCTGAGTCAAAGAAAATTTGGTCCTTGAATATTAAGATTAGAAGGAAGCTTTGATTTATTTAAAGATGCATAATCAACCTATAGGAATGTATTATCATTTCCTCCATATATGTTTCAAAACAAGGAATATGCATTTTTATGAATAATCAATCTCATGGTGGCTCTGATCCAGCAACAGATTTTACATACAGTCTAACTTTACTCCCTGAGACCACGGAATTTATAAGAAGGCCTACACAGTTTGGAGAGCTATGAAATAATTTTGATTAAGAACAGATTTCATTTCAGTTAACTGCGTACAACACAGACTATGACTGTGTGCAATTTTGCAGTTTCATAGATTAGTTAAGACTCCGTTCATGTGATAAATTTTGTGTGAAATCGGAAAAAAAAATAGCAGAGTTTGGGGAAACAAATGATTTTGAAGACTGTATAGCTGCAACTAGACAATTATAATCAAAAAGACATGGCAAAATAAAAAAGAATTATTTGAAACTCAAGAATCTGATGAGAGGTGAACTGCCTTTAATAGTGACTATGAGTGATATGCCTAGAACAAACATAAACTCTGACTTGAATGCAGCCAAACCTTGCATGGCAAAAGCTTCCAACTGAGAGAGAACTGAAAAATGCAAGAGTGAGCAGGACAAATCCCATGGACTTCAGCTACTTCACAACCAAAGCATGAGTCAGTAAGTGGGAAAGTCTACTGCTCAAGTATTTTGGGCCTAAAATATATCAGTTCCTTTATATATCATCAATGGTATTCAAGACTGGAAATGTTGCGTAAAGAGTGACAATTGCAGAATGCATCAATCTGCTGTTGATTTATTTTTCAAGCAGAGGTGGTGGCAGGTGAAAGAGGATTTTGATACTTCCTTCCATACTGCCAGGTGACCTTTATAATAATAGATCCATTAATGAAATATATCTGCCATTCCTCTTATTTTTTATAGAAATAATATTGGTTTTAATTGCAATACACAGTCTCAACTCTAAAGACAAATGAGGCAAAAAAGAAAAAGAAAAAACAACATTACCCATAACGACACCAAAAATTTGTCTGCTCTCAGATTATTTCACTATCTGTTTGATATCTTTTATCTAGATTCTGTAAATCCAATTGTCAGATATATAAAAAAGAAAGCACAATACCCTTAAGGCCATGTACAGCTCATCTTGGACATCAGTTGGGACTTCATACTTCCTTTCCTTAATTTCTAGTCGAGGATCTTGCTATATAAAGAACCATTCAAACCAACAGTCCCATATCTACTGTGAAGTGTGTCAGAGATATTAGAAGGCTAAGTTGTAGAATACATCACAGTATTGAGAACATCAGAATTAGAACAGAAAATTAGGGAACAAAGTATCAGGTAAAATTAAGGGCAGAAGGAGGAGCAAGGAGAAACAATCAAATTTGGTCTTTCACTTAAATGTCACCATTGTCTGTTGTAACAGTAGTGCAGTTGCAGATGTCAGTGTAAGGATCTAGGCAAGATATCATTTGCAACAGAAGGTAATAACTTGTATTAGAGCAACTAATGTGGAGAACAGATAGACGAACTTTGGGGCATATATGCCCTTCTCCAGCCCTGCTCTTCCTCCCAGACCTCGTCTATTTTATCCATTTTTGTTGGCTGATCAAACAGATAAGCTTTGTGGCCTGAAAACAGACCTGGAGAAGGGCACGTGTGTCCAAAAAGTAAACATTTCTTTCTTCTACATCAGTTGCTCTAATGAAAGGTATTACCTGCCATTGTAAACCTTGTCTCAGTTCCTTTTCACATCCTGCACAAACTCTGAAAATTCCCTCAAGTAATTCAGATGCAAGGGAAGAAATACCTGTTCTCCTCTTGTCTCTGCACTGTTTCGTCATGCAAATACCAGAATCCAAAATACTAAAATGCTGTAGGGAAAAGACACTGTCATGATACTTCAACTTTGAGAAGCACAGGAAGCACTGAAATCCCATGGGAAATAGTCTTCTCTTGAGATTTCCAAACTGATTTATAACTCAGGGTCAAATAAGCATTCTTATCTTCATTAGCAATAAGTACCAAAACACACAAACAGCTGAAAATTCTTCTGACTTTAGTAAGAAAATAGACAAGAGCCTAATCTTCCATTTGTCTCCTCAGTGCCTTACAATGTCTAGGTTTTATCGTAATTGATAATGACTTAAAATCTGAATACAGTTTGGATGAAAGCATTTCAAACCTCACAAGGCTCTGTTCCCAATAAGTCTGGTCTCTCTATAATTAAATGCATTCCTTCTGGCATAATACTACAGACTTGGCAAAAGAAATGCCTTTGGTATGAGCAAAAATTCCTAACTTGAGTCTTGCAATTGCCCCTTGTAAAGGGTCATTTATTGTGCATGTTGTTTATCAGCATGCATCTGAAATGAATGCTGCTTCAATGCAAAGCAACAAGAGATCACATTATAATAGGAACACGACCAATAGAATTGATTATGACTTGGTTTCCTTTCTAAAATGACAAACTATGCCACATCTGCTATTATATTAATGTTTTCCGTATTACTAAAAAGGAAGGGGGGGAAAAAAAAAAGTGCCTTTCCAGTGAGCAGCTGATACAGTTTTCTTTGACTAAAGGATCGCATCAGCTAACCAAGACCCAAAACAGTTCACCTTTAAAATACCAAACCATCTGGCTGGCTGTCCCATGATAAATCTTAATGATAAATGTCTTCATTTTGATGTTACAAAGGAACCACAGACCTGCTGGGGTTTGGCACAGCTGAAAACACATAGGCGACAATAGAACTCAGATGTCCAAAATATGGAAGTAAATAATTTTGACCTGCAGGGCACAGTATACTTAGAGAAAACATGATTGTAACAAAAAAAAAAACAAACCAACAAAAAATGAGATTTGGACGTGTCAGAATTTCTCTCCAGAGAGAGACATATAAAAAATAATAATTTTCTTTACTGCATTTTACCAGATATACAGCTTCAGATCAGTTTACTTGTAACTAGAGGTCCTGAGTCTTCCAAAGAAGCCTTTGCAGCATGGTTTTTTGCTGTTTGGTTTTGCTTTTTTTTTTTTTTTTGTTGGTTTGTCTGGTTTTGTCTCTACAATTCCATCTTCAGCCAGATGAAACAGAAAGCTTCAAACAGGCATGATAGAAATTATGACATCCTTTGATAACTCAATTCATATTTTGTTAGTGTGTCGTAATTATTAAGGATAGATTAAATGAGACTGGAAAAACTAAGGGGTCATGGCAAAGACACAATAAAAACAGCTCTAATTTTATGGAGCTAAAAAGCCACATAAACTTCACCATATCTAACATAAAACTTTCACACTTACCCAAAGGTATAAAACCAAGTTTTGTTATAAAATTTGTATTAATTTTCTCATGCCAATGTTTCTAATATAGAAAAAGGCAAATAGTAAACCTTCTATTCACTCCAGCTGATGACACCTAAAAATGTCAAATACACCTCAACAAAGCAGAGGGCACTTTTAATTAATTTTTTTTTTTTAAAGAAAAAAATTAAAAAGAAAAATCTTCTGGGGACATAATCTAAAGTTTGGTAAACCGCAGAAAAGGTGAATAAAATCTTTTAATCTTTCATCATTTTCACCAACATTTATTACATTTCTATGGATTGCAAAGGGTATTCCTGTTCCTTTCCATTGGTTGGTTCAGCCAAACAAGACAGGAACTAGAAATAATTTCTCAAAACCTCTCTCTGTAATATCTAAGGTATTTAAGCGGTCAGCTTTGAATTCCCTCTCCCTTACATACTGACCTTTGCTGGCTAAAGCCCGTTTTAATGTAAGGGTTCTGTAACCAAATTTAGAAGGCTTTTCTCCAGGTAATAACATTGCAGCTTTTCCCAGTACTCAGCTTATGATTTTACTTCACTCGGTTTCTTTCCATTTCCTTATTGTATGTACCACAGACAATCATCCCAGTGATAATTCTGTCTCCTTTTACCACACAGTTACAGACTTGCTTTTGGCCAGCAATACACACCATTTTCACCTTTCTTCAAGAGTTCTCTCTGGTAGGCCCTGCATTATTTTCTTTTTTACTTATTCCCCATCTGTTTCTGGATCGTAATTTTATTTTCCTCATTCCTTTCTACTGTTCAGCTATTCATTAGTACTGAAAGATGTGGATGATTCTTCTATGTCCTTGCTTATATATACAGTACTTAATTACTCACAAATGCACTGCCTCCTATCCAACCAATGCTCTTCTTATTGCTTAGCAAAGATATATCAAGTATCTTGTATTTAACTCTTCTTTTTGTGCAAAGGCAATTTTTCTAGACATCTGACCATTTTCATTACCATATATTGAATTCCTAACAGTCTACAGATATCCTTCAAACAAGTTACTCAAATTATTACAACATTTGGATCTCTCAGAGACACTTACAGAGGGTAATATAGGGGTTACGTATGTCCAGTCCTCAACTCATTTGCCTTTATTTTCCAGTCCTGTCACATAGTAAACTTCTGATTTTCCTATTCTCTCACAGATATCAGTGGGTGTCATAACATATACATATACTTTCTAGTTTTGTCTTTGTGAATCTATTTAAATCATTCACTTTCTTCTAAAATTTTATCTTGCAGTGTTTTCAAGGGCAATTCTATTTTTAGCCATTTTAGTTTCCCTGTATCCTCACCAATACTTTTCCCCATTAGCAATTAAAAAAAAAAAAAAAAAAAAAAAGAACATCATCACAAGAGGCTCCTAGCATCACTCAAATCTTGCACTAAGGATTGGGATGCCAAGGGATAAGAGAGATGGAATTAGTAGAGCGTCTGGCAGAGACAGGTAGTGAAGCAGAGCTACAGGACTGGACAAAGCAAATGACATCAAGACAAAAGTTTGTGGGGCAAATCCAAAGGGCCCATAACTAAAAAATGGTAGTCTACACCACTTTGTCAGACAGAAATACTAAAATAGGCATATGGGAAAGCACAACTGCACAGAAAATTCAGGCAGCATCTGGGATTCCACAAGATAATCCATTCATGGTCCTATCATTTATTTCTACTTTTCCTTTGGATCCAAGTGAAGTCGTCAACATGCAATTCACACTCAATTCATGTTCATCAGAATGATATCCAAGCATTCCAGCAGGAAGCACATAACTTCAGTCAAACTGTGATATTATCTTACTTCTTCCTTTTCAAGTACTGTTGTTCTGGGAATTGTGTCCAGTGTAAGGTAGTAGAGAATTGAATCGCATCTCTTTCATTGCTCAATTTGAATTTCATGGTGTATGCCATGTTGGTAAATACCTAACATCTCTCAGAAAACTACAATGGGATAACTCCTTAGGGAGATTAACTCATTATCCTGTTCCAGTGACTACAGCATATCCTGAAAGCTGTAATCCAAATGGGAAGGCACTTTTTGCTCAGCAATTACTAGACTATAAAGAGACAGAAGATCAATGTTTGTATTGATGCTCTTTTATAAAATTTACATTTTTATCTTATTGTAAAGACCTGTGCTTTTTCATTTGCTTCAGAATCCAATCTAACTTTTAGTATCCAAACAGTTATACTTTATAGATAGACTTCTGAATATCTTATGAAATGTTCGATATGTTGCATCTTTTATAGGCATCATTATTTGAAAGTGGGAAAAATTATTAGTGAAATATAGAACTCTATTTTTTTCCCACTTGCAGATAACAAGTTCCATTTACTGAAATATCTACTGTAAGACTTTCACTAATATTTCATCACTTCATGTTCAAACAATCCCTCTATTAGTTCTCTAAAAATCCAGAGGAATGAATGACAGAATTAACTACACAACATAACTATGATAATAGTTTAGACCACAAAAAAAACACCAATCCAAAATAAATAAATCCCTAGGGGAAATAAAAAATCAAACACAAAAACAAAACAAAGCAAACAACCAAACAAGCAAAAAACCGCAAACCAACCAAGAAAACCCGAACAGCTCAGCATTTAGAGCTCAAGGTTAATTTTCACTTTTTGTTTCACCAAAACCTGAAAGCTCTTTACCAAAGTTTTTGCTGGACTAGAACTGAGCACATTGGCTGGAGCAGCTATGTGAGGTAAAACTTCATTACTTCTCTGTTTAGGTATAAAACACACCATCAGTAGTACTAATTTCCTGATTGTTCTATACTTAAACTTATTTATGTTTATTATCTATTATAAAACCCAATATGAATATAATTTCCTTTCATAGTTTACTGACTACTGTAAAAGATGGACAGTCAACTAGTTATTATTCTACTATGGGAATAACATATATGAAATTGCTCTTAGCTTAATACTCTTACCCTAAGGAGCTAAAAGCCAAATTAAATTGTAAACATTCATACTGTAACTCAGAAATAAATTTAAGATTGCCCTAACATCAAAAAATATAAAGCCAAGTGAATCCCCAAACAGTGGATAAAAAGTTGAGGTTTTAAATTTATTTTTTTAATCTGATAAAAGAAAAAAGTTAAGAACTTTTCCTTTTATTCAGATGATGCCTGGGTATGATAAAGTTCTAACATACCTAGAGTATTTTCATGATCGATAAAGATCCCTTCAAAAGTTTGGATGATGTTGGAAGTGTTCCAAGGCCAGGTTGGATGCAGCTTTGAGCAACATGATCTAACGGAAGGTGTCCCTGCCCATGGCAGGGGGGTTGGAACTAGGTGATCTTTGAAGTCCCTTCTAACACAAACCATTCTATGATAACCTTGGAAATTTTGCAAGAAAACATAAGCAAGCCAACAGCACAAAAGGTTCTATACCAATTTTGAAATGTTTTGTTCCAAATTCAGTTTTTACCATTTATTAATTTCAGTTTTAAATCTTCATAATTTACATTTTTAATGCTACTGAACCTGATTTTTTTGTATTTAATGTTCTAAGAACTTGCTATAATTAAATCTTAAATAGTTTTTAAAATTTCAAACACTAAATCAGAATTTTCATTTTAAGATGGAAAAGGGGGACAATAAACGTACTCCTAGAAAGTTCAGCTTTCATTCACTCCCTAAACCAAGAGTACTCATCCAGTTTTCCTGTGGCAGCAGTTAGCCCTTGCTTGATCAAGCTCTCTGTTGAGTGACCAGACCTACAGCACATACACAGTATGGTAAGTTGATCTGTACATGAGCAGCAAGTCCCGACTTCAAGTGTTAACTTTATGGCATATTTACACAGCTAAAACTTTGCCCATTCCTGAAGGGCTCCTGGGAAAAAGACTAGCCAGGAACAGGCTGTCACTGCCAGAACAATTCATCAGGGCTACAGCATACTCCATGCCAGCATTGGAGGGGCTCCTGAGAAAGGGAGCAGCCAGGGAAACAGAACAGAGGATGGACAAATTAGTCTAGCAGACCACATACGGCTGGAGGCATCTTTTGAGTACTCCTGTTGGAAACCATAAAACTCTATAAACTTCATGGAATAAGCACTATTACATTCACAGAGGAATATATCACACTGTCTTTATCTTAGATGTTGCTATTTCAGATCAAGCAGGGAAAGGTATATAATTTCTTTGATGAGTTATATACAGATCAAGAACACAGACAACTGGTAATAAACATCATCCTTAATCACACTGGTTTTCTATTTGTTTCTTCAAAGTATGAATGCTGGAAAGAGCACACACGCACACACATACTCCCGAGGTATCTATTCTGCTGCCTGCAGATGTTTGCAGAAAGTTCCTCCTCACTTTCTAATGATGGTGGCTGCAGTATTATTTGAAACTAGAAATGCCCCATTTGTCCATTCTCACTTTGAAAACAGAAGTGGTAGTCATAGTTCCTGCTTAGCTGCAGCGCAGAAGGTGGTAATACTTTCTGGAACGTCATATTTACTATCTACTTTGGGTGTGATAAACAATAAATTCCAAGGAGACTAGCCCTGTAGGATTCACTAAAAGAAAACTTTGCTATAGTAAGAGGGAAGCTGAAGGATAAAATCAATAAAACTACATAGGAATATTTCATAAAATCATCAATTTTTCTTCCAATACATGTTTCCTACCAGCAAGCTTTCACACAGGTGAAAAGGACATTTCTATCAAACAATGCAGTGTTTTCTGAAACTGAGTTATTTGCAGTATTGCAGAATAGAGTCAAAATATGAATTAGTCTCTTGTAAGAGATCAGCAGTCATGGAATCCATAGTGACCAAGCTGCTGTATAATAATTTGTAGTCTAAAAGGACTATAATAAAACTATTGATTTCATGTTCTTCTCAAAACAGTCAATATATTGGCTTTGTTCTTCATGTTGATGCATTGATAGAAAATTAATCTTGAGGACAGAATTATTAAGTAGTTCAGAAGTTAGTTCAGATGAGTTAGCTCTGGCAAAATGCTCAGAGAGAGACTAAAAGCCTCGGAATGTAAGTTTCAGAGGGATGGCCTAATGGATAAAACTACACAGGGACAGTTTCTGACCACATCGCATACCACAATGGTGCTATTCCCAAATCTTCCTAGATGAAAAATATTGTCATTTGAAAGAGACAGATATAAGACACAAGCATTAAGCTTTGGTCTAACAAAGACAGAAGAAAAAAACACGCAGATCTGTTTGAACACACTAATCCACTTAATCAAGCGGAATCATGGTGGTATTAGGTCAACGGTTGGACTAGATGATCTCTAAGGTCTTTTCCAACCTAATTATTCCTATTGATTCTGTGATACCTTCATTCTATTTCATAGATTTAAAGGAGAAGGAATGTGAAACCATAGATAAAATTCATCCTTTTAAAGGATTTTCTTAAAGGTGAATATATTAATCTCTTATAGTCTAAGGGCTACATTTTTAAGGTTCATATTAGTAAGACAGCAGCATCTTCATGCAGCTAGATATCTTAACCAAGATAGTTCCAAGCTATGGAAACAATAATACAGGTGGGATAACATGAATTATCTGAATATGAGTATGAATGTTGTGGAAGTTTTATGAGAAAGGTGAACATGTAATATTCCCATCAAGTGACAAGGTGGAATTAAAAACATTTTGGAGTAAATGTCAAAAAAATTATGAATGGAGTTCTGAAATCCAATCTAATCCCTTATTCAGCCTAAAACCTCATTATATTAATTAAAAAACAAATACCAGCCACACAAGATACTTCATCACATCCAAATTTTAGCAGCCTGTATAGAAACGCTGTTGGCAAGCCACAAGGAAGCAAACATATCTGCAAAGGACAGTGAAAACTGCAAGATTGTAAACGTCCACTAACTCTTCTAATTGATTTATGTTTGGATTCTGCTTCTCAGTATATTGTTGAAAATGTTGAACTTTTGATTGCACAATTCCTTGTACCATAGACCACTTAATTATGGTAGCGCAGAGGCATGAAGGAAGACTGATAATACAGTGTATACATACATCATAATACTTAGCTATTAGTTGTAGTAGTAAATACATATTAGATCATTATACAAATGCTTCCAGTCAGGAATGAAGAGATGTAGGAGACTGAATCAGAAATGGAAGGAAAGAAACTCTCTCTTATGAAAGATTACTGACATTTTGCCACTAATTAGTAATGTGAAAACATTCTGCTAGGGTTCGCAATAACAATATAGAACTTTTTTTTTTTTTTTTAATACTCTGGATTAAAATTTAATGCCTAAAATAAAAGTTCTTCCTGAACAGAAATCAGATCTCTCTGAATTTTAGTTTCTTTCTTGCAGATTAATAACCCAGTTTAGTATATCCTGCTCTTATTGATGGAAACTCATGTTAGAAATATTGGCCAGCATAAAGTCAAGCTTTCCTATAATGTCCCAAATTAGTTGGCTACCACAGGTTTATGGATTATTAATACATCTCCTGTTGGCATTCTGCCTTATACAATTTTTCACTGAAATACTAAACCAAATTCAATCTTTTCTAGATTTTTAGTAACATAAAACTTGCAAACAGCATTAACCCCTGTTCCAATACATAGTCTCTCATTCAGTAATTCTTTTTGACATATAGTTAAAACCATCCATATTCAGCAAAAGACAAAAGCACATAATGGAATTTGTCAGTTCAGCTGTTTTGCTGGATTAGGGTAAGTAATGTAATTGATCCTATTAAATAACAAAACCCTTCACAAGAAGGAGGATCAGCTTTTAGATAATTGTTTACATTAGTAAACTGAATTCAGGTTCTTTTAATTGGAATAAACAATTTAAATAATTAAGCATAAATATTCATAACTGATTTTCTGCAACAAGGAATTAAGACTTTTGTTGTAATTCAGACAAGGCTGTAGATTGAATACTAGGTGGGAACTTTTCCAAATAGCTAAATTCACTGTTAAAAACTCCTTAAAATTACAATGAAAATTCTTTTTTTCTCTGAAGTGTTACTGAGCTTTCTAGATTATCAAAAAGAACAATTATATTAAACAGAAGTAAGCATTTATATTTTGTTTAACCAGAATGCTGATGAGGTTAAATAATACAACGGAGTTAACACACATTGCATTAAATAAATATACATGTAGAACAGTCTCTCGCTCCTCATCAAATGCCCAGTAAAGTATAATACAGTTACTGAAATCGTTAATGATGACACTTAATAAATCTTTCCTACTATTTATGCTCCCATTTTTATTCTTACGCAATAATTATTTAATGGTTTACTATTAGAAATGTCAATATGAGTATTTTATAAATAATAGCATTTTTCCTCTTTCATCTTCAAAAATTTGAAGATACCAGCACACAGTTTAGAGAGGTTAAATCACTATCCTAACAATCTCTCCCTGTTGAAACAAAAAGGCAGCAACATTCCTTCCAGATGTGCAATAGGAGAAAGTCACTCTGTTCCCAGAAGATGCAAGAACTCAGAATTTCAAAGGCTGATGCCAAGAAGCCCTGCCAGATACAAATCACAAAAAATGTTTGATGAATTACTATGGTGAGCATCAGCTTTTGATATAAATGACTGAAAATAAACCAGTTTATATCTCAATGGAAAGGATAAATTTCCTTTTTTTTTGCTTTGGGAACTTTAAGTATGGAGAAAGCTGTTGACCATTCCACCTCTCACTGAACTAACAACATTTTACTAAAAATGTGTTGCTTTTCAAATTTTCTTTCACTATGGCTCAATAAATTTAGTCAGAGAGAAAAAAGATCTCCATAAAAATTCTTACACAACAGTATGACAACCAAGTGCTTTGTAAACCGCCTGAATCTCTACAGAGGATGGAAATCACTGATCTGCAATGTTAAACATGTAACTAACTTACAGATTCTATGAATCTTCAAGAATGAAAAGAAAGGAAGCTGCAAAATGTGGTTCCAGTGTTGGAACATACAGACTCTACTATGTTGTAAACAAATCTGATTACAACACGGGCTGTGAACAAATATTGACATGGATGAGTGTCGCTTAAAAATCAGCAGCGTTGTAATTTTTATCAGATAAATTCTTCCGTAATAAAGCAGAAGCAATGAGTAAGGCCACACACTGGACAGAAGCTTTTCATTCCTCAATTATGAAACCTGATCTTACACTTCTACTTACACTTGCGAGATTATGAAAAGCTAACCTTCACCCTGTAGCCCAAAGTACCTACATGCAATAACATGTCTCTAAGGGACGAAAGACACAAAGTATTTTGCTTTTTGACTGACGAGGACAAGCTACGAGAGAACTTCCAAGATTGTCCATCAATCACACAGACTCATCTTGCATGTCTACAGTGATCAAAAATGCTTTCTTATTGAACAGAACTGAAATAATTGCGACTGCTCAGAACAGATTTCACAATGGCATTATCAGATTTGAAAGAGTCAGAAGCTATATAAAAAAAGATCAAGAATAATCTGAATATAAAGTATTTCTTCAGAGTAGTCCAGGCTTTTCACGACTGCTGCCTTCATCTTCCTGCTCTAATTCCCTTCATGCTCCTAAAAATTTCTGGGACTATTCAAATGACTTAAATAAAATTTGTGCATAAGAAACTCTTTTGGCTAAAAACACAAGGGCTTATTACCACATTTCTTTACTGGCACAAAATCTGAGAAACCCTCAAGGTGCAAATGATCTGCAGTCTATTTAACATCATGGATATTTATTTTTATGGGTACTCATTATTACACTTTACTCTAAATTATAGGTACATTCCTGGCTCTATTTCCCACTGTTCTGTAATCTTTATAATAATATGGTTTTTCAGATTTCCAAATCCTCCTCAATACCTCATCAATCAAAAATGCATGTAATATCCACTAGTTGTTATACTGGGCAGAGACAGCAAACCACAGAACCATAGCTTGGACCACAGGTAAAGACCTTGCTCATATCCCAGGACTGGAATATATGCCATAGCTTGGGTAGCATTTACTAAGGAAACCTGTTTTACAATATCTTAAACAGTCTTTGCATACAAACCAATATGCACTGAATTAGGGTTTAAATACCACAGTTCCTATTTTATTATGGATTATGTGCTGAACTAGTTCTGTCAAGTTTAGAACAGTATGCCATAATTTTGACTAAATCTAAGCACATGCATCTTTTTCCATGGAAACAGCATTACAAGTATGCCCATTTCTCCTGTCACAGAAAATTTTCATGAATATTTTGATTAACAACTGTTACGCTATGGTAGTTTATAGCCATGATAGCATCTGCTTCAGCAAAGAAATGACACAGCATCAGAAGTGAACACATAACACTTAATTATTTTTGTGAACAACTCAGAAAAGTATAGTGTGGATCATTTCGATTTTTGTGTTTACTGGACAGGAAAAAAACCTGTACTTTCATGAAAAAGCCCTTGGCTTGCTCATCATCTACCCACTAAAACTGAGCTTGGCTGCTGTCACTTTCTTTACAATACCTTTAGAGAACGGTGGGTTTGAAACGACTAAATGATATGGTATTTCTCCTTTCCTGAAACTGTGTTTTGTAATTGCTGAAAAGAAAGGCTGTTACAAAAAAAAGGGATCCTTTAGTAAAATAAAAAGTCTTTTTAACTGCACTATATCACTTACGCAAATGAAAACCATTTATTACAATCCAAATCGTACATCACCAAAAACCCCCAACAGATGAGATTCTCCTAGAAAGATCTGTACAATTTAGAAGAAACTAACCTCTACAGGCTACTTTGAAAATTGTAGCCTATCTGCATTGAAGGCTCTTTGACACGTTCAGAAGGATAATGACATCAGGTACTCCACATTGTTAATCCTCACCTGTCTGTCTACATCCCCTCTCACCTGCTTCTTTTATTTATTTTATACTTCATGAGATTTATTTATCAGGATTAACAACTATGTATTGAACTACACAGGCTGCAATGACTATACAGTAGTTCTGACCATGTTTAATACGTTCATTTTATCCTGTGGGAAGTTTTAAAAGACATACAAAAATATTGCCAGATTGCAAAAATAGAAGGTAAGTGACACGGGAAAGTCAGAATGATCCAGACAGGAGAACTAACTCTTGATGACATGAAAACAAGCACTTTGTATGCAGCAGTGATAAAGGGCATATCATAAAATTATCTAAGCAGCATGTATGCCTTTGAAGTAAACATTTGTATTGGATGGGGAGTTCTAGTCATTAAATCCGTGGGCCAAGAATTAGGATGCTTAAGGCCATATAGTGCCATAGACATTTTGGCTTAACCACTGTACATGGTGCCTGCCTCACTTTCTCAAAAATAGAAGTAAGGAAACCAGTATTTTCTTTCTTTTTATTCACTGCCTATCTTGTCTATTTAATTAAGTAGACACACTGGGCTATGGATAACTTCTTGCTACACGCATGCTTGACAATGGACCCATAAAAGATTTTATGATACTCAAATAAGGTGACAATATATCTGTAAGAGAAAACTGGTCTTGTTTATACAGTCAAAAGCAGAACGTATAACATGCTCAAGAACAGTAAAGAAAACATAGTAGTACCCAAACCCCTCAACATTTCTCCAAAGCAGTATATACATCATTAAAATTCTTCCTGTGTTTCAGTAAGAAACAGTAGTGGCCAGCATCGAATTTTCAGTAGACGTGCCATTTACGTCAGTAGCAGATAAAAATGAACAATCCCGCTGTGAAAAGCAGCATAAATTCCTTTGTTTGTTTTCTCTTAGAACCACCTTTCTGATGTTAAAAGGAGGGGAAAACTGGGGAAGAAAAAAAGACAAAAAAGGTGGCAGTTCTCTTGTGAGCTTCAGCAAGTAATCCTTTCCCATTACTCTCACCTGACTTGAGGATGCATTTGATGTGTTATTACCACACAAGTATTCAGATAGATTCTGAGCCACGGTGGGCTGAAGTCAAGAAAAGGAAATATCCCATGAGCAGAACTACTAAATCTTTTTCTAAACAAATTCAAAGACTGGAGACGGCAGGTGCCAGACCCTTTGTTAATTGTGCCCCAAGGCTCCAAAGCTCCCTGCCTTATGACATTAGAACAAGCACCCTTCTTTCCCTGCTTTCAAAATTCCCATTCTTTTTCACGTGCTTAGCCAGGCATCACATATTATTGCATTGTAAGTGCTCAGAGACACTCTACATAAAAGATACTTCATAAATGCAGATTGCTTTGTTAATCAGAATCTCTTCACTGTCTCTGGCTTGTTAGCCATAGCAGGTCTTCAAGCCTTTCCCAGTACTGCTAGTGTTTCTCTTTTTTTTTCTTTTTCCTTTTCTTTATTAAGTACCAGGGCAAGAACATATGAAAAAATGAACTAAAAGAAAAACCTTAGTTCAGCTATGCAACAAGCATAGGACAATGTAGGATGGGGCTTTAAATTGTTTAGAGAAGGTTATGTAATTGCTCAAAACCACACCCAAGCTCATCAAATGCAACCTGATTATTTCCTAGGTCATACAAGGAATCTATGGGATTGTCCTTAAAGTTCCTCTGGCTTTACATACTTATATGTCATTTCTTTTGTATTTCTATGAGATAACACTCAAGTCTGCTTGTCTAGGCTTCTCATAGGTTATTAGTTACAGGAGGGAAAAGGTAAAAAGCACAAGTTGATTAATGAAATCCACGAGAGTGTTTTTTTATCTAAATATTGGAGTGATTGTCAAGGAGACAGAAGCTCTGACCATATTTCATCTTTAAATTATGATTGTCATTGTTCATAGACTAAAAGAAATCTGACAGCCATCCTAAGATTTAAGATTCATAAGTATCTTTTCAATGACATATTTCAGTGCACTTGATTACTGAAATTGCAATATGATCTATTTCACACTGCCCCCCTCCTCCTTCTAATTTGAAGGTGCTATATCCATGAAGCTCTCATTAGAGAGGCTAAATCTCATCAAGTTGTTCGTAGGCATCTCCAAATCTGTTTCCAAATCAAGAATCACCAAAATATTTGTACTAGTGATGATCGATCAAAACATGTAAACTACTTTAAAAGAGGAGCAGAAAGTTTCCATACATCTTGGATAGACTTCACCCATAAGCTTCCATTTATCCTGTTGCAATGTATAGCCTGGCAAACAAGATCAAAATATCCAAGATCAATATTTGAATGAAACCTTCCTAATATCTATCTAGGCACTACAGGAAATGTTCACACTTATGAAGTATTAAGTCTCCTTCCGAGTTACTATCCTAATATACTGTCAACTTCTTAAGCTTCTTGGGGTTACGCTTTAAGATGTGATATAAAACTGACATGTTGTCCAGCTATGATGCTCAAAAATCTGTTGCCAGATGACTACATTTTACCTATAGGGAAAGGAATATTTAAATGCTTCCACACTGACCTAAATTTCTCTCAAGATGCCTAAGCTTTGTAGTAAGGAATATAGCTATAGTTTAGTGAGTAGGCAGAGAAGTTCTGTGGAGATGAAGGTGCTTTCCTCAGCTCAGCAGGCAATGGCTGACTAATACAGAGAGCATATTACGTGTATGCACGCAGAGCACCTCTCATCCTCACAGATTTTAAATTAGTAGTACAAAAATATTGCTCAGCAACTGATTTGGAATGGACTTACAAGAAGTACCAATGCAGCAGTAACTCACTACATATGACATCATAACCTCTAAATGTATCTGTATCCATTTCCCTCCTCCCTCAACGTTTCATTACCCTGCACGTGAAGACTTGGCTGAAAATCTGAAAAGCCTCATCATATATCCAGCCATATGTGCATGGTTAAAACACCTGTAGGTAGTTGTTTTAAAGCATAGAGATGCCTAGCATGTGTATGGATTTCCTCCCCATAATCTGTGGAGGTTTATCTCCAGCCAGGGGGAGAAACTGCCTAGAGATTCCCCTCTTGTACTAACATATTTGCTTCCAATGCAGTATTTCTAACCTACAAATCAGAGAAACCATCCCCTAGACAGATTGAAAAAATCTTTTTTTATTAAGCTTATGAAACCTGGGAATCAACAAGAAACAAAAAATCAGATGCCTTTTTTAATTAGGAAATAATAGAATAGTATTTGAAAAAAATAAGATTTATCTCAAAATTCATAAATTAGGCAGTTCAAAATACCTACAAACTGGCATTAAATAGTTTGCTTTGACACTTCAGAAAAATATTCCAAACCACCGAAGAAGAAACAATAACAAAACAAGTAAAAACTTAAGATAAGGAATGCACTAGTTCTTTTACTTTAAAAGTATAACTCTTAGCTCAACCATTCTTGTTTTGAGTGCTGCTTTGCATTTCACTCTCTGCTCCATCATCACAAATACTTACAATGAAAGGTAAAGGGAGTTTGAACGTCACAGATCAAAATGATTAGAACTTGCTGTTGTACCTTTATTTATTTAAAAGCACTTTCTGAAGAAGTTAAAATTCAGTGTTAGTAGAATAGTTCTGTTTGAGTTTTAAATAACTCCTATAACATCAACCAAAACAGTTATATAGATTTTAAAGCTGGGTTCCTTATTGTCACGACCTCATTTTATGAATCAGACGCTGTCTGCCTTCCCAAACTGTCTAGATGGGATTGAAATAGTGCATAACTTCGTAAACTGACTTAGAAACAGGAACCTTCTAAAATTTCTGCAAATAGCTCTATGTTTGGGCCTCACACTCTCCTAGGTTACAGTGTAAAATGTGCCAAAAGGAAAAAAAAAAAAAAAAAGTATTCTATTACCATCTTCAGGAGCTGTTGAGACCAGGTGGGGCGGTGCTCCCTGCCTCCCCCCTCTGGACTATCTCCTGTTAATGGGCACAACAATGCCTTATCGCCTGACCCATCGAGAACTCCCTCCTGGACTATCTCCTGTTAATGGCCCATCAAGGAACTGCCTCACGACTCGCCATCCCATTGTGAGATGCTTCGCCCGGGGAGAAGGAGCCAAGCAGTCCATGCCAAATAAAAACGGAGATTTGGAACACCCTAGCAGCCTTCTTCCACTGGATTCCCAGAGGAGCTTTTCCCCCCACTGGAGTTCCAGAGGACAAGAGCTACCTACCTACCACTGGACCTTCGGAGGAAGACTGGACTCTTTTACCTGATCGCTGCTTCCACAGAACTACATCCATCGCTTCAGGAAGACTGCAGCCATCATCTTATCAGACTGCTACTGCCACCCTAACAGGGTGTCAGGTTGTATTTCTGACTCTGTCAGTGTAAACCAGTGGGTTGTTTGTTTTTTCCCTGCCTTGTGTTATATATATATATATATATATATTAGTAAAGAACTGTTATTCCTATTCCCCATATCTTTGCCTGAAGGCCCGTTAATTTCAAAATTATAATAATTTGGAGGGAAGGGGGTTGCACTTTCCATTTCAAGGGAGACTCCTGCCTTCCTCCGCAGACACTTGTCTTTCAAACCAAGACACACACACACAAGAACAAATCCTGAACAACCTCCAGAACTTCACAGTAGTAGTAATAATGCTTCACCTTTCCTGCCTGTGGTAGTGAAAAAGAGAAAGAATGACAGAGTAAGATTTGATTCCCAGGTAAAACATTGTAGCTTCTTTAGGAGGTATGTTGACAAGGAATGATTTAGATCCTAAATATTAATGTCAGGAAAATACTGTGTCTACACAGGACGGACAATTTAAGGTTACAAGGACATTCCTGCTTGTGACTTTTCTTACACGGATCTCCCACTCAGTGCATTTCTAGCTACTGTATCAGCCACAGTAAGCTGGCATCTATTCTTGCTGACCAAGTCACCACTAGAACTCTTTCAAATTTTCTTTGTACTCTGCAGAACATACTTGCACTTTGTATTTTTTATTTATTTACCAAACTGCAATTCATATTTTAGCTTCTCACGGGAACTTTTTCTGCCTGAATGGTTTTTCCTGTATCTCCCAAATGAATGCCACTTACCCTCCTTGCAATCTATTTTAACTAGTTCACTTTGTCCAGATCTGAACAGCTACCTTCCCTAAACATGCAGACAGCAGAAAAAAGCACATAAGAGTTGACAGAATAAGAGAAATTACTCTCCTTTGTAGCGTGTCTTGGTGTTCTAATTCTGCTCATTTGTGAGACCACAGAATAAAACCATTACACTCCTTTACTGCAAACAGATTTTTAAACACAAAAGTAATTTAGCTGACAGGTTCTCTTTTACTTTATTATTAAACTTGCCTCAGTAAGTTTACTTTTTATAATGACACAGTGGAATAAAAGTTAAAGGAAAGCAGTGCTATGATTAACAGTTAGGAGAGGGTCTCCTTCAGCTATCTTCCATGTTTCTACTGCTGTTGTTATCTAGCATCAGACTACAGGGCAGAGGCAAACTTTACATCCACAGTTAGCAGCCAAGTGGATGTCTACATACCTTCTTTTTACCTTACTGTATTTTCACCTGGTATTTCTTTTTCTCGACACATTATGTACTTTACATTGGTAATGGTTGGCATTAGACAACACTAAATTGCTTCTGAATGATCTAATAGCTTATATTTAATCTATTTATTATAAAGTTGTTCTCCTTTTTCCCCCTCAAGGAATTTATCATTCACTGTCATTAAGAAAAAGGTTATTTACAATCTGCCAACTTAATTAATTGGGTGGGTTTGGGAGTGGTGGTGGCTTGCGTTTAGTTTATTCAGAGGGCAGGGCGCGTGCCAAGCTTTTTCTTTAAGACAGATTCCAGCTCTTCCATCAGGGCCCAAGAGGTTATTTCGATTGAGCCTGCTCCTTTTATTTCATGGAAACAAAAATGACTGTTAAGACAGGCTGCTCCCACTCACAGTTCAGCAAAAACACCATCTGGGAGTTGCCTCCCTCCTTTGAGGAAGAGATAGAGATGTGATAGAAGCAGTTTTTCTAAAGACATCTCTGACTAAATACAGTGCTAAAGCTACTACAGTTTCCACTACCGCAGCAGCTGGTGGTGAGGAAGCTAAGTGAGTATGGGGAAATCCAGCATATTGTCATGGTAGCCCTGTAATTTTGGTACGCACATATTCTAACTCCACTCAGACAAGACATAAACACTAATTTAGTTCTCTATTAATTGTGAGAAGCCATGTCTACTACTACAAATGGTTTTGAAAGAGCTAACTTAGGCCATGTGCTCTTCCCACCTCTCTGTATGTGACCCAACACTGAGGAAAAGTAAAAGAAAACAAATTCAGGGATTGCAGTCTTGCTTGGTCTTTAAGTAGACATCATGAGGGTTGCTTGCATCCCTCTCTGTACAGCATTCCCAGGAAAGGAGTCATATTCACTAGCCTTACATTTTTTCAGCCTACTATGCTAAATATCATCATTGCATTTGGTAAGCATTCTAACAGAACTGCAATACAAATCTGTTTCACTTGAGAAGCAAAGCCTATGGATCCTTAGGTTTTATAACACAGTGCTTCGTACAAATTTGCTGAATTTTTCCAGTGCTTCACTATGTGATTTTAGGAGTCTATTCTCCCCAGTGGCAGCAAGTACTAAAACTGCACTGCATTGCATTTTGCTCTCAGTAGGTGGGAAAGTGCATACTCAATGGGTTATTTTCCATTCTTTATTTCAGTTTTATGCAGTCACAGGTGGGGGGTCTTTCAGGTGGTTGCCTAGGTTTACTAGGCACTTTAGAGTCATAGATAAGCTTTCTTAAACGCTCTTACAAAACAGACCAAAGTTGTCAATCATGCAGTAAAAGAATTTCATCTTGTGTAAATAGAAATAACTTTCCAAATCTCCCAAAATGAAAAAGGCAACACAAGGAATATCAGCAAAAAAGGGATCAGCCACCCTCTGGTCAGGGACACAAAACAAATTCACTTGTTTATACTTCCTGTTCACCTGTCTGTCTCCGCCTCTTTTTCTCCCCAGGCATGATCTCTCTGCTTAAGGGCATACAAACTAACAAAGGTGCTTCCTATTATTTAGTTTTCTAGCACTGAGGCTACTAACAGACCACAAAAATATCACAAAACAGGGAAAAAAGGGAAGTTGTCAACCTACTTAACATTTGCTTTCAGAGCTCTGAAGAGAACTTTGATCAGCAAACATATCATTAGATCACAAATAGAGATATTCATATCCTATAAAATGTTGACAGCTTTCTCTTGCATAAGAGCACACCACGAAATCACACAAAGATACCCATTTCTTTCCTGAAGGCAAAATTAAAGAAAGGAACCTTCACCTGCTCCTAGCATCACACACACACCAAACAAGGAAATGCAAAATACATTGCATCTTTTTGGCTGTTCATAGTTTGGAAGAAATGTACATGTTATAGCAAGATGTGCACACTATAAAGAACCAACATACAAGGGGATAAAGTAGTTTTATTGCTGTTATGCAGATGGCTGCCCTTCTGACTGTGCAGGAAATTTCCTCTCACAGTTTTAAAGCAAGCTTCTACCTGTATGCATGATGACATCCATGTCCTCTTCATTCAGCTCAGTAACACTAACCACAGGATAGCAGCCAAGGTCACATAAACAACCTATCCTGCTAAGTAGTCTAAATCCTTGGAGAAAAGCAGCTTGAAAAGGAATGTCAAAACAACTCTAATCATAAGCAATATGAAGAATTGTGAACAATATTCAGATGCAGTTGTACTTTCTGTGTGCATGACTTTTTCTTTTTCTCCATAGAGGATTCAGCTATTTAGAAACTGAGATGTACAAACCCAAAACTAAGATTCCATGTCCCATATATTCAAAGGCCTATATTTGTGCATCCAAAATAGTAGTAGTCCATTAAGCAAATTAGTTTTCATAAATAATAATCCTGGTCTTTAGGATATTTTGTGATCATACACTAATAGCTCAGACGACAGCAAGCAGTTTCACGCGCAAAACCATCAAGAATGTCCTGAAATTTTCCTCAAAAAATGCATTAAATGAAACAATGAAAATTTACATTTTCATTACAGACTAATTTTAGTGAGACAACACCATCTTTCACATTTCCAACATCTGAAAAACAGACACTTAGCATGGAGCAGATATTTACTGCCTCTGGAATTAAAACATGCTGATATGAAAGAATATTCAAATGGAACATGTACTGTAAAGGTTTGGGGTTTTTTTAGCCAACAGTATAAAGCTTTATCCTCTGTGTGTACTACAGAACAGTACGGGCTGTATGGAATATAGCAACATGTGTCTATATGTTATTAAAACCAGTAAATTCCCATTTAAACAAGGGTTACAATCTGTGCACTAAACACTCATTAATGGTTATGAATCAAAATAAAGAGGGGGCCTTGTAGCAGGTGTGCATATCTATGAATTTCAATACGTTGTAAAACTGTCTGTAGCCAACAGCTTCATCATTTGGCCTTTCTGAGCTTGGAGACAGGCAATTTTTCATAGTTTTACTATTTCTGGCCAAACAAAAAGTTTTTAATTAAATATACCACATGATCCCAGATGTTTGTTTATTTGTTCCAATAAGGCTGTAAAAATGCCTGAATGATAAAGTTGGAGGACTCCTGCAAAAACAGGCTAAGCTGAAGTGCTAACTAAACATCGGGATTTCTCAGGAGACTGTATTTGCACAACACTGTGTGCGCTTTGAACCTACTTTCTCTGAAAGGGTTGCAATACTGCAGCTCATGACTAGACTTCTTTATTGTAAAAGATAAGGCCAAGTGCAAATTTACTAGACTTTTTTTTTTTTCTTTTTAAATGGCCTGTTGCATACTCATTGCATCATTAATTCTACTACATACCTAAAGAAGATTTTTAGATTGGTTTATGGTTTTGGATCCCAAGTTTCCACTTAGGGAAGCCAATGTTTTCTGTGGCTTTTTACCAATTTATAGTCACGCTGCTTGGAGCTAGAGCATTCTCATGGTTTCTTATTGCCAGCATGACAAAATGAGATATGTTGTGAAACATCAGACACTTTCTAGTCTACCCAAAAATATGAAGTTACAGTTTTTTCCTCATTAATCATATTCGCTCCAATTTGACACTTGTATGGGTAACTGGGGCCCAGGATGCTAGGCTAATTTTGACAAATATGGTGAAAGTTGCAAAGAAAACTACAGAAATTATGGGAATAGTGACAAAATCATGGAAAACAGTCAGGTTGGGAAATGCACACTGTGGAAAAATGAAAGTCTCTATAATATTTAGGAAAAAAAAAAAAACCTGACAATTTTGAAAGGCTGCCTTAGATCGCTAATTCCCATTAGATGCAGAATGGGAATTTTGTGCCCAACTCAGATATTTAATAAAATTTTAATCTAAATTTGATTAACCACTAAATTAATCTCTTTTTATCTTTTAAAGTCTTGCTGCAGAGAAACACCCATATTTTATTCCCGCAGAGACATAGCACTCCAGGAAGTGATCCTCTTAGAACTTACTTCTGGTCAGCTTGGTCACACTGCTTGGGTTCACTTTTGATGACCCAGAAATGTCTAGCACTTATCCCTACCTATGTTGTTTCACTCGTCCCTTCTACCTATTCTCCCCACAAAGCAACCATATCAGAAAAAGTGAGGTGGCAGTAAACTAGAGTGCAGCTTGCAATGGAAAAATCCCAGTTAGAGGTATGAAATTAGCTGCACCACTGAAGAATAGACATACGTCTGTACTGCTCATCTCACCTCCAAGCATAAGCAGGTTTAGGGCACAAGCAGGGGCCATCCAGCAGGGGCTTTGAGAAAGGCCTGGCCTGCCTTTCTCTCAACTGCACCAGAAACAGCTCACAACAGAATTCTTTAAACATCTGAAATCACGTCCTCACACCTCCAGACTGCAAGGACTCCAGTTCACCTCTGGCAGATTTTCTATTTCAAATCCCTTCAACTAAGGGAAACTAACAAAGACAGGAAAACAAAATCTTTTGTTAACCAAGCCTTCTCTCACATTGGCACTCATCTTTACCAAGATTTTGCTTTCCATGCTTCTCCCATGTTTCTTGTGCTTCCATTAATGTCCATTTCCCAAACTGAAAAATGAAGCAAGACACTGGAACCTAATTTCTCATTTCATACAGGCAAGACAAATGAGATGTTATTTTTTTTTTCCCCTCATTGCCAAAAGAAGAGGATTTCCACCCACTCCCATTGAGGTTAAGTCATGAGCACAGCACAACTTGCTGTTGGGACATATTTCCTGGCATTAATAGGAAATGTCACAGCTTATTTTTAAGTGTTCCTTCCCCTGGAAAACATGATCTTGTCTGTTCCATGCTACTGTGAACTTTTTTTTGTTGGTTTGTTTTAAGGTTATTCTTCTCATGGTCAGTAGATCCTGGACTAAGAGGTATGCAGTCTATCATAACATCATGCAGCTTTTCAAAGTAAACCTCATATAAATCAACAAAGAAAATTTCTCAGCACCTCTGCCTGATACAAAACTTCCATATATTGCATCTGCTTGCAGTTCTCTTATTTATCCTGTTATTAGTCAAGTTAAAGCAAATACTTATATACATATGTAGACACCTTTTGTTAAAAATAATTTAAGATTCTTTAGACTAACTGAATGATAAAGTACTACCCACAAGTGGTTTTTTACTGTTATTACTCTCTTTTTGGACAGCATACAAAGAGCTGCTTTATGCAGATATAGAGAAAAATCAATTGATAAGCATAAAGTGCAGTTCACATTAAGAAAACTAACTAATTATGATAAGTTGCTACATAAATTGCTTTGTGACTTTCCCGGCAATCAATTTCAAACTCTAAATAAGCCTCTGGCTTGAAAACACAATGAGTACCTAACAACTGTGTCAATAACAACAACAGAGAAGACTGCAATGATAATATAAACAGGATAATTATCTTTCTGGAAGTAAGTTTTTATGCAAACTGATTTCCGTTTCTTTTTATGTCTGTGACTTAAAGACAATATGGCTTTTCAGAGTGCATGTGTACTGAGTTGAAGGCCTTCAAAAATAAGAACTTCATGTATTAATATTTGTTATTAAGAAGTGTGCGGCAATTTAATAATTTTACTTCAGAAAGTTTAAAGTATTATCTTAAAACTCTAGACCTAATTCTTGAAGGATCAATAGACAGTATTATTTCCAGAAGAATCTGAGAAAATTTATTTCTAAAGTATGAGCAGGCTGAGCAAATTAAGGTAGAACAGGTAAATCCCCGGAGGATAGTTTGGGGCTTTAATGCATCACATCAATTAAATTACTCCCTCTGGCTTCCCCAAAATTCTACTTTTTCCTTCAACACCAGATTTTGAAAGTAGTAGGTCTCCTTTGACATCTATTGTATTGAAATTCCAGTACAACTGGATGGCTAAATGCTTGTTGTGCATTCTAAAGTACACTTCTGTCTTGACCTAGTGCATATCTCAACACCTACAAAGCTAGTAGCTGGGTTTTATGCATGGTACACCCTAAAAATCAACCAGAATGCATTCTGTATAGTCATACCAGTCATTACTGAAAATTTAATACACTAAACAGTCTGAGTACAACAGCACAGTAAAATGACCACAGGAAAAAAAAAACCCAAACAACAAAACCCCCAAATACATAAAGTTCAGGTGTGTCTCTAACAGATTATATGCCTACATGCTTTTGCTTGCTTAGGAATGCAAAAGTTTGGAAAGATCTTCATTGCAGAACCAATCTTCAGCACACCCATGCTAGACAAAAAGAAAAAAATGAGAGCAAAAGGAACCTCTCTTTTCCTTTGTTCAAAAATGCTTTATAAAATTACCTTCAGAGGGTTAATAGGAAGCTTAAAAATATTCTGTCCCTGGATTTCTAGACATTGCTTCTGAATCAGTTTATGATTTTCAAACTCAAATTAGACTGTTTCAAAAATAAGAAACTGTGTCTGTCAGTTAGCTCAATCATATTAGAATAGATAACCATTTTTCATTTGGGCACTCATCATTCAAATATAAAGTGAGAAAATGTAGCGTCTGTGCACACCAGAATACTTGGATAATTAACTGAATAGACACCAAAACAGGACAGTGGATTTGTTAGGAAGTTCTTACAAGCCAAAATAGATTGGAACTATTAAACCTTGGCATAAATCCAAGCTAAGCCTCTAAAAAATACTTACATAAATACAGGCTTAGTTTTTAATGGAAACTGCTGCTTCTTCCTTTTACCAGTAAGCTGTGGGGCAGACTTACCACTGGTTGTTCCCAGAAACAAAAGTGCAAGAAAAGAAATCATTTGTAAAATGTTACTGGAAACAAAATGTCTTCAGCAAATGAGTAGATTTTCAAGTAAATCAGGTAATAGGCAATGTTATAAAATATCTGTTTATACAAAGGGCATCCAGCACTTTTTTTTTATATGGGGAAAACCAGATTTTCATTATATTCATGATTTAGTAATATTGCTTCTCAAGAGATAGAATGATAAATTACTATTTCCCCATCAACTGGAAAGCACTGTCCTTTTTAGAAGATAATCTGAGTTTGAATGCTTGCACATAACAAAGGAACTTCCTTACCAAAGATGCAACTATGAAAAAGAAATATACAACCTGAGGGGGTGGGGGGGAAGATGGGGAGTCTTTTTCCACACATCAAGCAAATTATCCTTAAAATTACATTATTACAATTTTAAAATTTCTTTTTTCCACCAATTTCAACCATGTTAAGAATTGAAAGCTCTATTTTAAGATTTTGTATGTGTCCAGTTAATAAATTGTCAATAAGGAACAGAAGGGTACGTGGGCCACACATACAAACCATCAAAAGAAAAAATACAAGTGACAAAACCAAAATTTTTGGAGCAAGTTTCTACTAAAATGCACTACATTGCATTACATTTGTGTATTGAGAGAATGACCAGTTGTATTTAAAAACCACAATAAGTAACTGATTTTATTCTTAAAGGTAGGTCTGGACAAGCAGAAAGAAAGGTGGGGCCCATTTTATTTTGCTTCACCAGAAAATTTGAACAATAGAAGCAATGGAATTTAAAAATAAATAAAGCACTTTGTATGACAAGAGCATGCATCTTTAAACTGCCTTATTTTATCTGAGTAAGAGAGTGGTACAAATTTCACAGAAGTAAAACACTGGTGTCTAAAATGATATTAAATGAAATACAAAATGCTAGTTTAACAAAGACCAAGGAAAGACCCTTAGGAGTTTGAGATCATTGTTTGGAATCAAATCAGAAGTAAAGCTAGCTATAAAATTACCACTTTGGAAGGCTTGCCTAATGGGACAGCAATTGGATCTCATAAAGAATCAAGTCGTATTGCTGTCAGATGCCCAAAACCTGCATAGAAGGCCGATACATTTTCTGCTAAAAAACATGAACTGTGGGACCGAGTAAAGGTTCAACTTAGCAAAGTGGGTCTAAGCAACAAAGTAATTTAAGTGAAAACAACTTTCCCAAGATGAGGGGAAATTTTCTAAAGCTTAAAAATGTGCATGTGTATTCAATATTTATTGCTTTCTTCCTGTACTTATATACTTAAGCATCATAACACTTAATATTTACAGTGATTATTCCATATCATTCCATGCTGATGCCACAGTGTCATATGCTCTTTTTGTGGGCCTCGAAAGTGATAGTCTGTGTAAAATATGGAGTCAACCTAAAAAGACAAGATCCTGTCTGGAAATACTATACTGTATGCATCAAAGTGAAAGCTGTAAGATGCATGGTGCAACGCATGCAGAATTATATGCTTTTGCTCTCCCTGCAAAACTCATAACTAAATAGAGTGAGAAATGTCCAAGTAAAACTGTACCATTCAAATACATTCAGTTTGCTCCTGCTCCCCCTCCCAATCCCCCCAAAATCAATTTACAGCTGCACCAAACCATTTGCCAGACTTTCAGATTCTGGTAAATAAGTTTCTCCAGGGATAAATAAGAGCACTCACAAACTTCAAGCATTCCTCTTTCCAGTTTGCATTGAAAACTGCCAATATTTACATACACAACAGCTGATTCAATTGCTTTTTACAACACTGAAAGCATTCAGTGAAGAAAAAAGTTGAAGATATTCTGAACTTAAAATAACATGTTTCAGTATTTCGTTCTTATCTTAGAGATTCTTCTGTTGACTCCAATTAATCTTCTACGGGCTTGTGATCTTAGAGATTTTTCTTTGTATAGAAGTTGAGTGAGCTAACGGGCCCTGCCAGCAGGTTGTTCCAAGCTTTATTTACAACACCTGGAATTTTGGAAAGTTTTCTTAATTATTTCCTTGTGAATATATTTTATATATATATAAACTTATCGGATCATGCTAGTAATGTCTCTTTTAGGGCAAATTTTACCCTTTTTTTTTAGATGACACTTCTCCATCCACTTTATTTACAACTGTGCCTAATCATCAAGCAAATTTTCAGCACATGTTTAGCAAGCAAAGTATTTCTGGGAAGAGTAAAGACAGAAGTAATAAAGAATTATGTGAACACACAAGGGTAAAAAGTTGATAGTTTGGGGAATATGTTTTTCCCCTTTCATAATAAGAAAGCAGGCATTCTCAAACCTTAAGGAAGACTTAGAACCTGGTAAGCTCCAGCTCTGAACGGACACCTGTATGGACAGGTCTGCAACACCTACTAGAACCACAAAATTGATTTATTGCAAGAGAAGTCAATCAATAATGCAAGCACACAACTCCTGATACTTAATGCTACTGGCATTTCTTTTGTCAAGTCAGATTTCAAAATCAGCCATGAAGCAACACTTCCAATTCATTATCATCTAAATAAACAGATCTGAGGATATCTGGCTTTCAATGGTACTTTTTATGTATTTTTACAGAACTTAGACATTTACAACATTCTGTCATTCTACTTATTGTCTTACTAGACCTTCGCCATTTAATCCAACACCAGAAATCCAACCGCAAAGCAAATATGCTTACCTGAAAATCAAAACCACAACACATATCTTAGGAACTGGGCAGGCAGTGGGTTGCAGTTATTTTGTTATTTTGTTTTGTGTTCTGTTTCTTTTTTTTTTTTTTTTTATCTCTGAAGACCAGGTGTGTGCTCAAATCCAGGGTTTGGTCTGGTCCTTTCTCTTTAAAAAAGTACCAGTTACTACATGAGCTCAGTATCATAACACAACATGCTACAGCACTTTCAGGACATCTGATTTCCAGTACATCATATCAGTTTACACCAATATGATGATTGCTTCACACCCATCGTTAGCCCTGATACAACAACAGTCATACAGGCTGCAACAAGTCTAACCAGTGGTTTTCCTCATCCTTCCCACCTGAATCACAAATCCTTGTTCAGTTGCGTTGCCTGCCTGATTCTTTCAGAAGGTTTCAAGTAAGGCATTCTACTAACACCACCTCAGTCTTCTGCAGCATTGCAGAATTTGAACACATACTAAAACTAAGCTACCATCAATTCATAAATGTAAGACTGATTCTGGTATCCTATACAAAACGTGCCTCTACTCAAATGATTTACATGATCAACATGGAATCACTGTGTAATGTGGGAAATAAACAAGACTGCTCTGGTTTTAAGCTGAAAAATGCTCCAAGCTTTATTAATTTCTCCTTTTTAGAACAAAGGTGAAAAAGCTTAGAATGCAACCTTCCTGACTGCTTCAGTTTTTCACCTGTTCCCTGAACTTTTTGCTCCATAGGTATGCAGAAGGAATTTTAGAATTTGCCCAAGGTGCTTTAAGCTGTAAAGACTAGTGAAAAAGGAAATTGAACACTGATCCGCCCTTAATGTTGGAAAACAGAGAAGAATCCCTTTTTATTGCAATGAAAACGTGTTAACATTCCAAAATTATAGCCCCAAATTGTTAAACTGACAAAAAGCTCTCTCTTTGCAAATATTAGAAAGTTTACAAATTTTCTCAAAATGACCAATGCTGCATGTAATCATCTACTTAGCAATATTTAAATACTCCAACTTCTTTACATTTTTATTTCTCACACACACACAAAATATCATTGAATGTTTCTATCCATAGATTTATTTGCTTTCCCAGTAGACTACCTTTAAGTCCTATTTAATAGGAGTTAAAATCTGTAGTCTTGAACAGTATGGTTTTCTCATCTAGTGCTTGAAAGGCACAAGGTTCTCTGTAAAGTGCCAATGTAGCAGTAACTAATACAGAGAAGGCCTTACAGCAAAGCTTACCACCTCACAGCAGTTCATACCAACAAAAGTTTAGTTCATACCTCTGTGATTGGTGAGGTCTCTGGATCCTGAAGGCAGAGGTGTATAGTGCATCTCTGGAGAGGTGGAGGCAGCATCACTGGAAGCCTGTATGATAAAACAAGTATTATCAGTACTCTGAGTGAGAGTCAACGATTACATAGAAAGGATGCACCTGTACAATGAGTGCTATGATGTGGTTACAGGCGCACAGAGTCACCAGCCATGGAGGATTAATTTTTTTTTGTTAAGGCTGTCTGCAATCTTTCAAGGTAGCTGTACTCACAAGAGTTTACACAAAGATATCATTACTGAAAGAATATTTTCATACAGCTCACAGCTTCAAAAATTACCATCTTTATCAGGAAATCTTTGGGCAATGTTAAAAGTGTTCCTCTTGGTGAAAAAGATTAATATTTACCTGAAGGAAGTTATGAGTGAGCCCACATATAAGAAAGGAGACAGAAAATAAAAGGCTGGTGTAAGACACCATATTTTTCAAAACCAAAGCAAAAACCTGATCTGCCATCCCACTGTCCTGTGAGCTAAATTAAGTAATCTCTTAAAAATTATAATACCTATAATACGAAAAAGTGGAAAAGTACATAGAAATGTTAATAATAAACACTTAAAACCCACGCCAGAAGTCTAATACATTAAAGAAGTAAGTACCAAGAAGACTTGGTCAGAATCCTTAAAAGCAAAATGTTAAGAGAAAGGAGAGGAAACCCAAATCTTTCCCCATAATAAAAATTTAAAGTTCTTATGATTCCAATTTAAAAAGATTAGACTGTGGATCTAGAGTTTGCAATAAACTAATCTTCATCCAGTTTGATCCTTCAGTTTCATCTGAAGGAAAGAGCAGCATAAAGCCAAGGAAAGTTACATTTTTAGTTATAGCACAGCAGTGCTGCATTGTTAAGAGGAGATACAAAAAGAAAGGATTGTGTTGGTGAATACAAATCTTCATCACAGTTTTTAAAATTCAGGTTAAGTTAGGTGGATTGATAACATGGTAGTGATATCAATCCATGAGGCTTCATCAATCCACTAGCTTCAGGTACAGAGATTGCTCTGGAGTGTTTGCAATCTACGCATTGCAACATACATAAAAAGACGATGGGTTTTAATAGAAGACACAAAGGACAACGTTCACTAAAAGTTACATGACAATTTCTGATAGAAAAGACAAGGCAAATAAAGAGAAGAAGCTAAATTATTTCTTGAATCTCATAACAATTTACTAATGGGATTCTTGAGAAAATAATTGCCATCTTCTATGCAGGTTGTTCCCTAATGATATATCAGCTTACAAGCTTCAAAAGTCAATCAAAGAAATCCACTTCAATCTTACTTCTAATTTTGTAATTAATCATATCCTCAAAACTTATTTTTGTAACTGAAATTAATTCAAAACCAGATTTACAATGTCTTAAGATAAAAGTGTAAAATGGGCTATAATGTTTTGGAGAAGAAAAAACCACTAATTCAAATTATAATTGCCAGACTAAACTTGAGAACAACAATCAGAAATCCACAATAATGAAAATTAATCATAGTAATAGCTTGTTAAAGGCTGTAACTTAGAAATCTTCTTTGGCATTGCCGTTGGACTCCTAGATAATAGTATATTAAAATATTAAGAGGTAAGTGACTGAGTAGATTAGTATACTAAGCTTTTGCTTTCAGATATCAGCTGTCAGTTTCTATATCAGACCATAGTTATAGTCTCATTTTTGTCACTACCAAAAATCAGGTCATAACATGAAGACACATGATGCATCAAAACAAACATCTTAATAGAGACAGGTTTGCCTAAACAGCAACGATGATACTTATTGGATAATAACCAAAATCTAGAAAATCCTGCCTCCACTGGCTCACCAGTAATCATATACCTTTTTCAGTGTACCTCCTTTTCAGAGAGATAACGCTATAGACACAACTCTCACCTTCAGCTAGAGTGAATAATACCTTGATTTTAGTGAACTGTAGACATGTAGCTCAATCTACCCTGGACTATGAAGTGCCGGAAATCTTCCCCCTGATGACCAATGAGCTGAGGGCACATAACATCTCAGAGGATGAGACAGAAGCCCCTAACACCCAGCAATGTGATATCAGAAATGAATTCCAGAACAGACATTTGTTCACAACTATCTGTTTTCTTTGGGCCCAGTTGTTCTGGGTAAGACAAGGAGAAAAATGTCACTAATCTTTTAACATAAGACTTCATCCTGTAAATCACTTCAAAAGCTGGAGAAATAAGTGGTCTCATACTGTACACTCTAGATGTTATCTGCCTATTCAAGTGTACTTATTAGGGACTCTGATAATAATGAAGCTTTCTCTTTGGTACTTTTAGTATCAGTTTAGACTGTTGACAGCTTGATGATAGCTTTTCCTAAAATTACTGTATGAGACTTTGCCTTTTCAGCAATATACCACTGAGTAAGCAAAATTCAAGAGCTTCTAAAAAGGATATTGGAGTGAAGGGGCAATTTAGCTTTATTTCCAATTTTAGGAAAAGCAAGAACAGGTGAGTTTGTTTATTGGTGTTTTGCTGTTATTTTATGTACAGTATATAATTTCCCATCAAATATAGAACAGTTTTCATTACCTTTGAGCTAAGCATTCAGTTAGAGCACCTTTAATTCTATGGAATATCATCCAGGGTTAGGATTGTTTTGCACAAACACTGGCTAGAGTTCTGAATCACATTTCTGGGGAAGCTTATGCACTAGCAAAAAGACAACTATTTGTTTTCCCTACCACATACTGACATTTGGCCCTAAGCTATTTGCCAGAGATTTGTATGGATTGTATTACTTTTAATATTCACAGGAATATTTTCACAATGACAGCACTGACACGTGACAGTTATGTCTTCAAATATTGGTGACATAAATATCAGAAGTTCTTCTTGAAGCAGAATGTAACTACAAATGCAAATAGTTTTGAGGAAAGCTGTTTAAAATGGGTGGTAGCTTGTTTTATAGGAACAGAACCACAGAATGATTTGGGTTGGAAGGGACCTTACAAGATCACCTAGTTCCAACCCCCCCTGCCATGGGCAGCAACACCCTCCAGTAAACCAGGTTTCTCAAAGCCCCTTCCAACTTGGCCTTGAACACTCCCAAGGAGAGGGCATCAACAATTTCTCTGGGCAAGCTGTTCCAGTGCCTCACCACCCTCACAGTAAAGAACTTCTTCCTTATATCTAATCAAATCTCCCCTCTTTCAGTTTAAAACCGTTATTCCACGTCCAACCACTACACTCCCTGATAAATAGTCTCTCCCCTTCTTTCTGTAGGCCCTCTTTAAGTACTGGAAGGTCACTATAAGGTGTCCCCAGAGCCTTCTCTTCTCCAGGCTGAACAACCCCAACTCTCTCAGCCTGTCCTCACAGGGGAGGTGCTCCAGCCCCCTGATCATCTTTGTGGCCCTCCTCTGGACCAGCTCAAGCAGGTTCATGTCTTTCTTACACTGGGGCCCCAGAGCTGAACACAGTACTCCAGGTGGGTTCTCATGAGAGTGGAGCAGAGGGGAGGAATCACCTGGCCAGAGGGGAGGAATCACCTGGCCACACATCTTTAGGTGCAGCCCAGGACACAGTTGCCTTTCTAGGCTGCGAGTGCACGTTGCTGGATCACATTCAGTTTTTCATCTACCAGCACTCCCAAGTCCTTCTCCACAGGGCTGCTCTCGATCCACTCATTGCCCAGCCTGTATTTGTGCTTGGGATTGCCCCAGCTCAGGTGCAGGACCTTGCACTTGGCCTTGTTGAACTTCAGAAGGTTTGCAGAGGCCCATGTCTCAAGCCTGTTAAGGTCCCTCTGGACGGCTTCCCTTCCCTCCAGCCCATCAACACCACCACACAGCTTGGTGTTGTTGGCAAACTTGCTGAGGGTGCACTCAATCCCACTGTCCATATCACTGACAAAGATGTTAAACAGCGCTTGAGGAATGCCACTTGTCACTGGTCTCCACTCAGACATTGAGCCGTTGACCACAACTCTTTTAGCACAACCATCCAGCTGACTCCTTATCCACTGAGTGGTCCATCTATTAAATCTATGTCTCTCCAATTTAGAAACAAAGATGCCGTGAGGGACAGTGTTGAATGCTTTGCGCAAGTCCAGGTAGATGATGTCAGTTTCTCTTCCCTTATCCACCAACACTGTAAGCCCATCACAGAAGGCCACCAAATTCGTCAGGCATGATTTTCCCTTAGTGAAGCCATGTTGGCTGTCACCAATCACCTCCTTATTTTCTATATGCCCTAGCATATCTTCCAGGAGCATCTGCTCCATGATCTCACCAGGCACAGAGGTAAGACTGATTGGCCCATTGTTCCCCAAGTCTTCCTTTTTTCCCTTTTTAAATATGGGGGTTATGTTTCCCCTTTTCCAGTCAGTGGGAACTTCATCTGACTGCCACAACTTCTCAAATATGATAGCGGCTTAGCAACTTCATCTGCCAGTTCTCTCAGGACCCACTGATGCATCTCATCATGTCCCATGGACTTGTGCACCTTCAGGTTCCTTAGATGGTTTCAAACTTGATCTTCTCCTCCTGGGGTTGATTCTTCATTCTCCCAGTCCCAGCCTTTGCCTTCTGTGACTTGGGCGGTGTAGCTGGAGCACTTGCCAGTGAAGACCGACGCAAAAAGAGTACCTCAGCCTTCTCCATATTCTCAGTAACCAGATCTCCCATTTCCTTCTGGAGAGGGCCCACATTTTCCCTAGTCTTCCTTTTATTATTGATGTACCTATATAAGCCTTTCTTGTTGCCCTCAATGTCCCTGGCCATATTTAATTTTATCAGGGCTTTGGCTTTCCTAACCTAATCTCTAGCTGCTCAGACAATTTCTCTGTATTCCTCCCAGGCTTCCTGTCCTTGTTTCCACCCTCTGTAGGCTTCCTTCCTTTGTTTGTTTGTTCAGGAGCTCCTTGTTCATCCAGGCAGGCCTCCTGGCATTTTTGACTGACTTTGTTTTTATCAGGATCCATTGCTCCTGAGTTTGGAGGAGGTGATCCTTGAATATTGACCAGCTATCTTGGGCCCCTCTTCCCTCCAGGGCTGTATCCCATGGTACTCTACCAAGCAGACCCCTGAATAGGGCAAAATCTGCTCTCTGAAGCCCAGGGTAGCAAGCTTGCTGTGCACCCTCCTCTCTGCCCTAAGGATCTTGAACTCCGCCATTTTGTGGTCACCGCAGCCAAGGCTGCCCTTAAGCTTCACATTTCCCACCAGCCCCTCCTTGTTGGTGAGACCAAGGTCCAGCATAGCAGCTCTCCTCATTGGCTCCTCTATGACTTGGAGAAGGAAGTTATCATCAACACATTCCAGGAACCTCCTGGATTGCTTATGCCCTGCTTATTGTCCCTCCAACAGTCCCCCATGTGGACCAGGGCTTGTGAACAGGAGGCTGCTCCCACCTGTCTATAGAGGACCTCATCTGCTCGATCTTCCTGGTCTTCCTGGTTGGGTGGCCTGTAGCCACTATAATGTCACCTGTTCCTGCCCTCCCTTTAATCCTGACCCATAAGCTCTCAGTCAGCTCCTCATCCATCCCCAGGCAGAGCTCCACATGCTTAGCTGGTCACTGACATAGAGAGCAACACCCCCTCCTCATCTCCTCTGCCTGTCCTTCCTAAAAAGCCTGTATCTTTCCATTTCAACACTCCAGTCACAGGAGTCACCTCATCACGTCTCCATGATGCCAATAAGATCATAGCCCTGCAGGCATGCACATGTGTCTAACTCTTCTTGTTTATTCCCCATGCTATGTCCGTTTTCATAGTGGCATTTAAGTTGGGCCCTTGATGAAGCGGACTTACTGGCTGGAATTCCATTGTGCTGCCCTTCAGGTGCTCTTCTGCTAATCTGTGATCCCTCTCAAAGCCCTGGCCATCTATTGCTTGCACTGGCATCAAACTGGTAGGTGTGGGATGGATTTAGGTTCCCCTTCCCCAGCAACTTTAGTTTACCAAACAGGTCACTAAATAGCTCAGTAAAGAAATTCTAACAGCATTATTACAGGAGAAGCTTGCATTCTTGCAAGCGTTAAAGTCATCCAAGTTTTGTAGTATATCATAGTACAAAGTATAAAAGTTACAAGGCCAATAAAGTTAGACTACTCACAGTGTAAGATATGCACATAAGCAAACATTTAGTAAATTGAGGTATCTCTGTCTTTTTATTAACCTGTAAGTTTTGTCCAAGCTAAGAATTGTTGTACTTGATACTAAATAGACGTATTGTAAAAAAATAATAGATTTTCAAATCATGTTCATCAAAATTACAGATGCTGTAGATGCTGCAGTAGGAAAACAAACAAACAAACAAACAAACAAGGCAAATCCAAGCAAAAAAAACCCCAAACCCAAACCCTAAACTTCAAGTAATTTTAATTACAGCAATGGTTATTGTTTAAGAAATTTTACTTTCCATTGATGAGTAAGATGTGGTTTGATATTAGGCTATATTTGCTATAATGGAATATCATTAACACCCATTGATATTCTTCTGTTTGTGTCACACAGCTTGTACTTGCATCCTAGTATTTCTCTACTAATATTTACCCTTATTTCTAAGGCATGTCACATATTATTTACACACCTATACACATCTGCAACTGTAGTAGCCATTAATGTATTACACCTTATGAATTTTACAATACAGAAAGAACAGCAGCATGTAGGCATGTTTCTGACAAGGGTTCAATAGATATACAATGCACTTATGGAATGATATGGTAAGCAAAATTGTTTCAATATACACATACATACATACAAAGGAAGATTTCCTTAGCTAAATACCTTTAATTCCAAAATATTTTCAGAGGACATCACAGAGAGATATGTCAGTTTGATCATCCAAAAGAGAAATGGTAGAGTGCAGAGTGAGATGTGGTAGCAAAACCCAACATAATTAAGGAAACATGGAGTTCAAGACACAGATTAAGGATTCTCTTGTTTCTGTTACCTTAGAAAGATTTTAAGTGTTTGGGACTTCTCCTTTGCAACATGTTTTTCATCTAGTATGTGAATATCTCAAATCTGCAGCATTTCAGAGTGTGACTCAATTTTTTCCAGGGAACTGATGAAGATGCACATTTGTTGGGGACAGCATGATACTTGTTCTCTAAGTCTGACTCACAATTATCAAGAATTCTTGTGTTCTGTGATATTGTCATTTATTTTCATTCATCACAGTTTTAACACTTGTCAAAGTCATCCAGTAAGGTCACAGAGAAATGACCTTAGCAATTTGAAAGCTTGTTGTTTCTCATTTGGTGACTTACATTCAAATAAAAATGGAAAACAATATTGTGACATTGCAGTGATTAGCCCACTGGTACATATCACATTATATGATGCAAAACTTGGATTTAGTAAGAAAGGATGATTTATTTCAAAAGATTTTTAGTATACCCAGATGGAAACTACAATTAAGAATGAAGGAAATCATTGGGTTATCCATTTTTTAAACTGACAAGAACATTTCTACAGAAAAGTGTATGATTAATGGGACAATCTGTGGTATAGTTCCAACTTGAAAGGACCAACTAATACTTGCTTTTGAAAAACTTTTCCTTTTATGTAAACAAACAGTAATAATTTACTGATAAGCTTACTCTGACTCAAATGCAGTCAATGCTTACAATTAATCATACTTTAACAGATACAAGGCTTATAATCTTAAGAAATGTCTGCACAAACATCTGCTTAGGCTAAAGACTCATTTTTGGATCTCTTGGGCACACACACCTTCCCCAAGAGACAGTCTTCAATAATTCATATATATTTTGAAAACTTGCCTAAATATCTGTTTACGAATACATCAGCAATGTGTTGATTCAACGCCGTTGTAACACTAACAGCACTAACTCACGTATCTTAACTCATGAGTATGTTGGACTATCGTGATTTGTCCACATTTGTGATAAAGACAGAAACTTTCCATGAAACTCCTCCTCAAGATTTTTTTCAAGATATATATCATGTATAATGTGCAATGAGGAACATAGTCTGCCTAATAACAGAAAAATATTTATATGTATTCATTTTTTTGTTGAATTTATGACATGCTGGCAGAGAGTATCAAAACACTAGAGGGACTGTTTCTTCCCATGAGTTTGCAGAGCACCAAGCACAACGGGGCTTTGATTTCACTGCAAGGTCTTTGAGAGCAGTGATAGCAGAAAATACTACAGGAAGCAACTACACACCATGTCTTTAACCATTCCATCCTAGGGAATGGTTAGGGAAGAACAACCTTATTTACAATGTATTTGCTTTTCTATGAACTCAGGACTAGAAAATACTCAAAAGCAGGACCTGACAGGACCACTGTACATATCAGGCTACAAAAGGTCTCAAATAGGCCAGCCTGAGTTCGCCACTGATCCCAATACACTGTAATGTTCCAGAAAACCAACAGGTGTCACAGCATGCTTACATGGAGAGACGGCTTTCCTCTATGAAATGGATTTCCCAATTCCCCTGCCTCACAGCTAAGCATAGTCAACTGCGAGTTAGTGGTTGCCATTACTAAACCTCCAGCATAAATTAGAGTCACTTTAATTACGGGGGAAAGGGAGAAAGAAATGTGTTGTGTTATCAACAACTGGCCTGATCTCTAGAGGATTACTGAGATGACCTCCTGACCTGGCATAGAAACGGTGAATTATTTTAAAATCTGGTTTTAGATATTCAACCACAGTACTGAGAAACAGAAGAATACAGCAGATGAGTATTGCATTGAAGGTGGGAAGGAAGGAACAGGTTATCACCCACTTTTGTCTCAATCTCATGCCTTAAACTGTGCTTCTCATATTTTGCTGAATGTCACAAATATCTGAATTACTTTCTTTCACCAGCAGTCATTTTTAAGAAAATTAAAAGTAGTAATTTAACCAGTCTTAATAAAGATGACAAACACAATCTGATTACTCTGAATTAATATGCCATTTTAATTTATTTTTATAAAAGTATCTCATTAGAAAGAATTTCCTAAGGAAATATAGGGGTTTTTTTTCCCAAGTTTTTTTTTTTCTTCTTAATAATAAAGAGAATTCATGAGACAAGAAAGGAACTTAAAGGCAGATATTGCTAGGATAAGGGATTGTTTTGGCTTTATGCTTCTTTTGCCTACTGATCTAATACTCATAATTTTTCAAAAAATCATCAGGAGTCTGACCTTCTCAGTCTGTGATGCATAACTTCTACTATGATGTGGAAATGAAAAATGCTTTTCCACTATGCAAACACAAAGTAAACCGCAAAGGGAAAAAGAAACCCAGAGTAACACTTCGTAACATTTAGAAGGATATTAAGTCAGTCACACTGGCAACTGGCTCTCAAGAGTCTGTGAATCTAATTAGATTAAAGAAAAGTTTCATTTTTTTAATCCCCAAATTCCATTTTTCAAGTAATAAAAATCCAAGTATTTGGATGGTACTAGTAAGAGAACATTCTATGTAGTATCAGGATACACTGTACATCCGGTGCATTGAAACAAATTTGTAGAAACCAATAGTTCAAAAATACAAACGGTCTGCTATTTTTGGCAACCACGCACGTTCCTTCGAATACTTTCAGCTGCTGAAGGAAGGGGGGGCTGTAACTCAGATAAGCCAATCCTCTTTCAATCATGGTTTGAGACACAGTAAAATTTAAATGACCCTGCTTTTCAAATTAAATCTCTCTACTAGACATCTACTTTTATATTTCTAAACACAAAAATAAACAAAAAATTATCTAATATTTATACCTATGTTAGCAAAAAATGCTTCAACCCATTTTTGACATTTTTAATAACACAAGTGCTTCAGCTATAATCAAAAGTGTGACTTTGAACTTTGTATATATTCATTCCAGACATTTTAGAAGCCTATTTTCATATGTGATGCTATTAATAGAGTAGGCCAAACTATTGTAGTACTAGGATGACAAGGAGAACAGTGATATTATATTTTCGTTGGCCTTCCAATTCCAATAACCTTTAACAAGAAAAGGCAATAGAATTTTTCTTATTTAACAGAAGTAGTGGAGCTTAAGAAGATTCAAAGCATTTCAGAATATATTTCCCTTATTCTCAATTAAGAGAGATTATCTCTTCTCATTTGAATTTATTTTACCTTTTGGGTTTCACTTAATGTTAAATTGCAAGGTTGAAAGCAGGGTGCAGCTGGATCAAAAATGTAAATGAACATCAGATAATTCTTATGCATTTAGGCTTAATTGAGTGTAATCGATATGTCTGGTGTGCAGCCAAATTCAACTATTGTGAAAAGCACCCAATGTATGGATATTATTTTTTGACTACTGAATGCCAGAAAATAATGAGCTGGCATTCAGCTTTGGTGAATCAGACCTTGAATTTTCATCTAAGAGCAGTTTTGAATTATTACTGAAGATAAGGTGTAAATGTGCAAGGGAATTTTATCCATGTTTCTCCCATGAATCATGAATGAGGAAAAAAATTACACTCTAAATTGCACTTAAAAGGAATAAAGTCTTTTCATGTCATACATGATTTATCAAAATGATCTCATTTTAAGAGTACTGTGGTGTATCTTGATTAATAACATTAGTAAGCATGATGAATGGTCTCTTTAATGGTAACACAGAATTTATTGGCAAAATCCCTACTTCTACCAAGAGGGTGGGGAGTAAAACACCCAGCAGCTAGTAACTTGCAGAAACAGCTTAAGTAAACTCTCTCCTATGTATTTTGCATTTAGACATCTTTGAAAATTCTTAATTTGAGTTTATTCTCAGGTTCATTTTGAAAACAAGTAACAGGTTTTACCTAATATAGCAACTCTCTCCACTACAAAAGTCACAGTTCCCTACAAAACAAGCTGAACTCTGCATGTACTGTAAGAGGATGTAGTGTATTAAGGTCTTTCAAGAACATCAGCCCCATCCCCTTACGGCCTTTTTCAATATCCTCTTCATTTTCCTTTAATATCCTAAATGCTTCCCTTCTCCCATTACTCCATCTTCCCCCTCCTCCCTGCCTCTTTTTTTTTAAGCCTGCTCCAGCCTGCCCTAACTAATTTCCTTTTGGGCTGACAGATCAGAGGCCTTCCTACTACTGTTCCTTTTAGACCTGTGAAGCCCTCGTTGTAATCCTGCTGCTTGTCCACAATTAATCTTTCCAGTTGCCACGTTATTAACACTACCACCCACAGACAGAGGATGCCTGAGCACGGCTGGACACTCGCTCCTCACTGGAGCATCAAAGTTGTCAATCACACGCTAGTTAGAAAGTTGCCTGCTGTCAACATCAGAGACTTCCATCCTCCCCTACCCGCTGATCAAACATTTTTCTTCAGAAGATTAATTCCAAGTCCCCACCCATTTCCTCCCATATCCTCTTTCCCTTTTAGGTTTACTCAATGATCCATCTTCTGTATGGAAAAGGAAGCAGTGTATAATAGAAACCCTTTCAAAACAAAAGTTCAGCAAAACTAAATTTAAATCCCAGCTGTTATCAACCTCTTCCCCTCCGCACAAGTTAAATACCTTAAAGAGCTTGGATTAGACGTAGACACAAATGCCTTTCTTTGATCAAAGGCTCCAAGACTTTACACAAATATAATCACAAGGCAATGACTGCATCTAAGGAGCCGGAATTGATTTGTTCTACTGTAACATATAACATACAAAAACACCCGTTAGGTTTTTTGACTTCCAAGACCATTCTTTTTCAACTTACACCACTCAAAATCTCAAGCATCTTCTTTATATTGTTTTTTCAAGTTCAATAGAAAAAAACAGTGACTTTTATTGCATGGTAATTGTCTCATATCATATCTTAGCTACCTACATTTAAAAGCAGAAGGCTGCAAGAGATTCTGCTGCTCACTCAGTTCAGTTTAATGAGTTGAAGGAAAGTAACTTCACTATTACTACCTAACCGTATACCAGATTCTAATATTTTCATTTGTTATGAGTTAAACCTCATGCTCAAGTGGCTTAGTATCTTTCATTACAATAGATAACTGGATGCGTCCCTAAAGGAGCACTTAATCATTCTATCAAACACAACAGTGAATGAAATACCCATTAGTATAATCCAACAAGAAATCTATTCACTGTAAAACTTCATGCTAGATTTTAAAATAAGAATAAGACAATTTAAAATCATGCTACAAAATTAATTCAAAGTTGCCAAATCATACTCATCCCTAAAACAGATTTTTGAATGCTTTTTCTTCTCTTAGACTGGTATTAATGAAAATCAGGAGATTGACAAAAGACTCCTAAAAGTATAAAACAATAAAGGAAGATCTGCTGGCCTTGACTCCTGGTCTGAGTTTGGGAAAGTAAATCCAAGCAAGAAGTATATTATTCATCTTGCATTTCTTTACCAGGATCTTTACCTTCTTCACCTTCTGGGGACAGACATGCTACATTCTTCCATGCTATGAAAAAAAAGTGCAAGGAAAAAAAAAAAAAAAACACATAAACAAGCCTATCACACCTCAAACCAGAAAACTTTGCAGCTGTTGCTAGAGAGTTGTCATTGACAACTATTCTTCGAAGTGTCTTGTAAAGTGAACCACAAACGAACTTCTAGATGACAGCATATGCTAACCTTTTTCTAGGTCCCCACCTCACCAATGCCCAAACATGCCATTTATTGCATTTCACGCATCACTCAACAGCTCTGAAGGAGTGAAACAACAATACTGAGTTTTTAGATATCACAACTTCAACAGAAGGTGGAAAAGCATAGGTAAGTCACTTACGTGAAGGGAAGTACACTGATAACATATTAGACTCCAAGTTTTCTTCACTCATTCCCTGCAATGTTTTTCAACCAATTATATCACAGTTACAAAATGCAGCACTATTGGAGTAATTGCTGAGATTTACGCTATGCTATGGCATAGCAACAGTATACAAGTTATATATAAACACAAATGCAGAACTCAAATACACATTACATACAACACAGTAACTTCTTATTTTTCATAGACCTGTATTCTGAAATACAGACAATTCAGAGCTTCTACACTTATTTTTACCAATCTGATGTCCATAGATTCCTCAAAAGTAAAGACAAAATCAGCAAGTTAAATTTCTTTTTTTGGATAGGAAGAGATTGTTCCATAAATTAAATCAGTAATATAATATCATCACTTGCAAACACATTCAATGATAATCAGAGGAATGCAGAACTGCGTGTATGTTTCACTGACCAGGCACAATTGTTTGCAGTGTTAGAGTGTTTACTTCGCTTTGCCATTCATTCTGCTGTCCCCTGCTTGCTTCATTTTTTCAGAAGCATGGACAATGCTGCAAAAATGAAAGCTAGATCCTAAAAATTATAAGATAACTGTAGTTTAATGATTATTGTTGAGTTGCATTGATCTCGTTACTTAAGCACAGGAGTAAGAAAAGGAAAGGTTAAAAATGCTTTCACGGTATCTTCGTTCTGTCGTATGGGAATAAAACTGAATTGCAGTTAAAACCTCTTGTCACGCTACTTAGCCAGCAGAAGGGGGTGCTATAGTGTAACCTATTTAAAATGCAAATCTGGTAACTTTTGTAACAGCAGATTAAAACTAGCATTTTATTCACTTGGCATACCCATAACATACTGAATGCTGGAATCAGATTTGTCACTGCACACCGCAGGTTATTAATAGATCTCAGAATGGTGTTGCTAAATGTGTAAGTTAAAAGCAAATAAACAAAAATGCATTTATCTGTGGTATCTGTTCTCTGAGAGAATTCAGCAAGGCCTGCCTTACACTGCACGTTTGTTTATCCAAGATCACTGAGGCTCAATTATTTTTATTTTTTTTAAGGTATTGATTGACAGCCACTTACTACAGCCAGAAGTTCTGGGATATGTGATCTACAACATTAACATTCTAGAGAAAAACACAGTTATTTTCAACCTAGACAAATAATCTATTAAAGAAGATACACAGGAAAGAGTCTATGGTGCACAACCACTTTCTAATAGCCCTTTCTGGACTCTCATGAACTACCAGCACATGAGAAAACACAAAGTCAAAGGCTCCATCAGAACCAAAACAACACATTGTGCTATGGCTTTACACTTCATTTTCCTAAAATGTCAGGTGTTAGGGCAGGCAAGTGGGTTTCCCCTGTATATTCAAACCAATTCCTCTGTTCTTCATCTCGATCTCTGAGATTCATCAAAAATGCAATTTAATTACATCTCCTCCCCCTCACCCCCTCCCAAAATGAGTGTAAACATGACTCCTTTTTATCTCCTGATACATCTGGACAAGTAGACAATGTGCTAAAACAAAATAAATCTGCCCTGACAGTCACATCAAAGGGTTCAGCCAGGGGCTTGGAGCTACTTAAGGCACAGGAATGTTGTTGCTAAGCATCGCTCTACAACCTATCAGTCCCTTAAAGAAGAGCTTTTTTCTTTCAGAGGGAGATGAGGAAAGCTGGAGAGTGGGAACCAGACTGCAAAGGGAGATTGGGGATTTTGGAGGATTTTGAAGCTTAAAGTGAATTGTGTGAAGGAAAGGGGGGTTGTTTTGTTTTGCCTCTTGACATACAGTCTACATTTGGAGTGGGGGGGTGGGGGTGAGGGAGTGGGGGAGGAAGAAGGAGTTAAAACTTGATGAGACATCTCCTGAATTTTCCCATTCAATAAAACCAAGCACAGTCTTTGATATTCTTTTTCACATCCCTGTTCTATTGTAGATTCAAAATAGAAAGATTGTGACCAAAAGCAATATGGCTGGGATACCAAGCCTGTTAAATTTTATAAATGCACCCCATGCCACGCTTTTCAGTCAAGCATTTGATAAATACACATACGTTCCTAAATATGTGAAACCAGGAACAATGTCCATATCTAATAAACATGAGAACTTTTGATACATAGGCACATAACAATTTGGTCCTCACTTTACTAGTAAAAACTATTCCCTTCAGAGAGAAGACTTCACTGAAATCATCAGTCTTCCACACTGTGCCCTGCAGGACTTGATTCGTACGTGTTTAGTGTTTAAAACTCAAAATGAAGCCAAACAAAGGTAAAGCCACACTAAAATCAGACCTTAGAACTATACTAATTGTAAACACAGCCATGATGAAATGGACAGATAAAAATTCAAATTATGCTCTCCTCTCACAGATGTAGAGACATATCCAAGGTAGATAGACAATCCAGCCTGAAAAGTGTGAAACAATTTGTTTCAAACCTTAATTATCCTTAAGGTAAGCTAGGAAAACCAGTAGTTTGGTTACAGCATCACTGAGAGGTGAATGAACTTTGATCACACATCTTTGGCTTTTAAAAACAGTTTAAAAGTAAATAAAAAAATATTCCTTTATTTTTAAGAATTAAACAAAGAAAATGTGAAATGGACTCACTCTACATGCAGGGTAACTATCAAGAACATGAACAATTACTGAGCCCATGATATTACACAAATAAATAACACTTAGCATTATCTTCAGCACTATCATATTTATTAAACAGTGACTGAGGGCAGCAGTAACCATTTTTATTGTCCTATATAGCTCTTATTTTCTAATTAAACAGAAGGTTATTTCCACTGCCGATGTAGCCATTTATCTTATTTGAGTGTTACATAATATTTTTTGCCAGCCAAGCCTGACTATAAAGTGTTCTGTGTGGTGAACTGTGGCCCAACTTGCTTTCCTGTTTGGCAATCATAGAAATGGGCCATTTTGTGCTGTGTTAATAAATAAACTTTTTGCAATTTCTCCTAAAACATGATAAAGCTTATACTTTGTCCTACCCTCTAGCTTCAATACAAGGGCAATGAGCTGTATTATTAAAGATATAGGTCAAGCAAACCTGATGATTTCAGTCCTGTGGAGTGCTTTAGAAACTGTTGTCATATTACTGAGATCATTCTGCTGCTCCTAATTATTCCTCTTGGTTGCTTCACATTTCAAGTGATTTCTCTCACACTTATGTCAAAATTTATAAGCTGCTGTGAGTAACAACACTACATTATTTCCTCACTTGTTATGGTAATATAGGACAGAAACTAGGAGAATGCTTTAATCTAGCTGACAAGGATAATGTAGTCTACAAATGTAATAAACTTTGTATTCTACTACAGAGTTGTGGGGTTTTTTCCCTACCATGAAACATTTCATATAGATAGACATCTTAGAAAAACTAATTGCTACAATAACCTGAATATCCTCTTATCTGAGTTGCTTTTATCAGAAAAAATGTATCAGCATTAAAGCGTTCACTCCAATAGCTTGTGCATTCTCCTTATTCCCGTAATTGCTATTCTGTTGACTGTACTGTAAAGCTACACACTGCCGAAGGAAACCTATTTCCAAGAAATCTGTGCATCACACAAACAGTGCAAAACATTTGTAATTAACAGGCTGGGCTTTAACAGTGCTGTAACACATCTTGGGCTGACTGGCACAAAATTTGATTTGCTCTAAGTAGCTTGAGAGAAAAACATAAAATCATCTTTATGTGATAGCCTCATGTTCTACAGTGTCTGTTGAAGGAATTCTGAATGTAAGGAAAGCTGCCAGTGGAAAAGGTAGTCTAATGAAAGGTTTGAATTTTAAAGCTAGCATGGATACTGCTTGTTGTGGGAGCTATCCTATGGAAGCATCATTTCCTTCAGAACATACCAGAAGGTACAGAATTATGTTAGTTGGGCCCTCCTCCTAGGCCCCCCCCCCCCCCCCCCAAAAAAAAAACCACCACAAAAACCCCAAAAAACCAACCAACAAATCAAATCAAAACAAAACTCCAGCTAGAAAATGTCATATGAGTAACTCAAAACACAAAATTAGCTTGTATGTGTAACTTGCTGTATTTGTCAAATGTCCAAAGGGTTTTTAAATTATTTTTAGTCATGAGCAAGTTGAAAAAAAACACTAACAGATCCGTGAAAAAAAAGACTTACTGCGTCATAGTTTTGTATCAGCATGATAATGCGAGATGGAGTCCAATGCATTAGAACCATCAGACAATAAAATAGGAATAGGAGCACTAGTCTACAATGGCAACCTTTAAAGGGACTTTTTCCAGACACATGAAAAATAATATTTAATTAAGCATGCTCACAGGAAACACAGAGGAGGCAAAGATGAAGCTAGTATTGTTCCACTTAGAAATACTCACCAACAGCACTGTCAGGAGAGGGAAAAAAAGAAAAAAAAGAAAAGAAAAAAAGAAAAGTAAAAATACAGAATAGATTTCTGGTTTTGTCTCTCTTCCTACCTCTGTCTTCCTTTATAGAATTGATGACCTGACTGAAGATAAACTTTGCAGGGTTTGGGGATGTGGGGGTGGAGAGGGAGCAAAAGGCAGAAAAAAAACTTCTGAAGAGTTTCACATCTGGATCCCAATTAGAAGAACTGGAGTCCCTGTCATGTCCTGACAGTTAGCAGGGTGAACTGTTCACATGTTTGTAAAGTGAGATTTCCATCTTCTATGACAACTTCTTTCCCAGACACACTTTACCTCTTCCTTTTGGCTTTTCAGTTACCACTTGTCAATATGTAAAACATTTTGAAAGATGATGATTTTAAAAGTGTGTCTGTGTGTGTCTACACAGTGGATAGCCAAAAGAAGGCAATGTCACAGCTAATTTTAAAGCTCAGCTCTAATGGGAAGAGTATTTAGGCCTTACGACTTACACAACACGATACAATACAAATACAGGAATTCAAGGGATATAAATCATGTAATTAACCAATATATTATTAATTTGTAAAGCAATCACTTAGAAAACAGAACAAACTCTGATGGGAATGATTAACCACAGGAACAGAAATTAATTTTAGGATCTTCACAAATGAAGGCATGAGAGATAAGAAATACACAAAAGCTTTAAACTACAGTGCCCGATGAACAGTATCACATCAGTATATTTACATAGTTTTTGGTGAATCAAAATAAACTAAAAACAATAGGAAACAATAGATACTATAAAAAGGAGAGGAAATCAAAAATAGCTATGGAAAATACATAAATTTGTTTAAAAGCAAAACTGGAGTACACAAAAAACACTGTTGCAGCACTAATGCTTTAGGATTTCTTAACTCTATCTAAAATAATATCCTACATAAAGTAGTTCAGAGTCACCTGGGACTTCTTGTCCATCTTTATGTATCAGAAATGCATAACAAAAAGGAGATGAACTCTGTAACATAATTAACCTAACTAATTTTTATAACTATTTTTCTTGAACATAAGCGATGGATTATGTGATGGAAATAAGTGATGTTCATTTTTTTAATTTTACATGGAAGATACCTTCACTCTGAATGAGAAGAGAAAAAACAGCAAAAAAGTTGTTTTATCTTAAAAGTCCTTTTTTTCACTCTGTGTGTGTATTTTTGGAGTTCAGTCTGGCCATGAAATAGTGGTGAGAACTTTTTGTTTCTTGAGGTGATGGATTTAATGAATACTGGCCTAAAATGCATTGGGTTCTGTCTCTCCAAGAGCCTTTCTACATTCCCACTGAAGAAATGCTCTAACTAGGGGTCCCTATCCATAAAATCCAGAAAGCACTTGACAAAGACTATCCCTCAGCTTTAGAAACTATTTCCCCAATTTTGCATAACTTCAGGACATACTACACTTCAGGTAAGACAGCAGGGCTTTTTGTGAGACACAGTAACTGCTCATTTATAGGACTGTTGAACTTTTCTTGGTTTCAGATGTTACTATGGTTACTTACACGGCTGACATGTACTGAGCACTTCCAGTCCTGGCTAAAACACTGCCATCTATGTACAGGCTGTTGCAATTCTAGGAAATTATTGCCATTAAAATTCTTCTTTTTTCTACCCTAGGTGGGTAACTGCTTACAGCAGCTGGTTCTTTTCATATCCACTGCCCATTAGATGGAAGCCCTGAATCTTATTGCTCATGTTGCTGTTCACTTGAGGTGATGCTATTGACATACAGTGATCAACTCTCATCTTCACACACCCTTGGCTACCCAAGATAGATAGAATTTCCTGGAATTTCTCATCATAACTTATATTATCCAGTCTTCTAAGAAATCACTTGCCTCATCCTTCTCAGTTCTCTCTTCAGCAACTTTCTAGAACCACAGGCTTCTCCAAATATAAATCTGGTGTTATAGTGGCAGTTGTATCACTAGGAAATACAATTATAATATTAACATTTCCCCTCATACTTGATACCTTAAAGGAGTATCAGATGTGTGTACTAAAATCTAATTATTTTATGGTTTATTTCACTAATAAAAAGGTTACACAGCACCAGGCAAAGAACTGATCTCCATGAAAGCATGTCTACTTTACCAACATAAAACCTGTTCACTGCTACTTAATTCACTGAACATATGCCATATTGAATTTGTACTATTCTACCTTCTTATGCCATATTTGCTTAATTACATTATGAAACAAAGTTAAAGTTATTGTTGCATTAATGTCTGGAGTACAACCAAGTGCATAAAACAATAGCATAAAATGAAAATAATCCAAAATTATTCTTCCACTGTACTTACATAAATGGAGTTGTCTTTTCCTAAACTATTGTTTCTGTGTGATTAACAGAGATACTGTAAGTTTAAAATTCAGCTAATTAACGAAATATTTGTCACCGTCTGCAATTCTGCATTGACAGTCATTTAAGGCACAGCAGCATTTCTGATAGTTCTTCCCATTGTTCAAACATGGCTCATGTATTCCTCCGAAGTCACATTTCCTATATTGCATTAGTTTTAAAAAGGGCAATTCCATTTGCATCGCTTGTATTTATTTTCCTGTTTATATAGGGTTGGAATTTAACAGGAGTTTGCATACCCATCTGAAGCAGGACTGGTAGCTTCACAGAGGAAGCGGTGATATTCTAGATACTCTCAGTTTCGCATTGGTAGGCATATCTGTGAACTTCTCATAGCAGACTTTAACACAATCCTGATGCAAAAAGTTTTTCAGCTCTGTACTGCCCACAAGACCACCATATCACATTCTAACCACTTTCTTCCATTCTGACAAATGCCTCAAGATCATAACCCAAATGTCTCTCTTAGACAGCAACAGAAAATACGCCAGTGCTATACCATCTGTTGGCAGTAATATGGGGGGGGGGGGGGGGGGAGAATAAATTCTTCAAGTTGTGTCTCTAGGAATTTATATAAATTATACTACAAAATGCTTATCCAAATGTTTTTTATTTGTTCTTCTTTTTCCCTTTTTTTTTTTTTTTAATCTATTAATGTAGAAGTGGAAGATGGAGATTGTGGTAGAAAATCTAACATTTAAGTCTACTTTCTAGAACACTGAGTTGGTTGTTCTATAACCACAAATTCTCAGACAGCATAATGAAACAAAATTAACAGAGCCAGCTTTCATATTTCTGACTCCTCTGATCCAGCTATCTAGTTTCACACATGGAGTAACAGAAATAAATATCACGGCAAATATATTCAGACATTCAGATTTAAATGAAAGATTTATTTCCAGTTACACTTATTCTGAAACTTTTGGATGAAATGCTAAAAAAAGATCGTTCATACCATTCTGTTGTTTCAGCATTGGCGTTTGGTCTCAGCAACTACCTCCTCGCATGACTTTTTTTGTTAATATTGTATCTATAGGCTGCATAAAATAACAAAGTTAAAAAGAAGATGACATATTTTGACTATTCATGTCAGAACTCATTTTCTGTTACTTACAACTTTAGATTAAATTATTAGAAACAGACTGATGCAGTAAATGTTTTACATTTTGCAAAACAATTGCTCCAATAGCATTATTTAAAAAACTGAAAATGTTCAGTTTCTTAAAGTACTACTATTGCATCTGGAGTTCACTTATTTTCTCTCATTGAAGCACTTTTGTGCTAAAGGACAATTTTTTTTCTTGCCATTGTATCTGGCACTTTAGATACAGTATGATTTTATTACTCAGAAATACTTTATTACTGCAATAAAACTGCGCTTTCCACTGCAAAATATATTATTAAATTGTGCCTTCAATAACTGTCTCACCTAATAGTGAATGTCAATTCAAAAAACTGAAGCCAAAGCTCCTGTTGATTCCACAGGCAGAAGACTACATGTTAATAGGGCAGGGCAACACAACACAGCAGGAAAAGAAAAATGTCCCCAGTGGTTTTACATAGTCATACGTAGTGAATTTCTGGGTTTAATATTGTTTTGTTTCTTGCAGTGCTGTTGTCACAGAGAATACCTGGGAAACATCCATTTATGTAGCAAATAAAATGCTCAATATTTGCTGTTTCATATTGCTCCCCAAGAGAGGCATCGAACAGATGGTCACTTTTTAGCAGTCTCACTTCTATGCGTTTTGGCTAGAGAAGGTCAGAAGACATATACCTTTCACTTGCAGGTAGACACCTGTAGGCTAGCATCAGTTTGTTAATTTGCTATTGAAACACCAAAGGAAATAAATTTACTCGCATTAGCACGATCCTTAAACTGTTGAATCATTTGGCAAATTGTTCCCATATTAAGACACAGAGATTCAGGCATTTGTACTTAGCACAACTGCAAGTACACCAGTGTAAGAGAAAAATGGCACGTCCTAGGTGGTTAAGATGTTAGCTTGATTAAGACTCTTCCATCCTCTATCTTGTTTTGCTGTCTAAAATGTTATTATATATGTAAAACTCCTCAGTATCTTATTTTCTCCAAGCTCCTATTTTTTCAAAGTGCTTTCTGGATATTAAAATTATTTTCTTTTTCCTATAAAGCATGTCTTTGAAACCGAACTGCTAAGTGTTCTTCTGTACTAGTGAAAGAAGCTAATACAGAAGTTTTATCAATCCATTTGTTAGTTTATGCATATAATCTTGAAAGAAGAGAAACATCCAACTAAGTATTGGTTGATGTCAACACAGTACTTAATGTATAAACAATTTAACCTCAATTTTCATCTGAAGGGGAAAAAAATCTGTTACGCATTTTAACATATTTCCAAAGTTACATTTTATTGTACCCACACTTGCCCTCCCCGATATGAACAGTCACAAATACAGGAAAATCAGAAATCCACCTGGAGAAAGAAAATAATCTTTTTCAGCTCAGCTATTTAAAATAAAAAGGCAATCATCACACACCACCATCACTACTTGAACGGAACCTCTTTCTTTCATCAGGCTCAGATTCATTGAGAAAGAGAATCATGAAGCTAAAGCAGAAGACTTTTCAGTGAAAGAAATACTCGTCTACTGGTTTCTCATCTTGCAGAATGTACTTGACTTTTTCTTTCTACTTTTAAGACTATAGTATTATCTTATCTACTCCCTTTCACTCCACTTCCTTCTACAGAGGAAAAAAGTTGCTTGTTTGTTTTAAAAACTTTTACAGTTTTTTAGTGAATGAATCTTAAAACGAAGACTTCTCCAGCTTCACACAAAAGGAGCACTGGGTATGTTTCTGACTGTTGGATACTCACCTAAGAGGAATTAAAACAGTAAGGTCCATCTATCATTAGTTAATGTGGCTCCAAAATAAATTTCCCCAAACAACTAAAATCATTAGAAGACTGATGAAAAAGAGTTATTTTTTCATGCACAGCAGATGTTTTCCGAAATAACCATACTTAAAGAAAAATTAACCAAGCTAATAAAAACAAGAAAAATACTGATTCCAGATGTTGCATGAAATGTATTGCAAAAATTAAAAAAACAAAACAAAACAAAACAACGCAATAAACTTTGCACGATAACTGGTAAAACATAGAAAGCACTTGGTCAGGGCTGGAGACCTCTACATACCTTTATTTTGCTCAGGCCAGCATTTTAACCATATTCTCACATGATATTCTGAACTGAGGTGAGTTAAGCATTTTCCTGAAGTAGGCCTGATGCAACAGTGGTAAGAGCTATTGTGGTTTTATAGCGTGCATGTCTCAGTGTTTCAGCTTCCGCAGAGACAATTTTAATCCAAGAGACTATTTTTTGCCATGCATTATAGCTTTTAACTAATATCCTGAGCTTTGCAACGGATTTTATACTTTTTAAATTAATTTATGATTTGGAAAGCTTGTTGTTATACCAAGCAAAGCTGCTAGTAGTGTTGGACTGGCAACTTCAAGAAAATTATATTATTGTGATGTTCTACTCAGCAGGAATGGTGTTGAGTGAATTTTTAATGATTTACTAGTTCTACTTGACTGAGCTTGCACCCTGTAAATGGATCATATGATCACTGATCACAAGTTAAATTGCTTTTGTTTCTTGCATAGCATGAACCGAGGGTCTGTTGTACAGTACCAGAAGTTCGTGTGCAGCGCTGTGTAAGACAAGGGAAGGTTACATGCAACAGGCAGTTAATGGCTCATACCAGCAAGCCCTCAACTGAATGGAGCTCATGAGGTTGAATTTTAAAAAGGTAGCTGACCTTGCAGCTGGGAGCTTTAACTGTGTTTTTACCCATTTATACCTGAATAAGTAAACAGTTACTCAATGCTGAAAGGGCCTGAAAGTACTATTTTGGCCAAAGGCTAATCCCCATTCTCTGTGGATGAAAGGACTCAAAATGAAAACAAAACAAAAATATTCTCTGCTTCAGGTAACACAAAGGTAAAACTGCAATAAACAATTCCATTAATTTTAAACTTAACTTAGCCTTACCCTCCATCTCTAATAAGTGCTTCAGCCATTAAAAAAATACTGAGTTCTTCTAAAAATGATAGAAACATTACAGGCACAGCAAAAAGAATAAATACAATATAAACCAAAATAGCTCAGAAAGGTTCAGCTCATGTAGATGCAGTCAAAAGAATGTGATCAGTGAGCTGCTACTTACGTATCTTGAACTTAATAAAAATGTTTGTCTTTCATGTTGCAGAAAAGACAAGTATGTCCACATGTAAGAAACATTATAAGGCAGTGATTCTCAGCCCTATGAGTTCATGTCAGTGTTTAATATTTTTCTCAGTACTGCTGTCAAAACTCATGAAGAATTAATGGATTTCTCTCTCAAGTGTGGCTATTTTATAATGTAAAGAACTGGCACTGGTTCTGTGAGGAAGGTCAAAAGGTTTTAAGGTCAAAAACAACTTCTGGGCTAAAGACTTCTTAATCATTTTACAGATTGTTCCACAGGAATTTTAGCATGCTATCCTAGGTAAAAGGGTTCTTAAAGGACCCTAGTTTATTTTATAATTTTCCCCTGCAACCTGTATTTCATCTATTTTACAGAAGAACAATGACAACAATTTCATAGCTTCCATAGCTGCCCAGCATTCTTCTACATGCATACATAGATTTCTTTTAAGATACATGATAAATAGATGATGGAGGAGGAGAAGGAAGGCCAAGAGGGATGTAGCCCTCAGCCACTATACAGCATGCATTATCTCAGTTGAGCGACATTGTAGCAAAAATGCACTTCACAGCTCTCAGTTTATTTTCTAGCTGATAGTCCAGGATCTGACATCTGATGGCTTGCTAATATCCATATGTTGCAAAGTCAAACCTTCTCTTCACTCTAAATACAGGCATTAAACCCTAGAATTTTAAGTTCTTCTCTTATTTATTCCTCAGTCCATGAATTCAACCTAGCAGCAAGAAGACGCCTCCATCTCCATCATAAACCAGTCAGTATCCTGTGCTTACTTATTAACCCAAAAAGAGCACTGAACTTCCATACATTATTTTTAAAATTTAACAGACAACAGCACTCCATTTAAATGAAAGAGCACAAATCTGCACTTCATGTGTTTAAATTTTGATTTAGCAGACTACAACAGTCCCTTCCTCTCTTCAATCTTGCACATGTGTTTGGAATGCAACCTACAAAGGGAATAACTCGTTCTTGGAAAATCTATTTTCTATTATTATGCACCCAACAAAATCAGGCACCTAAAACCCATAATGTGAATAATATTATTTCTGATACTACCTGAATAAAAGACAAGAGAGGAGATTCTTGTGTCAGATTATATAAAATCTAAATGGAATATACCTTTTTTAATGAATTTTTGGTAAAATACAATTGCTGTTTCAAAAGTTTGTCCTCAATCATCTCAAACTACTTCACCACATCATAGATTTTCAACAGGTTAAAATGAAGAATTCTTAACTGATTCGAACTTGAAGAGAACATCAGCATTCAGTTCAAAACTTTACCTTCACATGTTAGTCTTACCAAAGTTAGACAGGTTTTAGCTGCAAAGGTGTTATAAAATACAGAATCTCCAATTCTTCGTCCATCGTCTTAAAAAGAAACATTCTGTTAAAATGCCACTCCAAATAAGGCCTGCTGGATACTGCTTCTTGCTAATATTTGCCTGTGTGCTTTATGATCATTGCAAAACAGAAAGCTCAGCAAACATGGGAAAAAGGAACTGTCTTGGAGAAGCATGCCCAGGCAGAGCAACTTGCTGTCACACCTATTATCCATATGCATTAGAAACTGTCTGTCTAGACATCAAGAACCTGACAAAATTACATGCTTAACTGATGTTTTGCTTCATATTTAATAGGACTATGCTGTCAGGCCTCAATTGGGCCTGGAAGACTGTACAGGTTGTGCGACAAATGGGGCCATAGTAAAGCTATGAACAAAGAACAAAGCTAATCACAAAGCATCCAAAATAAAACAGTTCAATTTTACGAAGAGATGTTTAAATCATCTACACCTCTGCTTAAGGCCTAGACTCCTAAAGACACTAGAAACATTAGTCATCATGGCTGCAGTGGTATTAGCTCTGAAGTAGAAACAGTGGTCAGGATAAAAGAGAAAGATGGAGAGAATTTGGAAAGTATAGTGATCCAACCTAGCTTTAGAGACAAGGCAGAAAATAGCATACAGAAGATGACTGTGTACCTGAACCCCTGAGCAAAAGCCCTGACTAGATTCACTTGGGAGCTTCTTGGTAACAGTGGGAAGTCTTCAGAAGCTAAGGACAGACTATAATGCAGGAGACAGGGAAGGTTGTACTAGCATCACTTGTAGGCTTTATTTCCAACATGGTACCTAAATGCTTAGCCTTAAGTCTTGCTTAATACGGATCTTTGTTTTACTAGTAAGACAGTCTGATGTTGGGGAATAAGTAAATCAGAGTGTAACTGTCAAACTCATAATACCTTCAGGGAAGGAAGAAGTTCAAATCAAAGAGAAACTCAAGAAAAGCAGTGTTGCAGGCAACCCTGGGGTACCTGCACTTCAAGATTTCTGTAGGGGTACCTGGGAACCAGTGAATACTCCTGCAAAGCTGCAAAGCCCCTCTGTGAGGAGCTGTTTTGATAAGAACCAAGAGCTAGAAGGAGTTTCCCCCATGAATGTCAGAAAGGCCCTTGTAAAATACATAAACAACAGAAACAGTACCAGACAGAAGACAAAAACCTAAAAACTGATAGCAATATTCTACATCAGGAGAATCTGCTGGAATTTGGGCACAGACTTAATTGTTCTGCTGAGCCATCCGATTACTTACTTTCTAACTAGTTGTAAACAATTTGAATACACTTTGAATTAAAAAGATACGATGTAAAAATCCCTAAAATTACCAAATGTGTATTAAAACATTCCAAAAAGAAAATTAAAATCACATTTCATAATCCGAAATTAATAACCTTTAAAAACCATTCATTTATTTAAATGTAGTTGTATAAATAAGTCAATAACCAAAAATAATACTTGCTAGCTGTTGTATGATGTCATCCACAGTTTTTTGGTACTTAAATTATTAATGGCAAAACAAATGCCCTTATGCTGAAGCTACATTTATCATTCTAATGTAGCTAGAAAATATCATGATATAGAAAAAAAGTATCTTGGTTTTAATATAAATTTTTAATACAATTTATTAAATTTACATTGATACATATGCAAAAATTATTTGTTTACAATTTGAACTGAGACTCAGAAACAAAGCCTAACTAAATAATAAAGACTGGAAAAACAACATCTGTACAGTTATTTACACATTCAACTATTAAAAATATTAAATGCTGCATGTTGAATTTGATTTGGAAAAGGATCAAATTATTCCCTTATATGTGTTTGGAGGCCGATTCTGGAAATAAACATGCAATTGTGAGAACCTGAGGGCATACATGTAGTATTTGTGGGCATAAGTTTTCTATGTAAAATGGAACACAACTGTTCTAGCATCCCTTTAGAAAGAGAATGTCTGTTGATTAGCAGGAGCCTTAATATAAGGGAATGTCTGGTTTCTGTTTCTAGCTTGCTACTAAATCATTCTTCTTTTCTTTCTGTAAACTGAGGAATCTAGGGCTTAACTGGTTGTGGTGTTTCTGGATTCCTAATCAGCCTTGGAAAGTGCTCTGAAAGCCATTAAGAAAAGGGCCATGAAAGTTCCATGCATCACAGATACATAATACATTGGCCTTCCAGACTCATGTGAAGTGTGCTCTTTCCCTTGTCATTCAACTAAAGGTGAAAACTCACTACCTATTTGCAGTGATCTGAAGTAATGCTTCCAAAGAAATATAATTAAAAGAAGAAGAAATGTTATTTTCATCACTTTACAGAAAAGATTAAAAGCCTAACTTTCTTTGCTGATCATTATAAATCAGTACACTGGCAGCACATCTATTTTATTTATAACACATGTTAAACCTTAAAATTAAGTGGTGTACATATAAAAACATTTAAGGTGATAGACAGCAACAGGAGACATCACAAGAGGAATTAAATTTGTCAGCCTTTCTTAACATCCCAGGACTTGTAACTGTCATATAGTAGCCACAAATTAATAGATTCCTAGCAAATCTATCCCATGCAGCAAGAATAAAGGAAAGCAATCACAGGGCCACACTGTTCCTTCCATTACACTTAGCAATCTAATATTTAGCAACAGGTGACCCAAAATCCATCATCCCAGTTTCTTACACTGAAGATAACCAGTGATGTTGGACAGCCTCACTTCTGGGGTGCTCATGTACCCTTAGGTAACTGGTACCTAAAAAGAATTTTGTCAAAAAGACTTTTGAAACATAGATCAGTCATCTCTCTTCTCTATCTGACCAAATATGCACCTGAGAGTTTCTACAAACCAAAGGTCCACTTCATTTCTATTCCAAACTGGAGACTATTTCTTCAACAGCAGGGAAGAGAAGGATCAGGGAAATAGTGACACAGTAATGAATATGGTATGTGGAATTCAAATAGAAATAAAGCTGATATATTACATTCATAAGAGCAGATGAAATGTCTTTCTTTTTGCACAGCAAATTGCTCTGTTTAGTTACTTTTCCCTTAAAAGTAACTGTAATTAGAGTGTCATTCTGTGGAAGCAGCATTTGAAGAAAGAGGATGAAAAGTTTACCATGAAACTCCTCCATAGAACATGAAGGAAAATAAGGTAGAAATCATTGAATTGTGACCATTGAAGGACATTTCTAAGCACATAAGGCAGTTAAATTTATAGAGTCCAAGTCTATCACAGACCAGATAGCCTGAGACAAAGCTGGATGCCCACTTTTCAAGTACATCACCTGAACAACAGAATGAGACAAGGAAGGCACCATCAGTTCTAGAAACTAGCTATTCCTTGTCATCCATTCATTTACCTAACAGAAGGTCCAAAAGACAACATTTTTCTTCCTGAAGTATACATAAGCAAGGCAATCTAGTCACATTTTAAGGTTGTTTTCTTCCTTGATGCATCTGGCATACAATGTGATTTAGAGCATCCTCTGGAAATACAATACAACAAAAATGTTTCCTTTTTCTTATTTCTCAAAGTAAACCTTTATTCCCAATATTTAATAACTCTTCTGTTATTAACACCACAGTTCTCTCCTCCCCCACTCCCCATCGTGCTGTTTACCACAGTGGCTATGGTCTTCTCAGCAGAATGCCACTACTTGTCATTCTACAGTTTATAGGACTAACTCCGCAATATCAAAATGCCTGAGAAGGCTAACTCCTTAATTGGGAAATGATACATGAGATACAGTCTTTTTCCAAAAGGACTATTTGGAATATTTCAGATGATAGGTACCACTAAGTAGAAAGACTGCTGAGACCTTGAGTATCACCTCATAAAAACAACACTTAAATCCACCCAGAAGGCACACTAAAGCAGGAAAATAGAGTTAGCACAACGTGAGTATATATGCATGTGCACTTATCAAATGAAAGTCATAGACTTATTCAATTAAGACAAGAAGGTGCAATTATTGTGATTTTATCATTCTTATGTTTTGTACACCTCAAACTTGAAACAGGCATCAGGGTACAAAGTCTAAAATTGATACATGGGAAATGCATTACATTTATGAGGGAAAAGAGCAAGGAAGAAGAAGTTACAAATATATTGCTTTCATGCAACAACAGAAAGTGAACTGCCATTAGAGTGATATTTTTGGATTTAAGAATGCAATACTAGATATTTTGTTAGAAGCAGTGTCTCACTGAATTTGTATTCTTGCATTGTTGGCACCTAAGTGTCCAATATACTTACCAGCTAAGAACCTCTGCTGGTGTTATGGATGATTTGAGAAGAAACTATAGACAATGGCACTAAGAGAGAAAAGGCTATAAAAAGATTCAAGATTCCTCCACAGGCAGAAGCAAAAACATCAGCGAATTTCACAAAGTGAAACTAGAAAGGGCATTAAAAGAGAGGAAAAAAAAACCCCCGACCTTCTTAAGAGTCTTAATCAAACTCTTATATTTAACAGCACTAATGCTAAGTATGCAAACGTTCATCCCACTGATCATTATGGTATCAAGAACTAATTTTCCTCCTTTTAAGAGCTTATATGTCACATCACACCCCTTGGGCCTTCCAGAGATGTATTTAAATGTCTAACAGGGGGGAAAGAAAAGCATTCCAGACAGCCAGGTGTTACTGATTCACCCATTAAAACTTCAGTTATAAAATATCCCACACAATGGTAAAACATTTCAGTCATTAGCCGATCATAAATAGATTAAGATGACATTCTAAATTATTATGACTATATGTGTATAAAATTTACATTGCTCATCACATTATCCCAGGTGTCGGTAACTCTGATTATCTGAAGTTAAAGATGAAGTACATGTATTTGTTCTAAGAACTTAAGGAAAGGAAAGACAAAGCCAGATGTAGCAAATGTAACATTAATCCTGAGACAGAAGAGAACTTCAGATTTATTTGTAATGATGCTCATTCATTTACTATTATATCACTGAAAATGAGGTCTTGTTTCTTTTTATTGTAAACTTTAAGACAGCCTTACTACTTCACATAATGAATCATAGAATCATAGAATGGTTCAGGTTGGAAGGGACCTCAAAGATCACCCAGTTCCCATGGCAGGGACACCTCCCACTAGACTAAGTTATTCCATCCAACCTGGCCTTGAACACTGCCAGGGAGGGGGCAGCCACAGCTTCTCTGGGCAACCTGCTCCAGTGTCTCACCACCCTCAGGGTGAAGAACTTCTTCCTTGTATCTAGTCTAAACCTGCCCTCTCCCAGCTTCCAAACATTATCCCTCCTCCTATCACTGCAGGCACTTGTAAAAAGTCCCTCCCCAGCCTTCTTGTAGGCCCCCTTCAGGTACTGCAAGGCCATTTTAAGGTCTCCCCATCGCCTTCTTTTTTGCATGCTGAACAAGCCCAACTCTCTCAGCCTGAATGTGAAATAGCAAAAGAAATCAAAGATTTTTAAACCTTATATTTCCTAAACTCCTGTTTTCCGAATAAGGAAAATATTTAATGAATACCCAACATCGCTCATTTTGGTATCAACTTTAATAACAAAAGATACAGACAGACTTTTCAAATTACATTATTCTATCTCTTTCTAATGGTATGCTGTCTATTTACACAAATTTAGTTGCCTACGTACACAAAGATAATTTCTCTGCTTATTTATTTTTTCTTTATCTACACTGTCGAACAAGATCTGAATTTTACCATTAAAACATATTTCAATTCACTTCCCCACTTTGGCATATGATCAAATTTCTGAGTTTATAAATTAGGGAGCATCACCAGTATTCCCATAACTGTCAGGGGGCAAGCTCTTATCTCACAGTTAGTGTGAAGAAATTTGAGTCAACTTAATCTAAATTAGAAGACAGCTGATCTAAATCAAATTACATTGCATTCACTCTGAGCTAAAAGTTTGTACTGGACAGTCACTGTCATGCTAGAGATGCACAATAATGCTCTGTGCTGAAAAAAAAAAAAAGTGCAATTTCACAAATGGATTAAGCCAGTTAAGATGCATTGCCACCAAGAAAAAAAGGCTTTCCTGCGCTCCCAGTCATGACTGAAATGCATTTCCATTCTTTCCCATAAACTGACACATGTTGGATGACCTCTCTGACCAACTGAAAGGTTCCAAAGAAAAATAACACATAAATAAGAAGGTTAATTTTCCATCAGGTCAACAAACTAAACTGACCCACTGTACAGTTATCAGACAAAAACAACAGTAGAGAAAAGGACCATTCCTTTAAGTGGCAGCATGATCTTAGAGCATCCAAAAAGGTAAACCAGTATTTATTTAAAGGACTAACAGGAAAAGCATGACACAGCAATTTATTGTCTATCAGTAGACCCACTGGTGACTGGATGTAGAACTACAAGTCTTACACTCCACTCCTGGCATCCCCACTAACCTCACACTCACTGTTTCAGCTCTCTGCACATCTGTTCCCCATTCCAGCATTTATCAGTCTTGTCTTTTGAATTCTCAGTTCTTCTACACAGGATCGCTTGTCACTGTGTGTATATATGCTATCTACATGCACAACATGCAAACATGTTTTCTAATAGGGCCCCAGTCTACAGATGTACAAAAAGTAAGCAACTTATCTCTCTCATTCACCCTATTTCCAGGAGAGCTTTTTCCCATCTTTTTGCTTTTCCTTCTTTTTGTTTAATTTTAGGAGTGAAATGTTGCAAGTTTTGTCACTGACTCCAACAGAAACAAATTTCATTCTTGTGTTTTTAACGTTCAAGATTAGCTAAATATGAACTATGTCAAATGGTGTCACCAAGGATCATAGCTCATGAGCAATTCTATAGTAAAAACTCAGTCAAGACCAAAGCATCAGCATGCTGCAAACATTACTGGTTTATATTTCAAAAAAGTATTAGTAAACAATGAGTTTAAAATTATGATATCCAGCAAGACTACATCCTTTTAGCATAAATACATTCCAATTTTCTAGCTATACAACACAAGATTATTCTTACTTACATCAGAGACAGTCAAGCACCCAAAAGAATGGAATTGCTTTCTCTTGTTCTTGAGGATGAGAATGGATCCATTCTAGCACATCTAGTCAAGGAATATTAGGATGAGATTGACTTCAAAAGACTGGAAACCTACGCAGCTTTTGTCAAACACTCACTTCTGCCCTCTGGGCTTCAGGTGGTTTTGAGTTCCCATTTCTTACAAGGCTCTGTCATGTTTGGGGTTTTTTTTAATGTTTTCTGTGCTGTGATATGCTAAGTTGAGGCTGCTATTCACTTCAGAGAAGAAAATCTTGACTGTTTTCAGGCTAAAGCCCAGCTGAGCACAGTGTTTTGTTTAAGACCCATTCAAAAGAAAAATAATGTGAATTAAATCTAATAATTAATTCATAATTAGAGAGAAGATAAGAGTAGAAAAGAAAGAAGAACAGAAGAAAAAAGAAATAGGAATAAAAGAAGAAAGAAACAATGAAAAAAAGAAAGAAGAAAAGAGAAGAAAGGAAGAAAAAGAACAAAGAAAGAATGAAAAAAGAAAAAAAGTTTTCAACATGGGGAGAGGCTCAAAAATCCAGAAAGAATTTTCCACAAATAAGAATTACTTAACTCTTTCTTACAGCCAAAGAAATTGAGGCACAAGAAATTAATAAGATTTGCTAAATGGAATAGAGTTTGAAAATCAAAATTATGTTTGAACCATATTATTACAGCCCATTCCACAAATTGTGTTTATATTAATGCTCACCAATAAATTGAAAAAAATTTTTTGTCAGTTGTGACACTGCACCTGCTTGTAGAATTTTACCTGCAACATTTTGTCTTAATCACTATGGCTGAGAATAACACTAGAGATGTGGCTTTAAAAACTATACAAGTAAATAATTCAGAGATTCAAATTAGTACAATCACCAATCACCAGAAAAAGGTCCAAACAAATCATCACGTACTCTTGGGCACACTTCTTGGCCGACATATGGCAAAAAAGCCCACAAACAGCCCCTCATAACCAGTTTTCTCCAAAAAGCATAGTTGTCTGAATCCACAATCTGTCAGAACCCTAATCAAGGAAGCACTAATGTCCCTATCCAAAAAATTAAAAGGCACATTGAGTATATTTTTTATTATCTCAGGTCCTTTGAAAAGGCTAACTGGAAGTGGATTAGCCTAAATTTAAGAGAATGAAATAGACTAAACTTTTTACCAGTAGTGTAACGGGTTTGCATGGCAAGGTTTTGGTAGCAGGGGGTTACACAGGTGACTTCTGTAAGAAGCTGCTAGAAGTTTCCCCTATGTCCAATACAGACAGTGCCAGACGGCTCTAAGACAGACCCACTGCTGCCTAAGGCCAAGCCAACCAGCAACAACGGTAGCACCTCTGTGATAATGTGCTTAAGAAAGGGAAAAGTTGTTGCGCAGCAGTAACTGCAGCAAGAGAGAGGAGTGGAGTGAGAATATGTGAGAGAAACATTTCTGCAGACACCAAGGTTGGTGAAGAAGGAGGGGGAGGAGATGCTCCAGGAGCCGGAGCAGCGATTCCCCTGCAACCTGTGGTGAAGACCGTGGTGAGGCAGGCTGTCCCCTTGCAGCCCACAGGCGGTGGAGCAGATATCTGCCTACATCCTGTGGAGGACTCCACACCACAGTAGGTGGATACCTGAAGGAAGCTGGAAACCTGTGGGAAGGCTGCACCAGAGCAGGCTCCTGGCAGGACCTGTGGCCCATGGAGAGAGAGAAGCCCACGCTGGAGCAGGTTTGCTGCTGGTGACCCCATGGGGGGACCCACGCTGGAGCAGTCAGTTCCTGAGGGACTGCACCCCATGAAGGAGACCCACGCTGGAGCAGTTCATAAAGAACTGTAGCCCATGGGAAGGACTCACTCTGGAGAAGTCATGGAAGACCGTCTCCCATGAGAGGGACCCTACACTGGAGCAAGGGAAGCCTGTGAAGAGTCCTCCCCCCGAAGGAGGAAGGAGCAGCAGGAACAACAGTGTGATGAACTGACTGCAACCCCCATTCCCTGTCCTCTTGCGCCACTTGGGGGTAGGAGGGAGAGAAATTGGGAATAAAGTTAAGCCCAGGAAAGAAGGGAGGTGTGGGGGGAAGGTGTTTTAAGATTCGGGTTTATTTCTCACTACTCCTCTTCGAGTTGATTGGTAATAAATCCCATTTTTTCCCAAGTGAAGCCTGTTTTGCCCGTGACAGTAAATGCTAAGTGATCTCCCTATCCTTATCTCAACCCACAAACCTGTTATATTTTTCTCTCCCTTGTCCAGTTGAGGAGGGGGAGAGTGACAGAGTGGCTTTGGTGGGCACCTGGCATCCAGCCAGGGTCAAACCACAACAAGTAGGTAACAAACGTGCAGCACTGAGCAGCCTTTTCACAGCATGTTTTCTGTAACCATAAAATGAAATAGGAGAGTCAGACCTGGTAATAAAGAGATCATCTCAATTGCAGATGTGTTGTACAGCCTGAAGGAACCCAAGGCATCTGCCTAATACGGCAGAAGCCAAGTCTTCCTTTTCCTTTCTTTAACTCCACCTCAAATAGGATCATTAACATCAGCTCTTCAAACCCTTATGGCACATTCTGGTACACTGGCTTCCTCTAGGAAAAGTAACCCTAGGGGGAGCTTGGCAGGGATGACCAGCAAGAGGGCTGGTAATTCACTTTGGTTGCAAGAGGCATTTTGCCTCAGGAGCTAATCTCGATTATTCTCCAGTGATTGTCCTTCACATGGGGAAATACCAACCATCCTACAGGTATTTGATACATAGCCTCATCAGTTAAAAGCAAGGGAAATACCTTTTCCCACCTTTCTCCCATTGATTAAAGAGAGAAGTAGAATCTGGTACTTAGTAACTGATAAAAAATAGCAGCGGTGGTGAGTTGTCAGTCTTTTTCTCTATGAAACTGCTTTTTTCTATAGCTCAAATGCACAGTTTATTATAAATCCTGTTTTGCCAATTATTCTGTTTTATTTAGAAGAAATTTATCATAATCTGGGGAAAACCGATTAGTAAACTCAGTCACTGCATATGCAAAACAGGTATTGGTCTAACAGCGATGACATGAGGTTATATTTTCTTAGTATTTTACATTGCGTTTGAAAACTTATCCAAATCCACAAAAGGCAATATGAGCTTTTTATTTCAAATAATTTTGAAAAAAAAAAAAACCCACATACTTTCAAAACCTTGCCACTGAGATATGAAAGAGTAAGCATTCCATGAACATGGTCTTCCATTCCACTATTTCACAATTAATTTGGGGCTGGGGGAGGTGGGGGGTGTATAGAATAGAGTCATTAAATTTAAAATACATCCATTCAATTTTTGTGCATTTTCAGGTGAATGATTTATCGCCTGACTAAAATTTTGAACATGGAAATTCAGTTGAAAATTTGTGGGAAAAAAATGCTAAGTAATGAAAAATTCCTTGTAAGTCACTTTCTTTTTTAAGCTTAGTCCCTTATCAACACTTCCTAGATGCTATGGCAAAGACATCTCAATTTCTATCGTTCCAATAGCTAACTCCAAGTGGACTGTCCGTGATGAAAAAGAGATATGAAAAACTGACCATAAAAGAACATGCCTATTTGAGTTATACTTCCCATCGTTAGGATTTCTAACATCTAAACATCTGTAAAAATATGCATTTATCTCTCAAGTTCTTTATGCAGTTTTAGCACTGACTTATTATAAAGCAATTTAAAGAATAACACCCTCCTGCAATTCAGTCTTCTTCCTCAATTTGATTCCGTATTGGGATTATTGTTTTTATTTGTGCCACAGAAATATATTCCAAGAAATGTGATGCATAAACAAAAGATTCCAAAATGCAGAAACTGCATTATGAAAAGCTTCTCTTCACCACCTGTCTGTCTATAAAACTAACCTTGGCCTGCTGAGTAGAGATGACGAGAGCCTTTGGGGAGAACAGATGGGAGCTGAGGAGCTGCTCACAGCCCCACAGGAGATGTTTGGCATATTGAGAAACTAGGTCTTCCATTATAACAGCAAATGGAGAAAGAGTTTGAATGATAACTCACTCCACAGCTTATTCTACTTGTCTCCTTTTAATGTATTCACTAACATGAAAGTCTTTTTGTAGCAACAGCTGAAATCATTCAGTTTTATTGGGGATTTCATGTTGGACTCCAACTTGATCTTGAGTCAAAAGAGTAATAAATGTATCCATCTAAGCCATAAACATTTGATTCTGTTTTTGAAGCACTCAGCCCCACAAATCATGATTTAATATTGATGCAAACATCTTTGCTGCAATATTTAGCAGGAGCTGCTTATGAAGCATAGCAAAGGTGTCGCTGATAATGCCAATATCTACCCAAACCCAAAGTGTGTTGATATTACTAGAAATAGTCTTGGTTTTTATTGTGTATAAGAAAAAAAGGAATCTAAAAATTATTAGAGATAAAATTCAAAGTGCAAGATACAAAAACTGGTTTATTTTACTTTTCTAAATTTTAATCATCGTATTTAAAATTTAAATGTATTTCTGTGATTAGAAATTGCCTAAAAGTGTGCTTGACTTTGAACATGATAGAAAATCAAGAACTGTAATGAAACCCAGTAACCCAGTTCAGCAAAGATGAACCAGTAAAAGCTACCTGAAATTACTCAAATACAGTTTTTTTCTTTTTCTTTTTTTAATAAGAATGACACAAGACAGGATGAACATCAGTGACTTCAGTCTCTGGCCTTCTAACCAAGAAAGGACTTGTGAAGGTGAATGGTTTGCAGAGGAAGGGGACATAAAAGAGACAAAACCAGGATAAAAATTAAATAAAAAGTAGCTGTCTTAAACTGTAATTGCACTCCTCTGCTGAGCATGCTTTCAGATATATAAATGTGATTTACCATCAGCTTGCAACTACAAATCAGGTCTTAAGAAACACTTGTGCTATGAAATTGTTTAATCTCATCAAGCTCTGCTTTCACAGCAAGCCATAAATCACAAAGTCTTTGTTATCATAGACCTCCATGAGCGCCTCTCAGGCAGGCAATGGATCGTGGGTATATATAATCCTGACTGCACAAACAGTGGGGTCGTCGCAGCCTGAAATACTTTCATAATAGCCACTGTGCAGCTGGTGGAACACAAGCCTATGATGGATATCTCATTTCCTACAGTCGGCATCTATTTCGAGCAAATTATTACCACATAAATTTCTTGTCAACAGAAACGGCCAATTAATTAAGTTAAAAATTTACTCGTGATCACATCTACAAACCAAATAGAACTGCAAGGCAATTTTACAGTTACTGAATATACTGCAGGTCAGTTTAATGAATAATTTTTAACTTTATCATAAACTCAAAGACAGGCTAATATCTTGAGGAACCTGACTGGAGAGCAGCTGCCAACAGATTTACACAAAATATATTTATGCAGATTTTGATTGCTGACATCTGGGGACAGAAATAAACCTCATACAATTACTGAAGCTTCACAGGAATATGAAATTTCCTCCTTAAAAATATGCAAGCTTTCCTCTAAAACACTTTGTTTAAATGTGAACAGTGCTCAAAAGGATACAGAATTGTTGGGGGGGAAAATGGCTCATTATCTGAGAACTACAGTGAGTAAAACACTGTCGATTAGGTTTGATTTTCAAATTACTTTGTTTTCAAGCTTCTAACAGTGCATTTTGCGTGTGTATTTATCACATACACACAAAAACATATAAGGTAGTCATAATTAATGGGTGGAGATAATTGGATGTTTTCTCACTCCCAACAACAAATAAAAGTTATAATTTCCAAAGTGTCTTCACATTAGTTAAAACAGTGTCAGCAGTGCAGTGCAAGAGAAAATTCAGAACTATGCCCTCCGTACAAATCAAAGTAGGCAGATTGACAGAGGCGTGAATACAGCTACTTACTTTGGGTTATTATAGACATAAAGCTGGTCTGCATGAGAACATGCACATTTCTAAGTACTTCATAATTTTTATTTTAACCTTCTTTCACCCTCTTCCCCCATGCACACATTCTTCTTGAAGTGAAAGCAAATACATAGCAGTCACAGATAACTATGAAATGGAATAGCCTTTTCCAACAGATAAAAATTAGAGTATTAATTAAAACATGGAGTGGCTTTTGCCTCTATGTAGATGGTTCACTTTTATTAGAGGTGGGCAACGAACCTAAGAAACAAGAGGGACAAAATGGTTTGACAGTGGTAGTTATGTGACTTTTTCTTTCTAATTTGTACGCAATTCTATTAGTCTGTCTTCATCAAAATTAAGATATGAATATTATATCTTTCATTAATATATAATGAATCAGCTGTAGAAATCTTTGAAAGGTTAATAATTAATAGTGTAATCAACACAAACCCCCAGAAATTCCACATAATACAATTCCAAGTGGGGAAAATATGCCTAAGAGTCAAATAAACCAATCTTCAAATACCACCTCCCCATTATTCTCCTCATTGCAAAGAGTTTGATTAAATAGATGGGCCTTAAAGAATAACTTAAAGTACAATTATGGCAGAGCAGTTCAGGAAGCAAGCATAACCGGTCAGAACTGCAAAAAAAAAAAAAAAAAGTACTGTTAATTACACTAATGGAATTCCAGTTTTAAATGTACTCTAATTGTACCTGTGGTAAACTGGGAAATCATGATAGAAAAAAATCTGAAAAAGGTTGATGACTCAAGGGTGACATCAAAACTATTTGGGGATCTTGGAAGTTTGAAAAACTCTATTGTATTTAGAAATTATAGAGGTGTTATAGGGCCTCTCTGTGAAGAAGGCCTATTTGTTCTCATTGTAGCCCTTTGAATTTGGAGGGGAGGTAACTGCTACTGCTATGGGCAACTGAGCTCATTCAAGAAGACACAGCTGGGATAAGTTTCTGGAATGCAGGTTAGAGCTGGAAGAGAAAGGGAAATTCAGCCATCAGGGAACCTACCACAGGAAAAGATCGGCAGGTCACTCAGAAGACTAGCCAGGCCTTAAAGATGACAGAAAGCAAGTTCTCAACTAACCCTCAAGGTGTCCATGGGGGACCGTATGGATTTGCTAGAATCTGAAAAGCCAATAAGTTGTGACAAGGAATGAGCCTGAAAGAGAGGACCTACTCCAAGGAACGCAGTGGGCATTGGGAAAAATATACAGACAAGCTTCACCTAATTTTATTTGGTTTGTTTCCTGAGTTTCTTTGTTCTAACTTATGATCTGACAAAACCATGCCATTCACAAACTGATAGATTGGGGTGGGGCAGGGGGCTGGTGTTGTGTGTGGAATTCTGTGAAAGGAAGGAAGGAAAACTTCCCTCAAAGTTCTGATGGAGTTAAGGTCCCATTCACAGCCAAGGAACAAGATGTCAAGGTGGAAAATGTTGCAAAGATGAAAGCCTTTTATGTCAGAATTGGCCACAATTAATTTCTACATCACTCAGAGAGCAAAATCACAAAGGAACAGTGCAACTCATATGCACCTACACAGGTTCACATTACAAAGAGCCATACTGTACAGCCTTTTGCTGCAGTTTGAACTAAAAGCTAAAGTGAAACTATGACTTTCTCCAGATTGTGGGGATTTTTTTTTTTTTTTTTTTTTTTTGGCTTTGTGATTTATTTTTTTTTCCTGTTAATGTTACAGAGCTACACTCTTAACCTTAACCGGAGGTCGAATGGTTCTGATCAAAGACAATGTGTGGAGGGTGAGAAGTCTGAAGGACAGTTGTTTTCATTTTAAGGGCTGTTGTTTTCAATTTCTTTTGAAGAAGCAGCAACTTGGTTTATTTTAGACCTTTTCCTAAGAGTTATACTAGTCTGACATGAGTTGTGAACTCTTCTAATGACCAATTCAAGACATTTTTTCTTTCTGGAGAGAGAGAAAAAGAAAAACAAAACAAAAAACAAACACAAAGTCTAGGAGATAGATGGCTCATGGTGTTTGGAACAATCTTCAAATAGTATATGAAAAAAATATTTCAAAGTATTTTCCATTTAGCAAAGAATAATGTAAGAATAATAAAACACTTAAATACCCCTTACTGTCTACCCCTGTTTCCAAAGGAGATAGATATTTGTCTGAAGAAGTAAGACTTTGGAACATGCTTGAAAACAAGCAGACTCTTTTGTATGTTTCTGAACTTCATTTCTGAATTCAGTTATGAAAGATTTTCAAGAATATTATGTGATTATTCAGAATTTTCTAGAAATGGTTGCAAAAGAATACAAGTTTTACTTTAGTTACTATCAAATAATCAGGTACTTCTGTGTCAAGGAATTTCTTACACTCTTATATGGAAAAAATGCAACTTTTCAGTAAAAATTAGAAAATGGCCAAAGAAGGAAAAAAAAAAGGGCAAAAAAAATAGATGCAAACTATACAACTAAACAGTTGCAGAATTTTTGGAAGACATTAGCAATAAAAAAAACCTCCCAAAAATTGTGAGCAAAAATTCCATGAAAAAATACTTAGATTAATTCATTGAAAAATATCTAAGACTTGTTTATGAATGAGTATGCATAATTAAGAAATCTTTTATCAAAACAATTGCAAAATAGAAAAACTACTATTCTCTAGCATCAAGGAAAAAAATCCAACTTTTTAGGCTAAACCTTATAAACTGGAGGCGGCTGGGGTAAGGGGGGTGATAATTTTCTCTATCCAAACTACAGTATAATATTAAACATTAAAGTACTTCTTGTGCACTTTTTGTGCAATGGATAAACTTTTATTATTATTTCACATATCATGTACAACTTGATACAATGTTACTCAGTAGACTTTGAGCATCCACTGAATGTTTTGGGCATTCAAGATTTCTGGAAGAATTTGTAAAATCCTTAAAGGAAATCTGGAAAAAAAGATTGGGGAAAACATTCAGAATTCTGTGCATTTGATAATTATTACAACTAAATCGAGATACTTAAATACTTTAGAAGAAAAAGAGAATTTGGAGATAACTTCACAGATCATAGAAAAGCGTTCTTTATCATGTCCTATCCTTGGGAAGTGGGGAAAAAGGAAATTTTCATATTCTGCATTATATTTACATGTGGGATCCTTCTACTTGCCAGAATGAGCATATAATTTGCCTTAACAATATTTTTCTAAAATAACAATTTGGCTGAAATTTTATTAAACAGTATGCTGTCTTCCCCTGACACTATAGTCATGAGAGCCATCAAAAATAATTGTACTTACCAAACCACAATATAAATTTGAAATTTTACTAACTGATCTCTCCATGGCACTATTTTTTCCATAACAAAGTGAAAACTTCAAGAAAGAGAAGCATATGAGCACAAAATTATCTAATCCCTTCCTACCACTCTTTATGGTACAGAACAAAAAAACAGAATGACCAAATAATTGAGGAAAATCTACATATTCACTTCTAATGAATCCATATGTGTTTCCTCATAGTTCAAAGCACTAAAAACTTTACATTCTACATTCCAGTATTTAATTCCTATCTATACAATAGCAAAATCATCCCAACTTTCACTTGTAGTTCTCATTCCTAAGCTACAAGATGACTACAGAGGATTCACGCTATCAAAGTTCTTGAAGAATGAGGTGAACTTACAAGGCTGTATCCCTAAGGTACCAAACAAAAATCAAATGACACCTATATTTGCAGTTTTAAGCATTATATTTTCCTTGTTACCATCTCTGTAAAAAATTCTCCTCTGCTGGTCTCTACTATTCTCATTTGTCCATACTTGGGTGTTTCACTATGGCAGGAGCCTTAATTCTGCCAGGAAATTTTCATTTAAACTGCATGTAGCAAAAGTTCAATTCCCATACATGCAAACACAAATCAGGCCCAAAATAAGCAAAAGATGCGCAGATACTAAGATATCTTCCTAGCTGAATAAGCTAACTGATTTTGTCCATTAGGAGACAACAGAAAGAGGAATAAGGAATAAGAAATATGACCTTATTCAGGTACAGGGTTTTGACAAGTACTTTTTCTTTGAGTTGGAAACATATTTGCTCTAGATATTACATGGAACACCATTGATTTCCTTTCAGGTTTTAGTAATGTTATTAAAGTGTAATTAAAACTACAGTAATATTATTGAATAAACTGGATAAAATCATCAGTGTGACATTTTTTCTATTCTGAGCATAGTTACTATATTTAACAAGGCACTTATATGATGAGAACATATGATTATCATCACTGTGTACACAGATTGTGAGTTCACCTACAGGTACCACTAAATTTCTGTGCCTTCACTAGGTAACCATTATACACAGACAGAAGGGAAGAGAGTGTCTCTGCTCCAGAGACGCAGAAGCTAAATCTCCTTTCATGTTACAGAAGACCCTCCATGCAGGGGGACTAACAGCCATTTAGTGATGATATTCAAAATAGGAGTATGGAGCTCAAAGTCCTGGCAGAAAATAAGAAAAAAACAGAATGAGAAACTATTTCTGTGATCTGTTACCAGATCAATTTACTGAATGTCTCCTAAGATTCATTAGTGTCCTAATCCCTCGAGTAAAATATGCCAAAGATTAATTGGAAGTAACACAGATAATGCCCATCTTTATAAAGAATTAAAACAATTAGTTGATAGAAATGGTCACATACTTATTTCTAGACAGTAATTGCATTCCACTGGAGGACACTATTTTGAGGTAAGGTAACCTAATACAAGACACCATTTCTGGAGATATTGTTGTGAGCAGAACAATCTTGTTTTGATTAATTATTCAGTTTGGTAAAATTAAAACTTGTAAAAGGAGTATAAACAATCTTTCAGAATGCTTCACTTGCTTCTTTATACACAAGAATAATTCATCCCATGTGTAAATTTACTTAATTAAGAAGTAGTATCCTATCTTTCTCCATTTGAGTGGATAAATTTAAACCCACAATACAAATTACACAAATAAAAAATTGGCATTATATTTTATGCAAGCTAAAAACAAAAAAAAAAAAAGAGAAGGGAGGCAGCGGTGATATACCACACAGAAATTCCTTTCACCACCTAAACTAATAGAGAAGCAATACTTTAGACAGTTTATGTAATTTGTGCTGTATTATTAATCCTCAGTATTCTTTTGCTTTCCATAGTGTTCATATTTTTTGTATTTTATGTTCTGCTAGCATTGTCACAGGCCCCTTCTCTTTTTTTTCTGAACCACTGAGAAGGCCAGGCAGCTACCTCCTCGAGGACAGCAACATGATGGTAACCTTACAGGTAGTACAACGGGACTCTGCCATCACTGTAGGGGTATTTCCAAAAAAAATAGCCAAGAAACAGATGCCCAAGCTGGACTAGGCTGTGCAAAGATAGGTTGGCCCGACTTTTACATCTTTTCTGAAAACACTTTTTGATATATTCCTTACTGTGTTCCTGTGAAGTGACTTCTCAGAAAACACGAGGAGGAGACAAAATGTGGAAGGAAGAGACATAGGAGGAGGAGAGTGGTGCAGATATAGAATTAAAATATAGTCTTGTCCAAGTCAGGAGCACTTCATTGTACATAAACTCTTCTCAGAAACTTAAGCCCAACTTAACTGATCATCCCACTACTAACATAAATGAATGACAGCAAAAACTATTTGCTGATTAACACTAAAAAAATGTTGCCTAAATGATACACTTTTGCATTTGACAGATTGTTAAAATGCAATTCTAAACATCTAATTAGTCAAGTGTAATATTATTCTAAAATTTATACTATCATTGACAAAATACTAATACATTAGAACACAGGGAAGAAACTAGGAAAATCAGGATTTCTTCAGGTTCTGAAAAATCACCATGGTAAATCAAAACCAACTAGAAACTCAACGCTGCTATGTAAATACCACATCTCTTTTCAAGCTTGTAGATTAATCAAGCCCAAACAAGACATTTTCAGAAACTGTCATTCTTTAAGTTACTGCACATATATTTTTTGTTTTTCATCATGACACATATTGAAGAAGCAATGGCTCATAAATTATTTCAATAACTGTTTTAGGAAAAAGTTACAATTAAATTTCTACCCAGAAAAAAAATGTACTAGTATAAAAGAAAGACAAAAAAAAAAAAAAGACATCCGTTTAGGGAGGAGGAAGTGGCACAAAAACATCCTTCCGAATAACTTAAGCAATGTTGGAGTTTGTTTCTTTGTTTAATTTCAGCAATTGAAGCCATAAGGAACTTTAACTATAGTTAGAGACAGGGGAAAAAGAGTAACTCTCAAACTCTGAAAAGGCAGTCTAGTGCTTGCTTATTCTCTGTGACTTTAAGATATAACCTATTAATCATTTTAGATAGTACTATTAGAATATTTTATTAATTGTATTAATTATAGTATTATATTTCTTTTTTAATGTTACCAGCTTTTAAAAGCTGCTCATCAATATAACATTTGCTAGTAAATCTATAACTAAAATAAAATTAGCTGTGAACAAATTTAAAAGTTGAAATATTAGGCTCCCATTAATATGCTTTTTTCTACCATAGTCTGCCAACATTATATTTAAGTCATTAACAAATATGCACCTAGAAGGATTTGTAAAAAGATTATGCAAATTAATATGGTCTACTTAACACTTGATTTACTTGGTCACTGTTATGCACCCTCTGTGACAACCCTATCCACCTGAACAGACAATTGGCAAATATAAGGAAACAGGCAAAAGACTGTTAAAAGACAATACTCAAAAAAAAAAAAAAAGTCAAGACTGACTTGTAGTCCTCTTGTAAGAATACTTTGCAGCTACTTTAAACAGATCTAAGACAAACTAACTTTCTACAACTAAAACTCAGAATACCACTGCCTTCAGGTCACTTCTTTCTCCATGTAGAAAAATATGTTCCCAAAATAGTACTTAGAGCACAACATTTAAGGATAAATTGAGATTTTCACTTATGAAACCAGGACTTAGACATGTCACTGTTCACGAAGAATATAAGGTATATTCCATAAAATTAAAATATATATTCTTTAATCACAGAATGAATTGGTTATTAATGTAAACTTCTCTTTAATCTATAAATTGAGTGGATCTTTAAAATAATTACCTACTATTCTACTGCTCTAGCCGCTCAATCTTGTTTCTAAACTGTCTTTGCCTGAAGATTCTCCAAACACATTTCATAATGAAATTTTCTGAAACAGTTTTTGGGTGTGGGTTTGTTGGGTTTTTTTTATCCTATTAGAGAAGAAAAAAATCCCAGTGCAAAATCTAATTTGATATTAAATTATGTCTGAATATTAAATTACTTGAACATTAACAATTAACAATAATATATATCACAAGAATGCCAACATATCCCCAAAAGTGATCATTCATAAGCAAACTCAGAGATTAAACACAAGCTTCACAGAAATCAAAACACTGTAAAGCATGAAAATGCAAATTTTAATTCTGATCAGTTCGGTACACTAAACTTGCTATATAAGTGCTGTGATTGACGAAAAAGAAATACTCACAATGTTACTTTGTCAGAAAGAAAAAAAAAAAAAAAGAAAGAAAATTTCAAAACCCCATTAAGCAATCGTTATCAATTATACTGTGATAAAGTCACTCCCCTAACTACTTCAAGCCACAATGAACTACCTTGAACAACCTCCTTTTTCCCAATTCCTGGGGATTTAGTAGTAACAGGAATAAATTGTTGCTTGGCAATGGAAATACTGTCCAGGATTTTTGACCTTGCCACATGCTCCTCAGCTTTTACCTGTTTTGAAGATTATAGTGGAATACAGCCACCTCTTATACTGGAGAACTCAACTCCTAGAAGGTTCTTAAAGATTAGGGCTGTAAGGGATAAATTGCAACACGATACCATCTTAGAGATCAATTAGCAATAGTTGGATATAACAAACATGATTTTTCAATGAAGTTGAATAGCAAACAATAAGAAATACACTAGGCTCATGCAAATTTTCATAAGACACAGAGAAATCCAGAGATGAACAACAAACCTGGTACCAGCAGGCCAGATTCAAATAGTGAGATATAACCAATAGATAAGACGTGTACGTTGCACTACCACTCAGCATCAGTATTAAGTGGCAATCTCCAGGGATGATTGCTTTCAACACATGAACTTTGACCTCAAAGAGCAGAGATAAAACATTACAAGGAAAGCAGGAATGGGAATTTTAAAAATCTGTAGAATTAGCATCTAGTAATTCTGTAAAATAAACTCACAGTTCCTAGAACATTAATGTAAATCCATGGCCTTTCAGAGCCTAGAAGTCACCAGAAGTTTCATTTAATATTTTCAGACAACATCTAAAGAGGAATAAGCAATAAAACCTATAATTACTAGCCATAAATAAAGTAGAAATAAACATGATGCAGTGTCCAAACAAAATAATAATCACATGTGTACATTGCAATGCTAGGAAATAGGGCAGTAAAATGAATAACCAGGCTTCAAGCTGTGAAGTCAGAGATTTCCCTGATGCAAGAAAGGTTTAAGGACACTTTGTTGATTTACTCTGTGACAGGCTGACATCCTTGTAAGCATAATGCTCAAAAGCTCATTTCAGCAGTTTTAAGCAGCGTGGCACTTTTTCCTGATTTATGGCTGGTTTATGGTAGTTGGAAATGGACATAGTCATTGTGGCCATAGTTTGAAATGAAGTTAAGTGATGTCCTTGATGCACACTCAGTGTCAAAAATGAAAACTATGAAAAAAATGAAAATGATTAAATGCATCTTGATAATTTAGCCCAGTGGGAAAAAGGGCAAGGGGAAAAGATGATCCGTAGCACAAGCAAAGATTACAGTCCCTGGAGAAGTAAATTAAAAACTGGTAATACATAACGGTTACGTTTTAAGAGGTCAGCAGTCAAAGTCACTGTAAGACTGTCTCACAAAAATTATTACACCAGATGCACTACGCTGAAGTTATTCATATGCCTTCTGTTTGTTTGTTTTCTTTAACTACATCAAATTTTCATTTACTCCCTCAACTGTTGCAGAACAAAACAGTTAGATCAGGACACAAACAATACACTCCTGAGATTAGGCCTCCAAACCCAGAGCAGACAACTTCTTAAAATTTCTCTATGTAAATTAATAGCTTTTGAATAAGAGTTTATGAAAGGGACATGGAAGAGATCAAGCAAGCCAGAAAAAAAAATATTTTTGTTTGTTTCACTTAGTTGTTTTTCCTCAGGAATACACCCAAAAAAAAATCCAATAAACTTGCACTGGAACTAAGAGATGGTGAGTCTGTCTTTGAAAGTTACTCAGTATCAGCCAGTGAATCCATTTCAACCAAGAGGATTAGAATATCGTAAGAGTCACAGTTGAAGTGCCATTAAAAGGAAGTACTAGTTGTTTAATCCATTACCTGTGAACTTACTGAGTATTTTTTTCAGATTCAAAACATTCCCAGTATGAACACAAGTATGAAAGATAGGCGAAATATTTTAATCAGAAAAAAAAAAGATCTCCACATGAAAGCTGTGAAAGTTGAGAAGTGTGCAACTGCCTGAAATGACTTAAGGGATAACTGTCACTGGAATTAATACAGTTTGAATGTTTAAAAATTACAACATATTCCTTTACATTTCGAAGGCTGTCTGATTCCCGCTGTGAAAGCTTAACGTCTTTCCATTTGATGGAGAGTTGTGGCTGTTTCAGTATACAGTTGACTAATGCTTGTTTAATGTATTGGAATAGTCAACAAGTGTCAGAGATCTAAGCACAAAAGGCTAAGTTAGGAATAGGATATTTATTCCCTTTTCTGTTGATATGCTGCCAGTTACCCCTCAGAAAGAATGGTGAAGGGCAATAAGATGAGAACTTTTAAATACACAATCTACAGAAAATAATAATAAAGCAAAATATAGTGCAAAAAAGAAAGCTCCCAGGACATCCTAGCAGAAAAAGACAGAGTTGCAGCTGGAGTTCACAGCTCAAAATTTCTTACTGTTTTGCTTGTATAACAGCCCACCTGGGTTCATAAGAAAAATTTTTTAAGTATTAGGGAGTAAAACAAAATCTAAGATAGCAAAAATTACTGCCCATAGGGCATTCTTCAAGCTTCCTTATTCAGCTACTGTTAGGCTTCAAGAATTCACAAAGAAACACCAGCTGAAGGTACCTGTCTTAACTAACATCCTACATTGACTTTCAAATAAGCTTCTCCAGCACAACCCCAAAATGAAGCAGATTTAGAAACCAGCTATTTAATTATGTGAAATACTAAAATAGAAGGATTCTATGTAATACAAAATAAAAAAGCACACAGATGGCTTTCTCACCCTCATGTTTTTTTCCTAGAATCTGTTTACCTTCTTACAGGTAATATGTAAAATACATGAATAACATCATGCTTCTGTTTAAATCAGTCATTATTTATTTATTAAATGGTTTAAGAGTATACTTACTGGAAAACATATTCACGAATTCTGGAGGAATTGATAGAACCACATATGTTTTCTAATAAAGTGGTTTTTAAACTGCATACAGAGGAAATAAATGTTCTGCAAATTCTAACAAACAGCCATTCAATATGGTGCACTCTTTATCCAGACACTACTCTGTGTATGTATTATAAAGATACAGAATACAAAACAAAGTCTTTCACCTCTCAGTTATTCCAATGCCTACAGTGGGGATAATGAGTCTTCAGCAACAGTTACTTTGCTCTACATATCCTGTTACATTAGGGTACTTACCAACATGGACACAGCATGCCAACTTCATTACTGGAAGAGAAGCTCAGGTATTCTACTGAAATACATACTTTGATGTACTTTGAAGTTGAAAATCCATAAACATTGCTTTCCATTTAATGCTTCATGACCAAACAGCTACAAAAGTCTTCTTCCACACAGCCACTAATATGAAACAAAGAAAACAAGTTTCTCTTGTCCTCTCTAACTGAGAACTTCCTATGTCAAGTATTACGTCACTACAAAACTATCAAGTCATCATCAGCTGTGGTTAAACCAGAATGAACACTTCATTTAGAATAAAGATTACAATAAAATGAACTTAATATGGCAACATTTTGAAGCCAGCCTTGCCAGGAATACAGTTTTCATTTACAGTCTAAGATTAGCAGCTAAGAAATAAAAGTACAACAATATGAGCTTGTTGGTCTTCTAATTTTTAAGACTTCTAATGGCTGAATTTTAAAAAGAAGGACAAGAAAGAAAAGAAAACCTGAATGCTACAATCTATCTTGGCAAAGCGTGAAGTACAGGGTTGGGTTTTTTAAAGCTTGTGAGATAATCAAATCAAAGAAAAACAATGAGACCAATGAATCTTTGTACTCAATAACATAGCCAAAAGATGGATCATATATTCACAATACGGAGCAAGTAAAATCTAAACCTCAGGTCTGAATTTATTGCTTGAATTAGAAGAAAAGTGCTCTAATCAAACTCAGGCTCCACATTTGAATTTAAACTCAAGTTTTGACAAACATGAGAAGAGTGGAGCAGGGAGGATGGCTGCTCAAATGCAAACAAGATAGCCTAGAGATAGCTGGTCTTTGTGAAATTTCCATTTCTGTACATCATCACCACACAAAATATTGGCATTTTCACATCTGACTTCAAGTTTATATCTAACCTGGTAATAATTTCTATTGGTTATCTCAATTGTTTAGATATTCAAAATATACAGAAAACCAGGAATCATTGCTACCCAGACAATATACAGTGAGGAAGAGAGAAAGAGAGCACATAAGCAATAGGCACAAGCGAGCACAAGAAAGAGAGAGCATGTGAAAGAGTAAGTGGGGGAGAGAGGAAAAGAGGACAAGCAGAAGTGAAAGAGAGAAAGCGTGCGGGCAAGTGAAAGAGCACGTGAGAACAAGAAAGCACACGCAAGGGTGTGAAAGGGAGGGAGGAGAGAAGAGGAAAGGAAGACAGGCGGGGAAATAAAGGTGGGGGGAGAGAGAGAGGAAGGGCAAGAGAAAGAAGGATAAAAAGCACTTCAGAGAGAATGGCTTATTTCGGTAAAATCAAATTAAAAGCTTGTCTGGTAGAGCCAGATATGAATCATACACCTTCTTTACCCAAAACCCAGTACCTTAATGATCCTCGCTGATTGTGGCATGCAGTCAAAATGATGAACTGACTCATGTGACCCTGATGGACTAGTACCCAGAGTTTTATTGAGCTTTACACACTGCCTATCTTCTTTATTTCAACTCAGCAAGGCTTAGATCCAACCTTTCTGTTTAGTAATTTCAATATAGTTCAATCTGTTATATTTTTATTTGATTCAGTCCATAATATTGTTATGTTTTATTCAGTTCAGTACACATTCTAATCAGTTCTCTCATCTGCTTTATTCAATTCATTATAATGTATATATTATGCTATATTTTGTTTATTTCAGTACGAGGTATATAAATTTTGCTGTATGTTACATTAAGCCCTGAGCACGTTGTATCCATTTCTTCATCTGTTACATCCATTCTGACATGTGCTCTAGCACATATCATATCTGTTTTGATATGGTTTTACATCCTGCTTCTAATTTTTTTAAAGCATTTGTGTGGTATTGATCTGATTTGTTTTTCACCTGCTCCTGCATTAATTTTCTGTAAGCTACCTCATATTTAAAGAGCAGTGAGGTAAAATATAATTTGGTTACTGTTAATAAGCATGAACATATACAATTTAGTCTTTAACTTTATCAATGATTCCTAGAAGACACCATGGTGTGCTGTTGAATTCATTTGAATAGTGTCTGAATTTCTAAATGTCATATTCAGTGGGATTTAAGACTGTAATGTCTCTTTTGAAAACTATGGGAGACCAGAATAGTCTCCTACATATTATATTTCACCTTCAGATTTTCTATGCTCTTCTTTTTTCATGAACTTAAGGAATAAGAAGCAGAATTTCATTTCATAAGGAAATAAAACAGCAAATTCCAAACATTTAAAGAACATAATCCCTGCAAATCAGGGTGTACGATTTTGAAACAGTTCCATGGTTTTTAGCCTTTAGATTTGAAATACTAATGAAAGGTAGATTCCTTCTCTTTTTCTATATTTCGGGGGGGGGGGGGGGGGGCAGGGAATTTGGCCACATTTGAGGGATTTTTTGCGCACATGAGAAGTAGAAATTTTAAATCTCTGCCTCTTTTTATTAAAAAGCATTTGAGATTCTAACAATAATTTGACTCAGAAGACAGGGGTATAAGAAATTATTAACTAGCAACATGACTATTAAAAATTATAATATTCATAATATAAATCAGCATAAAACCAAAGTTAATTTGCCATATAAGCAGAGGATGAACTTTGGCCTTATCTGCAGGTATGTCCCTGGAGTTGGGAATGAAGATATGGACTGCAAGACCATCAGACTCTTAAAGGAGAGGTTGTTTTATCCTATGTCTTTGCATAAATGAGAAACACTTGCATGTATTACCTCTAACAAATGGTAAAGTACTTCCTGCTATATATATATATATATATCTGGCTTGCCAATAATTATCTTGGGCAACGCCACAAAGTGGATTCGACACTGCTCTTTATCCCAATCATGTTTTTCTATGTTTAGCACATGCTTTCTTCCTGAGAACTGACTGCCCTGCTCATCAAAATGGCACAATTTAAGTTATCATTTTTGACACAGCCTGTCCCCTTCTCTCTTTTTAATTTAGGATATCAGCTGAAAAGTTTCCTTTAACTACCCATCACAGATAGGCTGGTGAAACATGATATATATTGCCTCGAGGACAAAGATCATTAAATGTTCAAGAAAGTGCTGTAGGAAGACCCCCTGCTCCATCCTTACCTCCACAGAGACTCCTATTCCCTGGCTGCTCAACATCCAAAAAGCCACATTACTCTAGAGATCCACATACCTACGTGTGACTCTATGCCAAGAAGCATATTCATTGTCAGAGCTGCTGACCTGGATCATCCAGAGAATTTTCAGCCTCCCAACAGGGAGGGGATGACTTAAGTCTCTTTCCTTTCCTCAATGTCCATTATATCTTTCCTCTCCTACTTCAGAGAACTACTGTATGATCTAGCTGTCAAGAGAAACGAAGAGCAAATCCTTAAAGTTCTTTCAATTTCCACTCTAAATTCAATCTGTGAAAGTTTGTAAGACAGTGTCAGTGTACTAAAAGCAGACAAAATTCCAGCAGTTCAGTGTTTTCAGTTTTAAAGGACGATGTTTCTGATGCCGAAGCAAATAATTCCATAGACCTTTAACCATGGGAGAATTTTTATACCCGTGCAAAGGCTCAGCATGAGGACGATGTACTACAAAAAATTAGTTTGGACTTTTGCTTGAGAGTTTAAATAGTGCTCAGGTCTTGTGCTGGCATGATCTTCACAGAAATTAACATTTTCTATTTAACACAAGTAACATAACACTTCCTAAATTTTCATACTTGTGAAAGGTGGAGAGGTGAGAGAACAGAACTACATTCTTTTTACAGCAGACACTCATAAAATCACCCAAATAATACCTGATCCCCAAGCTCTTTGTTCTAATAATATGAAAAACATTGTTTTGGCACAATTAACATTTTTTTTCAGCTACAGATTTACATGTTTAACACATCTTAACTCTGTGTATAAGAGTATCATACAGAATATAGATTACATTACGCTGTTCGGAAATGTTGGCATTTGGCTACACTACAGTTCATCTGGAATACTTCACTGAATTTACTCCAGTTTTGCACTGAACAACCATGAGCTGGGGCTGAGCATGTTATTTGCTTGTCCCCAATATTAGAATATAATATGCTTTGTTGATGAGACATATTTGGGACTGTATAACACGATATCCACATTGTTCTGTGATAACAATAATGAATCTGATTTTAAATATTCTTTTTCCTTTAAAAATGTCTGCTTGTGCATGCATAAACATATAAAACATCTAATCCACATGCTTTGATTCTGTGCATCAGTTTTCAAACCAGAGCAAATTTTTTTACAGCTGACATCCAAACCATAACTTATAATGGACATGCCGACACCAAGTTAACTGTGGCGGCATGAGCAATGCTCATATGAAAAAACAAAACAAAACAAAACAAAGGTTCCCCAGAATAAACTACAAAAAGTTCAAAACTCAGATTAAAAGCATACGAACCCGAAATAATTTTACTGATGACTATATTCTGTGAACTCAAACAATCCAGAGAGTGAGATTTTTGAGAGTCATGACTTTTCAAAGTTGTCTTTGAAAAATTCAAATTCTGTAGGGTGTCTAGCCTAACAGCTCTTATTTGTATTTGCAAAACCTATATGCCTTTTTTATTATAGCATACACTGTGGCTCTTGGTATGCACGGACACATTCTAATATTGTCCCCCACAACAAAAGCCATCATTCTGGCAAAAGGAGACAGGAAAATCTAACACTCTGCTACCATGACCAAGATGGTAAGAGCTGCTGCAGTTGCCAAATACGATACACAAAACATTTAATTTATAATAGTTAGAACTTGGCCCTTGACCAAGCCCAAAGAACTATGTCTTATTTCACTTGCTCTTGAATATGTCTCTTTCAGAGATAAATGACTGTGCTGTTTGCCAGTTCTCTCCTCTGTTTGGCGTTTTGTTTAGCTCCGCTTGTGACAAGCCAAGAGTTGATGCATCTGCTTGAATGTGTAATATACATCTTTGGTCAACTTAGCTTTTTTCCTTGACAATATTATGTCAAACAATCACATCACAACTGGCTCTGATCTCTTTGTTGTTAGCTAATAAATTAAAGAGTATTTATTATCTGCAATCCTTTTTTCCCTTTTAATGGTGACACATTTGTGGTGAATTACAGGGCAGCTTTATAAACTAGGCTGTGGGCCAGTATCAGCCCCTGCGTTCATGTGAATGTTCCCTCTCCCACTTGGCCTCCCAGCCTGGTGGTAAATCAAGGCAGCTGCCACAGCACACTAAGTTAGTGTGCGTCATTGGGGAGAGCAGGAAGCGTTGGGGGTATAATTCTGTCCATCAAAATAATACACTATATCAGTAGCTTTGTAATCTTCTGCTATAAGTTATGGGAAGTGACACCTAAGAATTCACTTTGAAAGCAATGTGCTCCTCAGACTTTAAGCCAAAACAGACCCAATCTGCAGCAAGAGTTCCTCTGTTTATACGAGCGGATTTGTAGCAGCTAGCCACCCCATCGCTATCAATGCAGCAGTATTTTACACATTCCACTGCAAGCCTCTCTGTTTACAGTCTTTGCAGCAGAATTTGTAAACTTTTAAAACATGATTTCTTCCTTTCTCCTTTTTTTACCCTTGCTTTAACCTCCAGTAGCAGGATAGATAAATATACTCCTTGAATGTTATCATGACAAAGTGAACTCCTGACAGATAGGAATGAATGGGAGACCTATTTCCCTTGTCCATACCCCCTTCAACCTTTGCCTTGACAAATGTGGGAAATAGCTGCATAGGACAGGAGAAGAATACACACAGCACTATGATAGGAATGTCAGCTTTTTTTGTTAAATGTTCACATGATACTGAAAGAAATGAGTGAAGATAACCTTAAATAGGAAGTGTGTTTTCTAAACAGCTTCACACAGATCCAGTTCACACTGTATCTCCCCTAAAAGGATGGCATACTTTCAGTGACTATTTTTAGTGCTTTTGAAGACCAACAAAAGAGGAACTTGGACTCAATTAAGTGTTTTTGTGAGGTGTGATTTGATCTGAAAGAAGCCTATGGGGCATCTTCAAAGAGTCTAAACCAGACAACCATGTTGCACAACCCTAACAGGCTAAAATCAAAGATGTATGCTAAAGACATTAAATATCTGTACTGTCTTTGTCTTTGCCAAACTATTTTAAAGAAGATCTAGTATTAAACCCCACAGAAGTTTGCTTTGATAACCTTTGTAATCAATAGTAAATGTAAAAAAGGCACTAGAAAACAGTAGTCTTTTCATTCTTAAATCTCATTCCAGAGGCTATTACAATGTAGAAAACACTTCTTGGGAATATCTAACTTCACTTAGTCTTAACACACACACTACTATCATCATCTCATCAAACACTGATCCACGTTTCTATTAATGAATGCAGTTCACAGTAGATTTTAAAACATGTTTGGGACAGTTAGAGATACTTCTGATTCCATTAATCTGTGCAATATACAAACACTGTTATAACTTTCATTTCAGTGTCAACTTGAAAATCACAAATGATATTTCACAGGATAAAATGGCATACCACATTGCCTAAAACCTTAAGAAATCTTGTGTTTAATAGCATCAGGTCTTGTTCACATGCCTTAAAATTTTGAAAATGTATATGCCAGACTTGGTTAAACATTAACAAAAATAAAAGTTTTATCTTGCAAATAATTTACTTAGAAACCACTTTTCTTTCATCTGTTCATCCCAGATAACTAAAGCAGCACTGATTTTGGGTATTTCCTCTTCAATAACATTTCAAAAATACATTTCAAAATTTTCTTCTGCTTGTAACCACCATCTGAACAAGACTGTCTAGTTTCAAAAAAAGTCTAATTAAACCCACAGTTGATGGGATTTAAAATAAAAAAGGTTCATTATCACATCAGATGTAAGAAATTATAATTAACATGTTTGCACCAATCATCAGACCATACATCTGTGCAGTTGATGGCAAGACAGTAGGGTTTTTCAGTGCTATGCTTTTCATGTGGGATTTACTCACTCAGCCCGTCTTGTACTCTTGCCCACTGCATATCCATCTCACCTGTTATAAGGCAAAACATCCCTCTCTCACTGCACAACCTCATGCCACTGAGTGCTAAAAAATTATTTCTAATTCACTCTTTACCTGTGACTGGAGGGGGAAGAAACAGCGTTTTGTAGAGATTCCAGGGCCAGACTGCAACAAAATAAGCATTATTTAGAGGGCTTCTGCACTGATTGCTATTTTGCTAGAAATCATGTTTCCATGATGCCTTTGACCACATCTCTCCTTTACATGGCCCATTCAACAGACAGATGTATACCAGCATTAAGGAACAACTTATTAGATCTTGTTCCATGCTCACAAACATTCACCATCACATGGTTATTTGGAAAATGGACTTGTAGCTGTAATACATTGGCCACAACTAACCATACCCTCAATAAAGTATCCAGTGATTTAACAGAGCCTGAAGAAATGGGGTCTTGTACTTCACGGTTTTCCTGCAGAAGCAGCTAAAAATTTATTGGTTTTAGCCCCTCTCCCAAGAATAAATCTCAAAGACATTCTACAAATACGTCTGCTTAAGACAGATCATGAAAGCCCAGATGCTGCAAACGCCAGGCACTAAGAATGAAGGGAAAATACCTCTGATGTCTTGATTGATCAAGAACAACTCCCTACAAAAGAGAAAGCTAATGGTTAGAGTTTGGAAACCAGGCTCAAAGATTCAGTAGACACTTTCCTTCTTCCCTCTACACCAGCTCAGCTTTCTCTGAACAAACGTTCTTGCAGCTGCTGAGGACTAAGCCCCAGGTAAGTTATTTGATGAAGTACTGTAAAAAACTGAATCAAGCATTTGTGGTATTTTTCACAGTCAAAGGTATTTTTTCCCCACCCGTGACTGCTGACTAAGGTGTTTTTCTGAATACCTCAAGTGCAGCCCTGCCAGTCCAGCCATTAACACATTCATTGTTCCCCACTGCTGGATAATAACAGTATTTCTCAAGTCACCTGCAAAAATTATAGCAGTTGCACCAAGCTGGCCACCTGAGATTTAACAATAAAATAGCTTGCTCCTGTTCTCATGAGTACTCATGTAAAGCCATATAAGGTATATCAGAGAGACAGACTTTCAGTACACAAAGCTAACATTTGGACTGAATCATCCATCATTAGCAAAGCACTCAGAAAGTAAGTACATTTTATATAGACAGGGCAGAGTCCTCTGACTTCCCTAGTACATGACCTCCTAAACCTAAACATCACTGTATTCATCAGAAAGTTGTTGGGTTTTTTCTTTCTCCATGCATATACTTTGACTGGAATTTTCAAACAGCATCAGGGAGCTGAACAATCAAATTTCACTGAAAATGACAGCTTATCCACTCAGCTGCTTTTGGAACTCCTTGCTTTCACTGCTGTGGAGCATTTGGGACATTGAGAAATGAACGCCAAACAAAAGAGAATATTTTCAAATTAATTAAATACATCAAATAAGTGTTAGACTATGTCTGACACCAATATGCACAAATCTGATACAGCATTTTAGAAATAAAACATTAATATGGTTCCTGCTGATGTAAACTCCAAAATCATATTCCTTGAACAAACCCTTTGACTATACAGACTTGGTCACACAAACTATACTTGAAATGATTTGTCCAGCTTTCAGTATTAAACAAGTCTTAAAATTCTGCAGTCTAAGTGACAATATGCTAAATCTTATCCTAAGAAATATTAGAAATTTCAGTTGTAAAGTATTCGGCTTTTCTTAGTGCTGATTGCTTTTTCTTGCCCTTTGTTAAGAAAGAGGAGAAATGAAAGAAAGAGGAGAAATGAAAGAAAGAGAAATAATGGAACATCTACTTACATATTTTAGCACCAATACAAGACTACTATCTAGTTTTGAGGCAGATGCAAGAACGTTTACAACGTTCTTTATCAGCTCTTTCACAATGACACTAATTTAAAGAAGTTTCCAACAAGAATTTCCTCAGCAGTTCCAATGTTTGAATTAGATATGAAAATTTATACTACAAATTCATTATAAGAGATGACAATGTTCAGCACCACCAGTGAATAATTTTCAGGACACACATCACTATAATTTTCTAAATCTAAGTGGTTTGTTTTCTACTATTCACCAGGCTGAATAAATAGTTTACTTATTCTATATTGATTAAGATTGCTCTCTCTTTAGCTATATGCATAGACATTTAGTGATTTTCTTTTCCAAATCAATTAGAAGCTCTGCTGGGTCCAGTTTCTGTTTCTTCTCTATTTTAAGGTAGAAAAAAAATGCCTGAAGTTATTCCTCTGTTGTAAATGATTGTCTTTTTCTCATTCAAACCCATCTTGTTTCAATCCTACACACTCCTTGAGACTGTAATACAAATGACAACCTCCTTTCCTTAATATAAACAGAAAGTATTTGAAAGAACAAACAACAGCTGAGCTAATCCTTTGCTCCACAGTTCCTTTGTAGACTGAGTGATCTTAAGCTAGCTTTTCTGATTTGTAAAAAAGCATAGCAGCTTCGCAGGGCTAACAGTGCATACTGAATCACAACTCCATAGTGAATTTTGGGATTTTGATCACTTCTCCACTCTTTTGTGCAAATTTCAGTGCTAGAAAAGCAAAATACAATCCCATGGTTCCACCCCAGTCAGACAGACAACATGCTTACAAGATGGTTTGTCTGAAAAAACACTCCCCAGTTAGCATGGAATGAAGACTGTTCAAATACCATTCAATTTTGGAGATGAGGGCCATTTTCTTCCACATATATTCAAATCTCATCACTGTAAGATACGGCATACGAATATAAACAGAGCTACAGGTTGTACTTGTAAGCAGACTGTTTCTCTGGAAGTGTTTAATTAAGAAACTATCATTTTTTAGTTTTCTGAATCTTTACTGCTGTTTTAAATGGGACATAAGCAGTCATGACCTTTTGTGTCTGATGTCAGAGAAACGAAAAGGTCCAGCAATAACTAGAGTTTACATTGGCTTCATTTTCCAGTCCAGAATTAAATACACACAATATCCAGCGCACCATACATTCTTGAAGGATTAAGACGCAATTCAAGCCCTCCTTGTGTGAAGAAAACAGATAACAGCTGGGAAACTGTGGAGTAGTTCCAACAGGGACTTCTCCTTCCTCATGGAGCCCTGCTCAATGAATTACAATTATAATATCTCTATGGTTGTCAAACAACTACTTACTTTAAAAACACCAGCTGTACTATGCCGCCTATTCTTCTTTTCTTGTTGCAAGACTTATCAAACAATTAAAATATTGTATATTCTTCAGTGAAAGGCTGGCCTGGAACCTTTGAAGAAGATTAGAAGAAAACAAAACAAGCCAACTTGTAGTTGCTTTATATACACTAGCTAAAATTAAATTAAATTAAAATTAAATTCTTTTATGCTTAGTGTTCATCAATTGAATATTTGAGAGGATTTAAGTACCAATTTGATGTCTTTTGGAATTGCGTGGATGTATCCATGCAAGTATATCATTGTCAAATCTATCAAAGATTTGATTATCATGACAGCTTTTCACATGCAAGCTATGTGCCAGTTTTCATAAACTTCTATAAAGAATGCTTACTTTTTTCCCCTCCTTGTTATGTCTCCGGAGTATATAGCCTAACAAGAAAGGAAATAAATCCAAAGGAATAGCAGAAAGTTGAATAAAGCAATAACAATAATGATTTATTTTTTTACAGATTCAATTCTATATTATTAACAGCAGAAAAACCAGGAGTCTTTTGATTTATACCTTCCACAGGATTCCTAAGAGTAAAAATAATGTAATGTGCAAATTACTGGTCCTTTGCAACTGGGATCCTGATTACAAGCATCGCTATTACCAGATATTTGAAAGAAGACACCAATTCTAGGATGAAAATTAAAATCTCTAATGGAAGGTGCTCCACCAACACTATCATATTCTTTTGAAAACCATCCCTGAGTCTGGCTAATTCCAACTACTTCTTAGAAACAATCTTGAGCTGTTTCCATACAAATTTGGTCTGAAACCAAATTTTTCCCCCATTAGCTCTGGGTTTTTGTGAATTGCCTACAAGTGGCTATTTTGCTTCCTGAGATCCATTCAAAACTCACCGTTTGCACCAGGCTTCAGACTGCACATTTTTCACAAGGCAAACACAGCATGTTTTACCCTCATAAAGGAGCAAAATCTAAATAGGATGATAAAGTCTCTACCAACCCACATTTGTTTTTTAAACATATTTCTAACATGTAGGTTTCTCAAACTCAGCTGTAGACAGTATTTTTCTACATTTCTCTATTTCGCCTTCAACTCCACTCTTGGATGTTTCCCTCTTCATTTTTCATATCATCTTTCTTTTTAATACCTCCCTTTGCACTATTTCAGAAGGCAAGTAGGTGACAAGAGTTGTTTGAAAATGACAACTTTTCAGCATACTCAAATTGACAGCACTGGGACACAGTGCTGCTAAAACTTGCGAACAGATTTATACAAAGCACTAAAAAATTCTACTTTCCCTACAGAGTTTAAAAAACCTACTTCCTCTAGGAAAGACAAATCATATTTTGAGAGTGACTTATTAATCACTTGTGATTAAAGTCTGCTTCATTCCATGTCCCATCAAGTCAGGTAAGATCAAAAGGTTCTCTTCCCTTGCTGTGCAAGGCTCGAACTAGCAGACCCTTTCTGTGGAAACTCTCCATGAACACAACCAGAGTCTCTCTGAGACTATTTTGAGCTACTATTAATCCTTCCTGAGTCTATGTAAAATGCTATGAAAAGCATTTAAACTTTCACATTCCTACCCACTCATCTGACAGTGACAGCATTATGTGTAAGGAACCTGTAGCTCAAGCATTTGTCCAGTTTGTTATTTTTGAACCTCAGGATTTCAAAATTTCTTCTAAATATCTTTCTAGTAATCAAACAGTTTATATAAATTAATCTACTCCAAATCTCTTCTTCCAACAAAGAAATTCCACCAAGAAGAATGAAAATAACCCATAGAATTTTTTTTCAGTGCTAAAATACTTGAGTAACTTTTGGACACGGGTAGTAACATGACTGTAGGCCTGTCGAGTTTGTTAACTGTGAAGAGTATCATGTATCTGAGCACAGAGCACACAGCTATCAGAGCAGCACAACAGTAATCGCACAGCCCAGTGGGAGCCCTTTCTAACCACAGGGCAAGAAGTTTTCATTTCCCTTTATAAATACTATAAGCATTTCAAGTCTCAGCTGAGTATGGAAATGCTTTGTGGTCATTTAGAGACAGATACTGATAGGTCCTTACCAAGCACTGATCTCAAGATACCTCATTTGAGACTCAGCACCTATCTGGATTAGAGCATTTTTGCATAGCCTGAGGGTTCACAATCTGGCAGTCTGTAGCCAAGCAACTCCAGAGGACATTAAGTCTTCAAGCACTCAGGCTACAGAAGGTGAGAACTGTGTTTCTCTATCCATAAAGAATCTGACAATAAAGAGCGGAAATTTTGCATTCAGTTTTCATGAAACCACAGAGTAGTTAGAGTGTAACCTACTAAGGTTCTTAAAAAAAAAAAAAAAAAAGCCTGGCTTTATAGTCCCTGTAATAATTTGAAATGCCCACTCCTAGAATAATGTTTACATTACAGTTGCAACTTATATCTCTTCCCATCCTACATTAAAACACTATTAAAATATTTTCCTATTCTCTTCCACACTAGATTCACATTACATCCGTACCCACAACTACAAATGGGCCAAAGAAGAGCCTCTCCATGCTAAACTTATGCTGGAACATAATAGATAAATCTTTACAGATCTCTAGCCAATTTGGACTAGCTTCATGTTCCAAAAAGAGAGGGGGGAGAATGGGGGAAGGAGGGGGATGGAGGCATATCTACATTTTGAAATGCTTTATCCCATCCCACTTCACCTTCTGTTGTTGCCTTCCACGATTCTGTGAAAATTAAAAAATCAATTGCTCCATAAGATTGTCATTGTATTCCCACAGAAGTCTTACTCTGACTTCCATTGAACAGAATTATACAAGAATTACCAGGCTCAGCAAATGAAGAAGCCTAATACCATCATCTTGAATTAAGTTTAGTTAACGTATCATCAAAATTAAAGTTGGAAATCATCCCATGTTAAAACTGAAAGCACATATTGTATTTTTCTTTGGTTAAAATAATATATTTTGGGGGTTTCAACAGAAATAATATGCATAGAGCATAATATTGTAATTTAACCAATGAATAGAGACATTTTAATCTCTGAAGGAGGCTGTAAACTGTGTAGGCAGGGTTTCTACTTAACCCACACACTCTGCTAACGCATTTTAGATAACAGGCCAGTGCATTTAAATAAAGTCCAGATTCAATTTAATAGTATTTGTTGCAAAGCTTTATCTAATTATATTAGTCAATCTTTATTACCAGCCTCACAAGTGCAGAGAACCCTATTATAATCCTTCTTTCTAATGATCTCTTTGCTAGCATAGTAATAACACTCAGCTATAAATTAATCATCTGTTTGCAATCATGAGTAAACATCAACTCAATTAACAATTGATAAATAAACAGTTGACTCTGGAGGCTATTTCTGTTTTAAATGTGACTACTGAAGGATTCAGCACATCTTTGCTATTTAACCCAAGAACATTTCTATGTATTCAGAGATTTCTGTTCTGTAACATGAGCTGAGCAGGTTTCCTACCATAATGGTGCCACCCATCTTTTGTGCTGCTAAGTGTGGGGGAGGATATTGTCTGTCTTTTACAGTGATTGCTTTGTTCCTCTCAGACTAAACACAAAGTGAAGTTAACATATAGAAATGTTTGTTTCTCTTGTTAGAACTGCTTAGTAAGCTTTTTCTTTTCTAAGCATTCAGCTCATTTTGGAGCCCCATGCTAGATCACAATTTTCCCTCTTTAATTAATTTTTCTGCATTTCAGTGTCAGTTTTTTTTTTCCCTTGGTGCAGGTGAAGAGACATTACTAGAGTGACTGTGAAAAGTGGTGAAAACATTTCCTTTGCATACCTACACTGACCTGAAAGCAGAAGCTCAATTACCATGCCCCCTGCTTTGTTTCAAGCTTTCAGATTTTGTCTTTTACAGTGCAATGACAACTGAATCATCCCACAAGCTCAAGGACATCAAACTATCTCAACAACCAAAGATGCTGGCCTGGAACTAGGGGACTTCCATCCTACTGCCTCCTGTCTGCCCACTGTTCTACATCTCCATTTCTCCCATAACATTCCTGCTAAATTTCTACATCAAATTTTCTCATTTCTTCTAGCTGCCATGTATAAACTTGAAACATTGACAGCTCTCTAGAAGATTACAAAAATTCTTGTTCTGTCTCTGTTTGTGAAGGCATACCAATCACAGACAGACTGCATCAGCTAAGAGGCTCTAACTTCCATTCACCTGCTATAAAACATATTCCCCCCATCAAAGAGTGGGATTACCCCCACTTTTGCAGGTGTACGGCATACTTCTATCTCAGCACTACAGCTTGCCTTAGGTTTCTGGAAGCTGAAATAAATTGCAATCCTGCAGAAGACTTGGAAATGACCAAGTGAAGGAAAACCACCTCTGTCTGAAAACTGGTACACAGCAGATGGGCCCATCATCTGATCCAGTGCCAGGGGCTGATCTGGCACAAAGGTACCTCTCAGATACCTGCCTGCTACAGCTTGGGCCAGTATTTGCCTAGGGATACGTTCCTGTTTTGACAATAAAGATAATTTTCTGCTGTTAATTCTCTGTGTTTCTTATGGACAGACACCTAGCCCACAAGATAAGGAAAAAATGAAACCCCCCCCACAAAAACTCCACAAATCAGTTCCAAAAAGAAATTACAATTCTTATTGGAAAATCATAGTAGTATGTGTGAAATCTGGCAGGACAAACACTGACTACAGGAGCAGAATTTGAAGGAAGAACAGTAAAAGCTGTCTGCTTATGGCTGGGATATGTGATACAAAATCTATACATCATTAAGAATAAACTTAATTTTTAGAAATGAATACTCTTCAGATTATTACCCATTCCTAATACATAGAATATTCCAGTCTTGGTGACCACCTTTTTTCAGCTGTAGATCCAGTGTCCAAAGGTACTTCATATTTGACCTGCCCCGGAAACAGTCTCTTGAATAAAAGACTAGTTTCTATAGGAACTCTCTAGCTTGACTGACGACAACTGAGTTACCAAAGAGACTTGTAGTGAATAAACACATGCTTTGACCATAATACATGAAGAATTCTTGATGTTGCTTTGAAGGAAAGAGAGAGGGATTATTCCTATTTTCACATGCAGGTCTGTGATGAGTCTACCATCTATGATGCCTTTGACTTCATAACTGCAGAACACTTTGTCAAGGCTATGTCTAGTCAGTCCCTCCAGCAATTCTTTTCCCAGCCAGCATCACTTTAGTCGCTCCTAATATTTGTCCTAGCTCCTGCTTTCAATGTCAGACTTTGTTGGAGTAATTTTAAAGCTGCTTTTTTGCAATCCTTTCCATCTCCTGTACCAAAAAGACGGGCATTTTTCAAAATACCAAGCAGTAGAAGCCTAGAGAGATTCACATGAGAAAAAAACTAAGCTGATGACTGTTCATAAAATTTTTGAGGAAGGAAATTAGGCCTGAAAATTGCAGAATACCGTAAAAATCATGTTGTCCATGACAAGCCTTGATTGCAGTTTTTCTATGGTTGTGACTATTTCATAACCCACAATGTACAGGAGGAAGAATGTCTTTTTAATCAAAGAAAATAAAGGGTCTCCATATCTATTAACTATCCTGCTAAAGTTGCATTGCTGCATGAACATATGCATTGCAAAATAAAAATGGTGAGGTTAATAAGAAACTCACCAGCATTAAAAAGTAAGAGTAGAAGTGACAAATAAGGTATACGATTTTTTGTTATTTCTTTGGGTGGGCTTTTTTTTTTCCACCTTAATGAAGCTGGCACTCGCTTCTACTGCTAGATGACAAATCCCTGTGTCAGTACTACATAAAATGTCCATTAGTAACTCTGAGTGATCTTACATTTCTGACATTCTAACTTGTAAAATGAATTGATAGCCCATAGTAATACATGGTAGTTAGCAAGCCATTCAGAGAAAATATTTTTTAAAACATCCTTCTAAGTTGACACTCTACCAAGCTCAGAAAAGTAAAGCAAAACTTGGACAGAAAACCAAAGGCCTGTTTATTCAAGATCTAGTGCTGTAAGTCCTCCAAGTTTACAATTCGCAGGGAATAAGAGTTCAGTCCCACTGAAGAATTCCTTCCATAGGATGCTGTAATGCATAGGGAGCTAAAAGTGCTATTTATAGCACTGGAAATTATCAGTAAGGATAACTCATAGGGTCAGATCCTGCAAAGGCGGCTTATCTGATGTATTCCAGAAACACAGTCAACTTGAAGCCAGTTCTATGAGCAAAAGTCTGATCCAGATTTCTGAGACAGCCAGAAACTTAAGCACATACCTAAAATTAAGAAAGTAATTTCCCTGAATGTAATGAATCAACACCACACTTAAAATCATAGCCCATCCCTCCCCCTCCCCTTTTTTATTCCACTACAGCTTTCTGAAGATAAAGGTGTTCTAATATGAGGGTTTAGCTGTACTGATTTCCATAGGTTACACAGTGAAATAGGAGACTTTATGGATGATGACCTTCCGTTGTCCCTGATATGGGAGATATATAGCATATGACTTGACCCACATAAACTGATTTCATAACCTCTAAGGAATTCACATTCTTTCTGCAACACTGAACGAACTGGAATTATACTAATCTTCCACTGTTTTATCCCACATCTTTAACAACTGCTAGAGATGGCAGTGGCCATTTTATTCATCCATTAGTTTTTTCCCCTACAATAACCAGGAAGATAGTTATTACTAAATGCACAGTTACAAAGTCTATATATTAATACAAGAGTTTCAGAATTCAGAGCAGTGACATGACAATAACAAGCAAGCATTAAACACAAGCACAGATAGTCATTGACCAAAGCACAGAATGTGTGCTCTTCCCATCAGTTATTAGGAAGAAAAAAAACTTCAGGAAAACCACTTTAGTCCCACTGAAGTAACACTGTCTTCAGCAGCAGAATTCCTAATTAGAAAATTCAAGAGCAAATTGATGCTGTGTTTGAAAAAACACCAAGCCTGAGACATCTAGAAGTGAATTTAGTATGTTCCACTAAAGACACTAACAAAACCACAGAAAACTGAATTGGGTGGGCATAACGGAGGAATACATTTTCATAGAAGAGTTTGGTTTAACTGAGAAACAACTAAGCCAAAAGGAGAGCTGTGTCCACGGGAGAGCAACAAAGGCCTTACATGCAAAATAATATCTGAAAGAGACCAAATCTTTGACTCCAGGTTAAATGTAATGAGCATCCAAGACTGAGAGAAATCCCAAGCCAGACGTTATAGGCAGACAGTATTACTTGACTAGAACTTTACCACTTAGAGAAAAGGAGGTAACTCCTGGAATGCTTTCAAAACGTGCATCTGTTTGTGCCAATTACCATATACACATAGTCCTAATGAAAGGCACAGTAAGCCCTATTTTTTTTCCCTCAAAAGTTTAGTCCTGTGACAGACTCGAGCTACTGGCAAGTTCCTAGCCATCAGTACAGTTCTTGAGAGCCCAAGGCACTTTGCTTTCAAGAACTCCTTTTCAGACAGAGTGATATGAAGATCATGTACATTTCCAGTTGGAGTTATACCAGAAATGGTCTCTTGAAAATAAACTAAAAATAAATCTATAAAGCCCTGTTCTGAGACCTCTGCATATGCTTTAAAGATCTTGCTGATACAGGTTTCACTGCATTGCTAAATAGTTTTCAGTTAACAGCTTCTAAAACGCTTTTTTTTTTTTTTCATTTTTATTTCAGAATCAAGGAATACTTTTCAGAAATAATCTCATTCTATGCAAAGATGTTACACCAATTCATTAAGGAGAAGAAGTTTCCTAAAGTGGTTTTATGCTACCTAGTGTGCCTTCTTAGACAGTATTATCCTATAATCTTCCTTGCTTAAAAAGTAAATATTGAAAATAGTCATATAGGGCTACAGTTAATCTACCAGAAAATATCTCTATCTTCAGTCTGATTTTTCATACTGAATTAAGATCCAGACCCAGTGAGAGGGTATCCTACCTTAAAGTCCTCTGTAATTAGACAGGTAGAAGCCTGCAAATATGGGAGCTTGTAAGAGTAAAGATTAAACCTGAGTAAGATTCAATAAAATCTATATAACAGCTACAAAAATCTCTATCTTCCAAAAAGACTACACTGGAAATTCTTACACAATCTACAACTATTTTCCTTCTCCTCAGACTTATTCTGAATATTTCAGGCGAGAAGTAGCTACTCCTTTAAACACCTGGAGGTGAAAGGGGGTAATAATGAAGCTTATTAAAATGTAGCTGTGGAATTCTTCCATTCAGGGTTGGATTTAAAACAATGATATAACAATCCCAAAAACTAATATCTTTTTACATTAATAACTATGAATTTCAACAGTCTATATATACATACAGAAATACAAACAAATAGGGACCACACTGTATTCCTAAATGCTCATCAAGCTATGCTATCTTAGCTATGGCACCACATATAGACGGAATCTATAGAAGTCCTTAGCTTAGAAGTCAGGCTAGAAATCTCAGACCACCTTTACAACATTTTTGTTTCCAGTGCTTCCAAAACAAGCAAGCCATGCTTTCTCACTATGTCTTACTTAAACAAAGGTTATAACCACTCTGCTACAAGTGTTGTCAGACGATCTTGTCTCTTCACTTTCCCCAGGAACTTTTTCTGCCCACAGTCTCATCCACCTTTTACTTTAATCATCACTGTTTCTCCTCTGGCTGTGGATAACATCAGCTGAATGAGCAAATTTTACACAGCTCTGAAAGGAGTGAGATTTGTGGTCATCCTATCTTCCTCCTGAATGAGGCTCCACAGCCTTGAGCCAACTGCTGAGAAAACTCTGCCTGTTGCTTTCACAAGCATCATCCTCATGGCTGACAGTTTCATAGTCCATAAGGGCAGGGACCAGCAGTGAAGTGCAGTCCCAGAGACAAAGTGTCACCAGTCCTTACTGCTTATAATTACAAAAGAATGGTTTCTCTTGTGACATATTGGCTCTTACTTTAACCCCAAATTAGGAAATGTGCAGGTCTACTGGCAGAAAGCCAGACTTATTTCTGTATATTTGAATCTCAGAAAGGCTCCAAGGGAATTTGGGATAGTTATTATGTGAGACCCTGCACCATTTTAATTCCTATTTTGGTTCTGTTAAGAAAAGAGAAAACACGTACATTTACCACGCACTTCTTGTCTATAACGGAAAGACTGTGGACACTTCAAGTACTGGTACAATGAAAATTGATACAAATCCTCTTGCATGCATGGAGTTATATATTGAACTAACTTCTTCCACATCAGAGAGGAAATAAGCTACATTGACATGTCATATTGAGTTAACTCCTTCCATACCACACAGGAAATAAGCTATATTGATGTAAGTCTTTTTCAAATTGACTAACTGTACCCACTCTAGGTTGAGTCCAGTTTATTCCCACATCAGCTCCTGGGCCTTGCCTGTTCCAAGCCTGTAATTCCCTGCTAGCTTGAGCAGACAGGACAGCTACATATGCCAGCTGAGAATCTAGCCACACGTATTTATTCTGAGAATTCATTTTCTACTCTGTTACTATAGCGACTGGAAAAAAAAAATAAAGTCACTCCTTCCCAATTTAACATTGTGGAGACTGTACAGCCACAAACATAATGTAAATAAAATCTAACATCCAATTCCCAGCAGCACATCCCTTTTGCTACAGGGGCATTTCTGATAACAGGAATTACAGCCACATGGAGACTTTTTGTTCCCCACTAAAAATGTGGTATCTCTGAGAGCAGATGATGGTTTTATTACTTCTGTAGTTTGGAAAGAGCAGTAGTAAAAGTTAGTTCAAGGCTTTTATGACTTCTTTTGTTCAGGGGAAACTAAGGGAGGAAAAACATTAGTGATGTACGAAAAGATTGCTTGTTTAGAATCAGTACACAGATGCTTGCCTTTTTCGTGAAAGAAAAGGAAACCAGCAGGAGAATTACAATACAGGGCACCTCCCAGGATCTCTTTCACCATTCTCCCCATTTGTGTATTAAGCAACAAGGCAGCTGTTGAACAAGTACTATCAACAAAGCAATCTTCTAGCCCTTTGATTTAGGCTTTTCATATCTTCTGCCCTGAAATAAAATGACTTCTACAATTAAAACACCGAAATCAATGCTGTATCTATTGTCATGTCTGCAGGAGAAAAGCTTTAATTACAACCCTAGTTAGATAACACAATCATTACACCTCCTTAATCTCAAATATAAAACCAGTACCCTTTGAGTGCTACGCCACCCTTTCTTTGATTTTTTTTTATGTGAATGGCTTTTTATCTGAGCACTTTAATTTGCATGCCTTTGCTGCAAGGCAGCTCCCCGTGATACGTTAATTGCAGAGTGCTTTAAGTACTAAGAGATTAACATAAAACCCTTTGCAAACAAGCTAATAGTTTATGATAATTTTTGCATGGCCTTTGTCTGTCTATCACTGGATTGCCTCTAGCTGTAATTTTATAAAGAAGCTGTAAAGTATCATTTAAACAAGTTCATTTACACATAATTATTACCAGAATCACATTATTCAATTTAGATACTCCAGCCTATTAACAATCCATGAACTAAAATGTAATTAAACTGTTTTCCTTTTATGAACCTATTCATTACAATGTGTGGGAGATGAATCTCTCAATTTCACTGGAAATTTCAGCACTCTGTTGTTGGAATTGACAAGTCTGGTGCTCATTCTGTGCTTTTAATTGTATTAAAAAGTATTTCAAGACAGCTAAGATAAAGAATATATTTAGAAAAGAATGTGTAGAAACGCCAAGGTGGTGTCATCCAGAAACATGTATTTATTTCACCCCACATAGTTTACACATTCCTATCAGAGAAAATAAAACCAAGATATATCATTTCAAATTAAACTTCTCAATTTTTTAAGTTTTTAAATAAATGTTTGGAGAAAAAAATTACCGCTAACAAGATTGTTTTAAGTATTTCAATTGCAGTTCTAGCCTCAAAACTTACAGTACAGGTACTTGTACTGTGCAGCTGTGGATATTCCCCTTTGATAAAGATCATCTTAGCACAAAAATTGATTATGTTTCAACAAAGAGTAAAATTTATGTAAGCTGCTCATTTGTCCACCACGAACTGTAAGAGTTCATAGAATCACAGAATGGTTTGGGTTGGAAGGGAACTCAAAGATCATCTAGTTCCAACCCCCCTGCCATGGCAGGGACACCTCCCACTAGACCAGGTTACTCAAGGCTCCAACCAACCCAGTCTTGAGCAGTTCCAAGGATGAAGCATCCACAACTTCCTTAGGCAACCTTCTCCAGTGTTATATCACCCTCAGGGTGAAGAACTTCTTCCTCGTATCTAGTCTAAACCTGCCCTCTCCCAGCTTCCAAACATTACCCCTCCTATCACTGCAGACACTTGTAAAAAGTCCCTCCCCAGCCTTCTGGTAGGCCCCCTTCAGGTACTGCAAGGCTGCTATAAGGTCTTCCCAGAGCCTTCTCTTTTCCAGGCTGAACAAGCCCAACTCTCTCAGCCTGTCCTTGTAGGAAAGGTGTTCCAACCTCTGACCATCTTAGTAGCCCTCCTCTGGACTCGCTCCAACATCTCCACGTCTTTCTTGTGCTTGGAGCTCCAGAGGTGGACGCAGTATTCCAGGTGGGATCTCACAAGGGCAGAGTAGAGGGGCAGAATCACCTCCTTCGAACTGCTGGCCACACTTCTTTTGAGGCAGCCCAGGATATGGTTGGCTTTTTCGGCTGCAAGCACACACTGTTGGCTCATGTTCGTCTTCTCATCCACCGGCACACTCTCAATCCACTCACTGCCCAGCCTGTATCTGTGCTTGGGATTGCCTTGACCCAGGTGCAGGACCTTACACTTGGCCTTGTTAAACTTCAGGAGGTTGGCCTGGGCCCACCTCTCACACCTGTCAAGGACCCTCTGGATGGCATCCGTTCTCTCCAGTGTCAACCTCACCACACAACTTTGTGTCATCGGCAAACTTGCCACAGGTGCACTTGACACAACTGTCCATGTCGCCAACAAAGACCTTAAATAAGCACTAGTCTCAGTACCGATCCTTGAGGAACACCGCTTGTCACTGGTCTCCACTCAGACATCAAGCCACTGATCTCAACTCTTTGGGTGTGACCTTCCAGCCAATTCCTTATCCACCAAGTGGTCCATTGGTCAAATCCATGCCTTTCCAATTTGGAGACCAGGATGTCATGCATCTCCAAAGTTGACTTAATGGGCCAAGAGACTAACTGGAATTCACTCACTCGGATTGTCAAGATGCCCTTGTAACAATCAAAACGTGCTATATTTAGCCTTTCACAAGGCATGGGTATCAAGACCTGTTCACTTATTGTGTTTTTATCCCAATTATCCCAAGTTATGAAAGGAAGAATCTGGTCTGGATAAGCCTGACACTAGGGGTTTCCTTTTATCTTTGAGGACAGTAGCCAACATATACAAATCTCACTCCTGAGTAGGACAAAAAAGAAGGGAGATGGACCCCATAATGACTACAAATACTAACTATCCTTGAGTTTCAATTCTCTCACCCCTGTGTTAGAGTAGGAAACCTATTAGAAATTTCAGCTAAGAATTAGAAGGTGCCATTCTCCCAAGAAAAAGAAAGGCCAGAGGTATGTTGCAGATGAGGAACAAAGCAAAAATCAGGTCATTCCTGTAACAGGCATGAAGCTCAAGTATCTCTCTCACTTTTGGTAACTCCATCCAAACTCCATTCTCTACAAATTCAGTATACCTAATGTCTGATGCCTACCTTTTCAGTTGAACTAAACAGCTGCAACTTAAGTGCATTATGGATACTTCTCTTAAGTGCAGGTAAAAATATCTGCCTTAACAAATTTGTTAATATTGTTTGAAGTTTCTTATCCAAAAAATAAATATGAGCTTTTGCTCAAAGCACAGAATAATGATGTAATAAACATAAGAAAAATGCCAACGGAAATTACTACAGGAGTAAGATGCTCTATAGAGAAATTCTGTTGCAAAACATGGAGTGGATGAGAAAACTCTAACATATTTTAGTCTAAATGGCCTGGGATCTGTGAATCATCAACGCTTATATGCTTAATTATTTGCAGCAGTCTTTCAGTATTTCATTCAAATACTGATCTGAATTTTACCATTTAGATTAGTTCCTAGAGAAGTTAACAACCAGAAACTTAGCAGCTAACTCTGACAGAACAATGACAATGAAACCTACAATGTTTTAATTCTCTCTAAACTCCTGGTCTGTAGGACAGAACGACTGTTTCTCCACATTGTAACCTCATACCATTTGTAGTGGACTTTGCAGAAGCTGTCAGTTACTACAGTTCAGTCACAAAAAAAAATAATTCTGGCATATACTTTTTCCTTCTTTTCTTTAATTTCAATCAGCAAGGGTACAACTTCAATAGGGAAATGGCTGATTTTAAACAAATCCAAGTTTGAATGTCATTCTAGAGCACAGTCTAGTTCTATCAGAACTTCTTCTAGCCCTCATACATTTACAGAAGCAAAGTGAATTGCGTTCCCCAGTGTTCTTGATATTACATATTTCAGAGTCATTAAGAGTTCTAAGTTTTTTTGGGTTATGGTGTTTTGTTGTTTGGGTTTTTTTTTTTAAGCGTCAAGGGAATATAAATTGATTTTGCTCTTTGGATTGTCAGCATCTGCAATTTATCTTCATTGTCAGTGAGTTGTAAGTACTTTAAAATACAACTGATAACATTCTTTTTATATACCTACTCAGAAGTTAATCATCATTGGTGAAATAAGACTAAAACAGTTTCACTGAGAACAGGTGTCAGAAAGGGTAGGTCAGGGATGGCTGCACCATGTCTTAGATGCTTACTCTTGCACAAAAGATCTTTTACTCAATTCCTAAAGTATCCATATGGTTGATATAAAATTAATAACACTTGCAGTGTGATTTAAAAACAAAAACAAAACAAAAGCTCCAACAAAACACTTTAGCATTCCTGTTTAAATTAGTAGCTTCATACTGGTTTAGATAATGGTCTAGGAATAAAATCACTGCATTTCCTTTTGACAACAGTAGGCTTCATCCTCAAAACAAGTTATAAACAGTTGTTCAAATGTGTGGGGTTTTTTAGTGTCATGCTGTTTTAAATCAAACTGTTCCTTATGTAGCAATAAGTTTATGAAGGAACCACGATGTATGAAGAGAAGCATTTTTCATTTTAGTATCTCCCAGTTCATTCCAAACTCCCATTATTTGGACTGTCACCCTGACACTGCCTGAGGTGTATTCCAGCTCTCTCCAAGAGAATCTGCTTTCCCACTAATGGGGCTGTTCTTGCAATGGCAAATGTAATTTTCCACTCCATTACAAATAGTGTGCAAAAGGACCTATTTCTCACTGCACACAGATCAGTTCCCAGTGAAATCCTATTCACCAAATATTACAATAGCAGAATTCACTTCAAATACAGGTGCTTTTTCAGGACTAGACAAACAGTTCCAATCCAACTGTGGACACATCTGAACATTCACTGCTCCAATATTTATCAATGTTAGAGAAAAATACCCAACAGTTTCAGAGAAGAAGCAAGTTAAGTAGAAACTGAGAAAGCAAATACTGTCATGATACTTTCTCAATATACTATTTTCCTACTTCTTTTCTTTAACAGCCAGCCATAATGCAGATTTATGCAGTGACTCTTACTCTCTGGTGTAATTCATCTATATTCACAAATCCATTAAAACACCAAACAGTGGCCTAACTACACTTTGAATGTCCTACAAAGTTCAAAATTAGATGCCTTTACAGCAAAATAAAACTCAAGTAAAAAAAACTCAACATTCTTTAATAAAAAATAGTTATGTACAGCTGTATTTTACATTTATTAGCCTATATTTATTTCTCTGTATCATTACATCATCAAGACAGTATTACAGAAAGGAATGAAAATCATTACAGAAGAACTTATACACATGCTGTGTCTCATAATTCGGTATAGACTGTTCTCACGCAATACTCTTCAGGAAACAGTAACTCTGTACCCATTGATTAAAAGAAATAAAGACTGGGACTCCATAAAATGCAGTGCATAAAGAACTGCTTTAGTGAATTCTATGCCTAGAGTTCTAAACTGGGCATTAAGTTTATAAAAAAAACATAGCAGTTTTCAATCAAAACTGACAGCCTCAAAATGCAAGTTTCCCAGAGTTTTTCCTTTCTACCATGTTACAAAAATAACAGTACTAAAGTAAGTTAAATTGATTTTATGAATCTATCATGAAAGGAATAGAAAAGATACCTCCTATATAGAGTCTACAGTATATATTCTAGAACCATTCACTAGGCAGAACAATTAACAATACACTGAGTTGCATTCACCCATATACACGTCCAGGACTGAGGATACAGAAGGCTAAGAAAGCCAAACAAAAAATAAAAATTGTTTTTCTATTAATCAGGGTTCAATAAAAGAAGTATAAAGGTAATGCTACACTATTCAGGACATATTCACACATTCTAGGTCATATGGTTGTTCTGTTTCAAGGTTTTCAACAGGAACATACAGTAATATTCTCAGACATAGAGTCTTGGGGTACAAAGAACATTTCTTTGTTTCTTGCCATCACCATTGAATTACTCCTAGATAAACAAGCAGCCTATGTATCACGCCTTTGACTTCTTCCACCCCAAACACACAACCTTGGATAACACGTTTTAACCTAATAGTTTTACCATGACAAATATTTTAATTATAATTTTGATGGTTTGCAGAGTCGCCATTGTGACAATATGGAGCCATCTATGTAGATATCTATCACTGTTGACAGCTTTTTAACTAGGTATTCAAAAGTAAAGAAATACTAAAGGATATAAAAATATCACATCTGGGGAATCTTCAAAGACTAAGATCAAATCACCGATCTCAATGATAAAGGCAGATGACAGGTGACTATAGTAAAAGAAAGAATGGTAATAAAGTGACTACAATGGACATTTCCATAATTTATCATGGCAAGAATACAAAAAGTACCTTTCTGTAGCTCATACAATGTATACCATAGAGCTATTCAGCTTCTTTAGACGGTACATAGAACAGTAGTCAAACACTTCAGGCAGGCACTTCAGTGACTTAGTTATCAACGTCTCCCAGGCAAATACACCGACACACTCAGTGAAGTAGCATGGAATGACAAAGCACCAAAACCCTTGACAAACTGCAAACGCAGCTGACTCCTTAACTTTGAATGACTACTCAAGCAAGCCCAAATATGAATGCTTTAAATATTTTTCCATTTTGTTGTATCTCTGCATTTTAAAATGTTACAGTTAGCAGGCGCTCTCAAATTGTCCTGTCAGTTCCAGCCAAGAGATACAGTAACATTACCCCTGTGAATAACACTTGGCTCTAAATTTTAATAAGGGCAAACCTTATTCTGGAGACAATAGAAATAATTTCAATAATTTTACACCTTGAAATAATTTACAAAAGTTTACAGGAATATTCTTATAGGAATGTGTATTTGCAGTCATCAGAATAATTCACTAAAAGAATCACTTGAAAGGCATATCAGCTTTCTTTCCAAAGGTAATGCCTCAAAGAAAGAACCTTTGAAAGACATTTTAAAGTTAGAAACCTGACTTAAGAAGCAAATTCTAATTTGATTAGAAAAGATGCTTAACCAAATATCCCAACTATAATGTAGCTATTAAAGAGGTGTCATCCCTTTGATTTTAAGCAGTTTACAACTCAGAAATAATAACTTTTTCTTCTTAAACTAAACATACTCAAATAAGTTCTGTAGTTAAATGACAAAGAAAGCAAACACCCTTACAATTCAGTATTGTCAGATATGTATGATAATATAGGTGAAATAGAGAAGTTACATTTATAAATGTCTCTTAATCATGATTATTATAGGCTATATGACTATAGTCCACCTGCTTCCATAAGAAGGTACAATGTAGATGTACCTAAGTACCATAAAAGTGTGCTTATAATTCTTAACTCTCATAAAGTTTACTGGCAAATTGCTATTTTATATAGTCTTGATTGGTCCAAAAGGTTAGAAGGGACATAACTTCTCTGAAGGACACCCCATGTATTTATACTGTTCAAAGGGAGCATTACCTAGACAAGAGGCTAAAGCCCAGTAAACCTGATCCACTACATGGATCTACCACAGTATCTTTAGATGTGAGTTGGTATGTAAAGGCTTCAGTACTTCAATGTCAGACAGTTGCGCTGAATCACAGAATGGAACAGAATAAGGAAAATTGGGGTTATTTTAGTGCTACAGATTGTTGCTGTACAATAGCAACAAACCAAAAGCAGTGAAAATATAGTGGAAATACCAAGTTATTCAGATATCTGCTCAGCCTGAGAATAGTCTTCTATTCATAATATTTCTGGCATGTTTGGATTGACCTCCAAAATTATGTCTGCGGGAGTTTGCTAAAGAAAAGAATTATGAGGTGGAACAACAGGAATTATAAACTGTGAAGTATATATTTACAAATTACTGCTACTTTGCATTTTGCTAATAGTCTTAATTCTAACAGAATTGCTATGCAGCTCATTACTTAGGGCAGTCTATCATTTTTCCCCCTCTTGTACTATCAATAGTTTAAACCATGGTATAATTAATGTAATTAAGTTATTAATAAAGATTGAAGGGGTTGGACACTGTGTGAAATACTTAATTTTGTGTATCTTTAGCTGACTGACTGTTTAGGTTTGTATTCCAACTGGCAGTCAAATTATGTGTAATTAAGCCAAAGCAGAGATCTGTCTCTCTTTTAACCAGTGATGATGTCAGACAGATTCATAATTCTGGATGGTGGGTGGTAAATCTGCCCACTCTTTTCTATCTGTTGTATTTTCCTATTATGCTTTATTCATGTACTGCATGTAACAGTGTATTCATACTTTGAATTTCTGTATTAGTCTGTAATGCAGAACAGATGGTTTTGCAACAGAAATAAAATGCTCTGAATTTATCTAACAACAAAATGGATGAACTCTTGTCCTTACACAATTTATTCTCGTGCTGTGGTAATCAGAGCACCAGTATGAAACTGCTTGCTGTCTCATTGTTCTACTTCCTCACTCAACATCTGTACAAAATCGCTTCTAGAAAAAAAAAGTTACTTGTGTCTTACTCTTGTTCAGGGCACATACTGCACTGCAGCATATAGAACTTGGAAGAGATGGGCATTATTTGTTCTACACAAAATACTGGAGTTGGAAACCGATGCCAAATCTACCTGAGAATCCTGGGCCAAGTGTTGGCTGGTGCACAACAACTAAGGTAACTTGTTGGTGTAATGAAGACATTTCTTGAACTCCCTAGCTGTTCTAACACCCTCCTGTGAAGACTTGCCATTATGTTAATGCTTGGAGGCTACTATTGAAATGTGCACACATGCTTCACATTGCCAGCAGCACTGGCCCACATCAGTATCTCACCTGGAAGATGTGCCATGTTTTGTTAAATTAATAGCCGTAACTGATTTCAGCAGGCCTGAAGTTGTTCTTACACTTGTGTAAAAATGCTGCAATTTCAGGCTTCTAGGGGACTAAGACATTTGGCTGTATCTTCTTGAATCATATCTCATGGATTCTAATGATACTTTTTAAATATTTTTTTTTTAACCTCAGCAGCCTTCCAAAACCATCTAAAGCAAAACAAACAACAGAAATATATGGATCAAGTCAATAATAGTAACAGGTCTTAAAACCATTTAAGGTACATCTTCTGCAATCAAGCATTGAAGGTGCCTGACATTAAGCCATGCCCTGGCTTCTAGACAGTCAAGAGTCATAAAGCTCTATATATTTATCAGCTGCATCAAGATGTCATAGGGCAGACAGGGCATACAGACATTTCCAAGAAGTATGAAAGCAAGGTGCTCACACTATGAATGAAACAACTGAAGATTTATATTTGTGATCTTTCTATCAAACCCCTATTTATAACTACATTCTTATAAGGCATTTACTCAAGGGAACAAGCCTTCAATCCAGTCAAAAGTCAAAGAAGCTCCTAAATATGAGATCACTGGCTTGGGTACCTCACAAAAAGTAAAAAAATAAAGAGCTTTACTATTCTTATTCTTCCATATAGAGCTTTTTTTTTTACATTAAAAGGCATTTTCCAATTCATAAATAAAAACTTTCTACACAGCTGCAAAACGCTGTCAAGAACAGCCATCAATATCCCAACTGTTGTCTACTAAATGATATGGAAAGTAAAATTGAGACTAGAGAGAAAGCTAACTTAGCCACTTATAACGGACTTGTAATAAGCTAATGATTTTAAATGCAGCAATACTGTCAGTGACTGCACAGTTCCCCAGACTGCTAAAACTTCTTCATAGGCTTTGTCTTTTACAAACACAAGGAGCATTTTCTACCTAAATTTACCATGACAGACAGAAGGTATAAACGCATGAAAAAATCTCTCAGCCAACCACCACTTGTATTTCAACTCCTAGATAGATTTTTTTTTGTTTCTCTTTCATTTCAGGTCATTAAAGACTGGGACATTTCAAGCCAAAGTGACTGTAGTACGAATATCATGTGGAGCTCGTGAAGAACTTTTTTAAATAAAGAAATGTGTATCAAATTTTCAGAATATCCTTTTTATTCAGTGAGAAACACAGTGGACCTTTACCTTGTTTACACTCTTGTAGTTGTAAAAGGTTTATGAAACACTGTAGAAAGATGACCTCACTTCTGAGGCCCATCAATAAGAGCACTTTAAGTTAAGAAACCCAAACTTTCTGCCCACCCCTACTATTCCCATTAAAGGCTCATGAGGCGCTCTGGTCAATAAAAGCAGTTGGAGATGTCCTTGATCTTTCTGTGGCTTTTATATAAGCCAGATGGCTTGGCTCTGGAACATCTCATAATTTAGCAACGTGAAGAATTAAAGGAAGACTTCAGAACTAGCAAAATTAAACTGCATGACAAAGAGTTACCAAAAAGCAAAAATCATTGGGTTTTTTTGCTAGAATGTTACATATACTGCAGGCTCCCAAATAAGCTCAGAGAAAAATAATAATGGGATGAAATAGTATATTTCAACAGTTCTGAGCCAAGGATTTGAAAGTCAGGAAAAAAAATTTCCAAAACTATTTTTCCCCAGTAAGGCATACTTTGTCCAATATGCCTACCAAGCACAATAGCATACATTTGGTATTAGTTTGGTTCACTCATCCCTTACTCTCAAGACTGAAGTGTTGCTGATATCACATCAGAATCATCAATATCACGATAATAACACAGTTAGTTGGATTATGCTATGTGTTAATAGAAATTAAATACTGTGTATAGGACTAGAGCAAGGAGAGTGTTAATGAGGCACCATTATCTAAATAAAACACATAATAAATAAAAATAAACCTTTGCACACATATAAATATTTTCACCAAGAAATCTGAGAACATTTCTTATGCACTAACTATGATGCTGGCTCTCAAACAACCTGAGAAATATATATTTAAGCTGAAAAACTCCTCAGCCAGAAGTTCAAATTCAATTTAATCATATGTCTGGTTTAGCTCACAAGCTCTTTTAGGTACAATATTTTCCTTCATATTTGTTTAGCACCACATTAACAATCACACACCTTTCTCATGCTATTGGAAATTATTTAATAATTGTTCTCAAGACAGAGAGCTTGTTTTGATTCTTTTATTTACTCTACAGTTCTGTTACATGTCATACATTGGTGTCATGTTTGAATTTAATTCCTGCCCTCCAGCAATATCCCATGTGATTTTCTCTAAGATCTTGTGATGGTTATTGAAGACTTTGTTTTCAGAGAAAGCATTAGTCCTCAGTTTTAAAGAATTGCTTGAGGTGGAAGAAGAATTTGAATTATACCCTGCTAAAACTGACAAAGTGAATTATTACTGTTTATAGTTGTGTTCATTAATTTTACCTGTGTCCGCCCATCTAGATAATACATAGAGACATTCTATAAGAGGTTGCAAAATAAAATAAAATATATTAAAAAAAACCCACAGCAATTAGAAATGCCAGGATTAATGTTGCTTATGCAAGTGTAATTGAAACCTCCTTCGTACAACTACTCTTCACCTGACAGCACTACTAGCAAACCTAATAGTAGAGCAGAGAGTATAAACCTTTTCTCTCAGGTTAATACCTGAAATACAAGAAAACAGTCCCCTTGGTTCTCTAGTGATCTATTCTATTTACTTCCTATTCCCAAATGCACTGTGCTTAGACCTAGCAAGACAGGAAGAATGTAGCTGTATAATTATAAATTTGACATAAGATGCAATGCACACAAGGAGGAAAAAATTGAAGGAAGCTATACATAACATTGCACAAACATTGAGTACTTAATTTGATCCCCTAAAAGATATTTTACTATATGCAATTTCCTAGATTAAAAGAGGTTGCTGCATACTAATATGTAACTAATAACACTAATATCTTGCAAAGGTCAAAAATAACCCTGATAATCAGTACCTTGATATGCACAGCCAAGAGGTGTATCATGAACGCAAAACTGTAGCTGCTCTACTTTTTTGAACCAGACAAAGGCTACTGAGTGGCATGCACATGTCACCGTAGGACACAAGGAAATGTCCAACACTCAAAAAAGATAGGGTCTAATAGGAAGTTTGAAGAGGAATTTTTAGCAAATGTCCACATAAAAGCAAATTTCTAGACACAATTAAGCTGCATTTATGTTTCCCAAGCAGCACAGTCAATGCTTGGCCAAGTTGTAGGCACTGAAAATAGGCTTTTAACAAAAAGTAGGAAATACAATTTGCTGTACACCTCACACTCCATTTTATCTGCACAAAAAGATACATGTGTTATTATCTGCTAATTATTACCTTGCTAAATCTTTTCAAGACACAAAAGTGTACTCAGCTCTGAGAATTCTGACTTATATTTACCCAAAAAAGAACAAAAACTGATATAATTTTGGATATATGCAAACCCAAATCCTCCCACTGCACAGCACCTATATGTAAATGTGACCAGCAAGAAAACAGGATGCCCAATGCTCTACATGATACAGAACCTGAAAAATCAGAACTGTAAAGATGGCTTGTTGCATTTTCTGAAACAACTTGTCCCTTGGTGGTACCATTATACATTCTCAAGACTGATTAATTTTATTCCATCTACGGGTGTTAATTTTCCATTATGCAAAAATCAAGAACACAGAGGAGCAAGTGCTGACTGCAAAAGCTAGCAGGAGGGCAGGACATGCGTGCTGTACTACATATAAAACACGGGATGGACTGATAGATTATCTGTCTTCAACATCACAACACACAACTCACAGTCTGCTTCACTGTATAAATCCAGTATCGTGTAATAAGGATCGCCTGCTTCAAATCCAAAACCCAGTCACCTATGTCTTAACAATACCACATACACATCTCTTCAGCTGATAATACTTACAATTCTAAATGATAATGAGCTAGAAAGGAGGAGAGATTTCATTTTCAGTCATCAAAAAGTTTGCAATTAGTTTTGGGTAAACATAAACAGATATTCTTGACATAATTATCTGACAGTATGAATTACCTTCCCTTAGGTATTAAGGGTTATAGCTGCCTTCTATTAGTATTACCCAAAGACTTGACATGCATCTGAAGAACTTATTCTTTTTCACCTGTTAACAAGTAGTCAGCTGATACACCGCCCATTTTCCAGATTTCACATCACTAACAGTTGTCTCATATAAGCCTAAACCCTCAGTATAGGCTTCATGTAAGAATTAAAAAGTTATAAAGTGGCTTAGCTATAGCTTTTGAGTGACTTTTGATCCACAAGCTAGCTAGCTTTCTTTCCTGAATAAAAAGCCATCTTCTAAAAAAACTGTACTTGTGATTTCATTCTTTCTTCATATGACAGAGCACATTTCTAAACAGAAAAGCTGATAAAAAGGAAATAAAACCACACTACTAAGAGGAATGTTACAGAAAAAAAAAAAACCAACCCCCCAACAACCAACAAAACCAACAATAAAATTAGTTCATTTAAATTATTTGCTCTGATATTGTGCTTTTCATAAAATAAGTTTGCTTCTGCTCCATAAGTTTTTTTACCTTCTTTGTGATCTCATAAATTAGTGCACATTAACAGTAAAACAAAGTAAGTTCATAACAATAACACTGTGAAATATCACAAATAATAACTATGATGACGGAGTTACAAGAAATGCAGGTAATCAGCAAATTCAATAAAACATTTTCAAAACCCTCCATGTAAATTAGGTGAGTGTACTTCCATTTCTAACATATTTGGATATTTGAAAAACTGTTTCTATCTTTCAATAAGACTATGGCTTGGGAGCCATTTTTTAACATGCGATTTGAATCTTCTCTACACTGAAAGTAGCACAGAACTTTGGCCAGTTATTTGCTCAAAGACTGCTGTGCTCCTAGAAGGAGCACATTGCTGTCTTCTTTGCTTTCACCATATATTCTCACAGAATGTACCATCAGCCTTGGCCTCACAGCTCCTGATACCGTCCTGGTTGTGGACCCTATCCTTCTCGATATTCTCAGCACTACGTACTGGATGACAGGTTAGGATGTTCCAGGATGACTAATACATCACATACCAAAGATTTAATTTTAGAAGTGGTTAAAGAATACTCCTGTATAAATCTTCATTTTTAATAATTTCAATTGAGATGATTTTAAAGAATATTTAAAGGACAGGGAAGGAGAAAAGTACATTGAAGAGGAAATAATTGTAAGTGATAAGAGAAAATAAGGATGCTATTTCTCAGCTTCAGACCTTCATTTCCTACAAACACAAAATCAGCTAAAAATAGCCTACATACTTACAATGTGGATGTTTACACTATAGACCAGTGCCTGTGGGAGCTATGAAAAACAAACCAATAAAAAGGAGATTGAATTATTTGCCGTGGAAATATGATTTTCATCAAATATACTTGCTTCTGTTCTGTAAGTTTTTTCCCGTCTCTGGAATTTTATATAGAATTTAGCATATTTACATTCACAGCAAAAGATTAACATGATAAAATTTAACAGCGCCGAAGCAGGCACTATAGTCTTGGAAGTCAATAATTCATTAAATATACAGCATAATATCAAGACAAGTTTTGGTGTTTCTTGTCTTTTCTTTTAAAAAAACAAATATATGTTTTTATTGACAAGCTTTTTTCTGTCTTAGTTTAAAAAAATATCCACGCTTATCTGCCAAAACTTTTACAGAAAAGTTGCCTCCCAAGTGCTAAGGAGGAGAAACTTTACTTAAACTGGGTATTAAAAAACCCCAACAAAATAGAACAAAAAATCCCAAAACCAAAGAAACCCCAAGGAGCAACAAAAAGAATAAGGAAAAAGCTTAACATAAAATTCACAAACTTGGGAAAGAACTAAAATAGAAACACTGTAACTCATCATTACAAAAAATAGACAGAGGCAATAGCCTCCAAAACACCCTTGCTGTGTACTTGCCTTTCCATAAGGTACAGATTAATGAAGGGTGTTTGATTACGTTTCTGTACTTCAAATGGATAACCTATTACATTTTATACTGAAAATTCTGTTTTGAATTGATGATAAACAAACAATATAACAATAGGTATAAGAATGGAGCTATGTGATTTCATTAACTCAAAGAACTCACTAAAGAATTTTGATACACAGTGTTACAAACTGGCCTGATTTATTACCTTATCCATGAAATTCATAAAAGGAAAGGGGCAGAAAGAATTTAATATTTACTGCATTCAACACAGGATGATTCCATAGTCAAAAGTTATAAAATCAACACCTAGAATAAAAAGGATGTGTCACACTGAAAAACAAACTAGTGAAAATTACACTCCATTACTTGTGATTAGAGTGGTTTTGTTTAGTTTTCATTATGGAAATGCTTTCCAGTTACAGTTCCCACACAAAAACAGTGTTTTGTGTGAGGAGGGTTTTTTGTGTGTGTTTTTTGTTTGGTTGGGTTTTTTGTTGCTGTTGTTTTTAATTTGCAAGTACCATACTATAATTAAATAAAATTGCCCGTTGACTGTGTGACATTGTGGGCTGAGCATCATTTCACCAGTCCATTAGGAGATGCATTTCTTTGGCTGCACTAATGCATAAATGACTATCCAGGTTAATACCCCATGACTTAAAGGTTATTGTGACAATAATCCAACTCATAAGTGCATTACTTTTGAAAATAGCTTCTATTGTTATTGTGATATAAGGAACGTCACCTTCTTAAAAAGATTTTGAAGAATAAGACAATAAAACGCCAAGGCTGGAACTGAATGACAGAAGGACCAAATATGTGATTAAAAACATTTCGACTAATTATTAAAACAAAATTATTCATTGCTGAACATCCTGCCCTTCAAGCATGATCACAAGCAGGCATATCGAGTCCTTACTGAATTTTCAGGCCGGTATTCATCTTTAAGAGATCCAAAACACTTTGTACATTGAAATTCACAACAGAGCTCTATCTACAAGTTTACATATGAGTTACCAGTATGTCTCCAACATAAGGAACAGGCAGATCGTTTTAGAAGTCTTCCCCAGTCTTTGCTTTTCTTTAACGTAAGCTCAAGACAACATTGTAAGAATAGTTTCTTTAGGTTATTTTAGTTATGCATAACGAACCTCACAAGCTACAGAGGCACAGACCCTGTCAGTATTCTGCTGATAGTGCTGGAAAATCAGAATGTAAAACTTGCTTCTCTGTTATAGCAGTGAACAAACAACACAGCACAAGAAAATGGTCCTGGAAGACAAGTTATTTGCAGGAGATAAAAAAGCTATGTGACAATCAAGGTGACAACAAGATAACCTTTCACTTTTCACAACAGTTGTTTCCTATTAGGCCACTTTGACAGGGAGAAAAAGTTAAATTCCAACAACCAAGTCAAGCTTTCAAACAAAAATATGGGAACATGGCTAGGAGAGTAACTTAATGAAACTAAGCACCACACTAGTGATCACAACTCCCAAGATCCAAATTAAGCACATCTTACATCCTTTCCTACTCAATCACATCTAACTGATATCTCACTACAGCGAATTCAGGGTTTTATAAGCCTCACCTGTCCCATATCTAAAGTCTCCTCACCAATTCAACCACTGTTCAAAATTTGCACTTCTTTTCTGAGATTCTGTTTATCATGCACCTAAAACTGAGGCCATTATAGTTATTATTTTGGTCAGATTTTATTTTTTTTATTTTTATCTTATTGCCGAACATTCCCCTTTGCAGGAAAATATCATTGTCTTCACATAGAAAGCTGACAAAAGGAAATCCATGTTTCTCTGGTAATAATGGTATCACACCTGAGTATCAGTCCTAAACTGAGATCTCAGATGTGTTTTATCTCCAGATTCAATTGATTTCCTTGGAGAAGCAGCCACCAAACACTGAAAAGCTTCTTTTAAAAAGTTTTTCAAGTTTTTAGTCTTTTGGGGGTTTTTGTTTTGGATTCTGTGAGTTTTGGTGGTTTTTTTTTTTTAAAAAAAAAAACAAAACAAAACAAAACAGCAAAACTCTCAGGTGATAAAAATTAGATTGTCAAATCTTGAAAAAAAGGATACGTTCTTGAATTCAACTTCTCAGGCTCCTCTCAATGTAAAGAAATGCCTTTTGAAATGTGACAACCGACAAAAGCAAGGTACTAAAAATTACAGGAAGGAGTTGCAAACCATGTGGAAATAACTTCTTTTGTGCAAAGCATGTATGTATGATTTTTTTTTTTTTTTTGGTAACTCAGCAACAGTATTGTTACCAGTTCATGTTAATGCTTTCAGTTACACCCAAATAAAAAAAAGAAAAAAAGTTCTAGTTGCAAACCTCTCAAGCTGAGGAATGTATCTAGCCTAACTGTATGGTCATTTCAAGTAACTGGAAAAAATATTCAGTTCAAAGTGTACTTCCAATAATTTTTTTCATGCAAGTAATTAATCTGAAATCAGACAGTGGGGGCAGGGGCGGAGAGGGGGAGGAAGAATGGGAGTGTGAACAGGGAGGGAGAGAAAAGACAATGTCTCTGTAACAGAAGGCATAATAGAACAGAGAGAGATTCCAAAATTATTGAATTAATTCTGCTCGTCAATGTTGTAGAGCTAGTTAGCCTGTCAATTCAAAGACCCATTCTCCCATTCCTTTAAGTCCCTGGCATGGGTAAACCAAAAGCTGGATAATTGCTACTGACAGATATGGTCATGGGATTAGATCCTGCTAGTATTACAGAGAAAAAGCACTACTTCCACACTGCTGAAGTGTCTCTTGAGAAACAGATGTTGAGTACATTTAATTCAGTATTCTCATTTCCCCAATAAAGGTACAGCTTTCACCAAGGCATGAAAGTAATGGGCAAAGAACTGGTATTGCTTTCCTTAAGTTTATTTTTCAATCATCTACTCGTTTTGTCTCAAGGCAAGCAGGGTTAAAAGTTATTAGCTACTGAGAGGGTCACATGAGGAAAACAGCAACATCAGAATATATTCAGATTGGAATAGAAGAAAAGCTTGTTTGGCATCTGGTACAGAATAAAAGTAGAGTTCCCAAAGGACGACAGATATGAATAGTTTTCTGCAGAAGGATGACCATCAATTAGTATTGCCAGGTGAAATGAGCAAAAGATTGAGATTCCTGACAGTTAGCACTGGTCTTACCAACTCAGAAGTAAAACTTCTTCCCACTCAGAACCAGCTTAGAACTGGTAAACTGAACATAAGGAAAATGCAGCTGTCAAAACACACCTACTGACTTACAGAATAAAGAGAAACATGTAAAACTAGACATGCCCAACATACGAGATCAGAATCCAAAACATATAAGGAAGAGTATTTTCCTTCTTAAGTCTAGGCATATTTTGTTTATTAAGAAACATGTTATTGAATAACCATCTGTAAACCAATATTATAATATATGCACACATTATGCTCCATAATCTCTACCATACATCCATATGGTGGCCACTTGTAACAATTTCACTTTTACAGATAATTACACTAGATACAACAGTAGATTCAAATGGCAGAATCAGAAAATGCTGGTGGAGTTTACACTACTTTTTTGTAGTAATTGATAATGTAAAGTAGTAGGCTGCCTATCCACTTTTGTCTAGATGTTTTGACACTTTTCAAAGTAACAGTTCATTGAACCTTTGACCTTTTCTGTTAATTCTCTAAAAGTACCTGTCTTGTCATTCCCAGTACAGGTGTGGAGGCTGCTACTGAGTTTAATACTTGGGCAGAAATCAAGCATACAACTTCATACATCAGCGACGAATATTTTGCAGGCTCAGTGAGTTCAGCTCCTTGAAACACTTGGGACCAGTGGCTTAGGCTGGTGACCATAGTTTACTCAATTGTTCAGATGCATTAAGGGTTGTAGAATTTTAAATATTACAACAAATAATGTCTCAGTTTCCATGTGCACCTAAAGTTGGGGTACTTGCAGCAACTACTTAAATAAGAATGCAGCAGAAGAGAGAGAAGCATGTTTATCCTGAGCAGAGAAAAGTGTCCCTAGAGAGAAGAGAAACATTCTGTGCATGTTGCAAAATTCACAGATTATCACTTTGGCAGTACTTACCCAATTTTCGACGCTAGACATCCTTCTAGTCAGAAGGACTCAAAAGGCAGAAGATGACAACCTGTTTGGAGAAAATGGTTCAATAGCAGCCATTTTCATCCAACACAACTTCTCTTTAACAGCCTACAACTATTTCTGAATGGGATAACCACTGTTTTTGCAGGGTTAATCAATCATTATTTAAATAATAATTATATAAACCCATTGCCATGTTTTTCCTACTAGCTGCTCAATAGCCTTGCATAATTTAACATATAAATACTGTAAGCCTGTCAATGAGTCATTATACTATAACTATCTTAAAAAGATAATACATGGCATTCAAAAGTATCATCTTAGTTCAATATTAAAGAAGTTCCCCCACCTCAAGCCCACTGGATCTTTTTTTTTTTAATCCTGGACCCACATTGTCTCTATAGAGTGAAGTCTCTCTCTTTTCTTATTTTCAAGACCAGCAGCATCAATTTCTTCTCTCAGAAGAAACCTCCTTCTTTCCACCACTTATGAAGGCTGGATTTTTGTCTGTTCCTTGCTCCTTACAACAACCTTCCATGCCTTTATTCCTGCTGCAAACTCCCTGTTTACTGGTTCTTTTGCTCCTTGCCTGCTTCAGCTTATGCTCAGGTGGGTTTTCTAATGAGCAAGCTACATTGCTTTTAAGCAAGAACTGATCTCTCACTACCTCAAGGGTCCCACCTAACCAACAGTGAGTGCAGCACTATGGAGTGTAAACAAAGAGCTTTTCTCTCTCTGTGTTCAGCCACACAGGGTTGTTCTTTTTTGTTGTGAGGTGGGGTTTTTGGTGGGTTTTTGTTTGTTCGTTTGTTTGTTTATTTTAACAGAATATATAGTCCACATAGATGAAATTCAAAACAAACCAATTAAACAGTTCAGCCATGCACCAGATGGGTCACATTTTCAAAAAAGAATACATACTTTATTTAGTTAATGAACTTCAGATGCAGTGCTATTATTCTGCTTCTTATGGTAAATGCCTGGTTTCCTTAGAAGATGCAACTCTTGTTCTCCCAGAAGTCTCTCTCATAGAGCTTTTAATACTTCACAAACCCTACTTCTTTTATAGTCATAAGTCACATGGCAATATAAATCTTCTCTTGTCTCTTGGCTAACACTCATGTGAAGCTTTTTATATTGCCTTTATTGCTAATGCCCAAAAGACAACAAGATCCTGGTGTGAAATGCTTATATACAAACTGGCCAAATGGCATAGGCAAAAAAAATGGTGCTTTAACTTTGTGGACTGAAGCTTATGAAAAAAAAAAAAAAAAGGAAAAAAGAAAAGCATTAGGAATGAATGTGAGTGTATACCCACCAGCAAAATTATACATTTATGATGACAGAAAACCAAAGAAAAAGGGTTTTGGAAACAAATACACACGGATCCAAATCCAAATGTATAGAGGTCATAAGCAGTACTTCCATGTACTTTATCATCCACTGGATTGACCTCACAGCTCCTCTTTACAAGTGAGTGTCTAACACTTTGCTGCAATTTTAAATTCAAACTAAAGATGAATAGTAAGAAAAATTCTTGAGGCATTATGAGAAGATACAGTGGTCTTGCTTCTGTATTTTGAGGGGTCAAGAAGGGAAGGAGAAATCACCCACAAAGACGAAGCACAGATCTTTGCGGCTGGTAATTCTATTTTGCTGCATCAGCTGTACTCACCCTGAAGGCCCACTTTGTTAACACTCTTAACCACATCTACCACTTGAGAAACTCTTGTAATTTACACTTCATGTCACAGAACACAAGATTTCCTCACCAAAACACTAATTAACATCACATGAATATGTTTAGTAGCTTCTCATCAACATGCTGGGTGGCATTTTTCTGTAGTGAAACACTGATGGTGATATTAAAACAAATTTCCTATCCCAGTTTATTTAGTGACATCTTTGAAAAAGTTGTACTAAACTCTACAGGAAATGGGTCATATATATCTACCAAGCAGGCACTAAAAGAGGAGGTTGATTCACAAAACAGTCCTTTAACTTGCGTGCTTATTCTTCAGATTCTGTGCCATTTTGGTTCTGCATTTTTAATAACTGAATTTCTTAAATTAATCAGTGAATATTAAACTGGTTTCTCTTTCATCAAAGTTTTTTCTGTTTTATAACAGCATCTTGGTCTTATTTCAGAGAAGAATGACAGATTTATAACTCCAGATTGAGAATTTATGACAAAACCCATAGTAAAAATTGCAGGTAACAGAAATGAGAAAATAGATGAAAATTAAGAGGCAAGAATAGGAATTGGAAGAGTCTTATAATAGATACACATAAAGGCCCAAGTTCTAATTTCAGATGCTCAACATGACAGTTCTAAAAAGTAACATCCCTGGAAATTGTTTAAAAGGCATAAGGCCACTCTGAAGTTTGTGAGGTGAGCTTATCGCTCAATTATGACAAACCCCAGAGCTTCAACAGAGTAAATCTTAAGATCAAGAAATACACTTAAGTCCCATCAGCAATGATTTGTCCCAGACAGTTCATACATACCTACATGAAGGAAAACTGCAACAACATCTATCTAATTCCCCAGAAGGTGATACAATTGTTTTGTGAAGCTTGCTAAGTACCACTAAACAACAGATAGATGTCTGAGAATGACACAAAATTCTGAAAACCTGTAATTTGTTTCTCTAACTAAGCATGTTAGTTTTAGTGGGGACTCTAACATTAGTTCCTTTCTATCAAATTACTGTTAAACTATGGTCTGTCTTATACATTCGAATGCTGAGTACATCATTCATTTCCAGCTGTCCCAACAGACTCAAAGACATGCACAGTTAGATCAGACTCCAAGGGAACATAAGCTTTTATGCATCAGTCAACAACTAACTGATGAGGTTAAGTAGAAACTTTACCCAGGGGCAGGCGATTTCAATAACTGTCCTCTGTGGAGTTTCATTGAGTCTCTGGTCTGGAACTGGCTGGGATCTGACAACATAAAATGACTGTGCAAGGCAAACAACCACTTTTTGGTTAAGGCTGCAGGAACCACATATCCACCTCCACTGACTGACACATCTGCAAATTCTCCAACCAATTTGCTGAAGATATATTCAAATCGGACCAGTTTTAGACAAGATACTAGTTATAACAGAATCTACAAGAATAAAAAAACCCTAGTAGAAACAATGCAGTGCAAATAAAATAGCATATATAAAATAGCTGCTGAAACTGCAAATGAGGCCAAGACTGAGGCCTCTCTTCAAAAACACAATTAATGTATTTAAAAATTAAAATCTTTCTGTGTTTAAATTTTCAAAAGTGTCTCTCACTGCTTCCAGTTTATATTTAAAAATAAAGCAAACTTAAAATATTGCTAATGTAACCCAGACACATGTTGGATTTCAAGATACACAGCCTTATCTACAGCTAAATATTTATGCAATGGATCTAAGACTGACAATGAGCAGCCTGCAAGGCTTTTTATAAGACATCCTGAGCAGCAATAAATGTTAAAGAGTAAACCTCACTTTTAAATACTTTTCACAGCATTTGATTTGCTTTTAAATATAAGTTCCAATATTGAGAATCACAAATAATAACGCATTTACACTCAGTTTTCATACTTGTTTATCAAAATAAGCAGCCCTTTTTCATTCACACAAACACTCAAAACTCAGTTATGTATAAACATCAATTTCAGTTTAGGTCAAACATACACTGAACCAAATTGTTGCTCCATTTATGATTATGTCAACGAATGTAATTTGCAGAAAAAAGTTTCAGAGGTCTCTTGACTATAGTTAACTACTACACAACCATTTAATACTGTTAAAATACATAAGACTACAGTATATTTATACAACAAAGATCAATTTTTTTCAGTAGTGCCAAACTGGATCAACTTTTTGCTTTTTTCTAATTTTTAAACAAAACATAGATTTAAATAATATACAACAGAGAAAGGATTATAGTAATGTAGCCAAAACTTACATAATAACTCAAGGAAAGAGGTATACGATAAATTACTAATCTCACATGAAAAGTATTTATTACATTTTAGAGTGCAGTATTCTGTGCAGACCTGATTCAAGATCTCATGGAATGGATCTGTTCAAAGCACTAGATTTTTTAAATGCCATTTAAAATATTACTTCATGGACATCAAAAAGATGGATTAAGGATGAATGGAATAGACAAAAAAAGAAAAAAAAATTTACATGATACAAAGGCCTCTGTGTCTTCAGGAACCAAGATATGAGTCAACTCTTTTCACATACTGCTTGAGTATGAACTGAAGAAAAGTCTGGTATCTTCTACGCACACATATGAGAAAGATTACTGCTGTGTTCAGTGAACCCTTGCCCACATATACATTGAGACTCTCAAGGGAAAAGTGGGTCACACTCTAATCATAAAAACATAGACTTGTATGAGAAAACATTTTATTATCCTTTAAACTTCTGTTTTTGCAGCTGCAAAACAGCTTTATTAAGAGAGATAACACATATGTGATCATCTGCCATCGTGGTAGCGCCTGCGCAGTATTACACTGTTAATACAGCTTTTTTTTGATGATGTTACTAAAGTCCTAGGGACCTCTATCTAACACTGTTAGTCAAAAGAGAACAGTCAGTAAGCAGTAAAATAGGTACATCTGAGGAACTTGCTGATCCACTAACAGTTTAACATTTGCAGAGGTAATATACAGCATATTAAAGGATTTAGTTAGATTTAGCTGTTGCTGCAAGCTAGGAAAAAAATGGACAAAACGGGAAGATGTAATAAAGTTATCTATAAAGCACAGAACCCAAAACTCACAAAGGCCGGCACAGCTCTTGACATCATTCTTGCTGAAGAGAACAGGACCACTTGTTTAATAAGAACTTTCACATAAAGTAAGATATATAGCAGCACACTTTAAATATGTCCTTTATATTACTTTCCAAAAAGAAAGAAAGAAAAAAAAAGTATTATTTCTGGAAGAGAACAAATATATTTACATTGACCAGAATGTTCCAAAAGGCCTGAAGGCCTTAGAGGTGAAGAATTTCATCCTGCCATTAAATGACTGCCTTGCATTTCACAGCAAAATTAAAACTGATTCTCCAACACCATAAATATCTCCTACATGATTCAAGAGTGAAACTAATAGCAAGCAGCCGCTCCACACTTGTTACGCAACCTCAGAACTGTATACCTGTGGAACACAGAACATTCCTTTCTGCCATACAGTACTAAGTCCCATCTCCTTTAACAGCCAACAAAAATATGTGCACCTTGCCACATGTTTAAATTAGGTGAATTGACCAGACATATTTTATACAAGGATAAGGAACTGAAAGGTCACTCCTTGTCTTTCTCCTCTCTCCCCTTTTTAAATGAAGGTCAATCCAACAAATATAACTCATACAAGGTTTTTACTTTTTTAGTATCACTTCCAGTGTTAAATCAATTGTTAGTCATGTATATTTTGTCTGCACTTTGTTCACTTAATCCATAACTTTAAAATTAATCTGTGACTGAGAACAAAAGAGCTTATCTCAGTGAAAAAAAAAAAACAAAAAAAACCCAAACAAAAACCCACCAAAACCCAGAGAATTTAAGTTCAGATGTTTAGGATGTGTCAGAGAACACATTTGACTGCTAAGTACTGTTCCATTTAAGCAGGTTGAATTTTCTCTTCAAAGCTAGGGGTCCCCAAAGAAAAAACATTCTGGCTATGGTGAGAAAAATACAAAGCTACAAACCACCATAAAGCATATATGTATGCCGACTGATTTATTTAAATTGAAAAAGACATAAGTGCATTTATAAGAATTGCTTTAGGTTTTGTATTTATCAGTGTCCTCAATCTTACCTCCATTACAGTCCTGACAGAATAATTAATTTCAGTCAATCAATCATTTAACAAAAACTCACAGGTGACCTCAAAATAACATATAATCTACCAAGAACCAGTCACAACAACAATCTTTAAATTCCCTTGGAAAGGAAAATTCAGTCAGCTATGTGTGGCTTGGAGCAACCTAAGCTGTAAATCTCTCTTTTCTGATCTCTTCATATAGATGAAAGAGTACTGCCGCTCTGGATTACATCAAACAATTATGTGTTCTAAAAACTCAGGGAATCGGGTTTCAGACAGATTTAATCATTACCAATTAACCGCATCTTTTGCTACCCTGTTCCACCAATGCCTATGAACACTCAAGAATCACTTTAAGACAATCCTTTACATTTAGGTCTATGGACACTAAAAGGCCTGCTTATATTTGTCAACAAATCCAGGTAGAAGTCACTTGCCTGACTGAAAAAATACCTACCTTCTCCCTCTACTGCATACGTTAAAAAATGTGGAACAGGCTTTGAACACTTGAGTCGGCTGCTACTAGTGTGAACACACATAAGGAACAGTGGATATGGATTTCATGGTTTGCTCTGGCAACCACACAGAGAATACAGACATTTAAATTACCCTTGCCTTTTTTAAGGACATAAACTTGTTGTACTGTCCTCGAAACTAGGAGACATTCTCTTTAGTAGTACTGTCTTTGCTAGTCTGAGATTGACGGTATGCTTTTTCTAGCTTGCTTACAACAGCCTTTCTTTTGAAATTTCCCACCAGCACGCCACTCCCAACAGGAACAACAGTGCAAATACTAAAAACTACAAGATATGATCAGCTGCCAGAATATTACCACTACGGGGTCAATCTGAGAAACAGTAGATGACACAGTGGTAAAAATGCTGATGCCTTTTCTGTACTACAACTCTCATCATTGCTACCCGCAGCAGTGCTTCACCAAGGAGAAGTTTTATGAAAACCTTGGTGTAGATAGCCACTCAGGGTTGCAACAAGATAATATATAAAGTCATAACAGTCCAGAAAATGTGAAACTCCTGGAACACAAAAGGCTCAGCAGACTAAATCCAGGAAGATACACTGACTATAGTTTGTAATTCAAGCCAGCAATGCAGTTGTTAGCTAGACAAAAATTCTTAGTAAAATTTACTTTTGTTTTTAATTACTCAAACAAAGCACCTTGTGCCCAAGGGCACCACGCTTTGATTTAGGAATACTAAATTGTCCTCATATTCCCTAGCAGGCAAAAACTACTAGACAGCAAATCTTTCACAGCAAACCTAAAACCAAGGAAACTGCTCTCAAAGAGACAGCAGCAGAGGAAATCAATCCAACAAAAAAGATGAACCCCACCTCTTCAAGGCTGCTATTATATCAAGAGGCAACTAACTGAGTTGTTGTAAACTCAAGTATACACAATAGGCAAGGATACACTACAAGCAGATCAAGGAATAGTAGAGGTAACATTAGACCAAGGAACATAGTTATGAAAACTGGACAAGCCTTTTGATGTGCATATCATTCTTCACATCTGAAGCAGATTCAGCAACATTTGATTTAAATACCAGAAAAAAGATGCAATAAATTTAGCCAGATTATGCAAATCAGTGAGATAATCTGAGAGAAAAAACAGTTAATATCTGTGACACAGGGATAAGTGTTAACAAGATGAGGGTGCCTGGCTCACACACACCTAAAGCTGTGATTTTACCTTCCCTATTTGTCTGCTTCTTTAGGCAAGTAACTACTTTGCCTACAGCTCAAGCAAGCCTGGTGAGACAGCTGAACTGAAAACTGAGAGAAGACTCATACCTTCATTATAAACATATTGGAACTTCAGCAGAATGAACACGTTTTGAACTGGCAGCAAGTATTTCAGGATTCAGTTTGGTACTGCCAGAGAGACTGTGCCATGGCAAATAAATACTATGGCTTTGACTGTACAACTTCTTGATGTTAAACTTCTTCTACCTGTCACTGTTCATACAAACACTAAGTAAAATCTCACAAAAAGTTAATTGCTTGAAGCCATTTCTTCTGAAACATAATGACTGATTACAACTGCTCCAAGGAAAGTTTGCAAGTGTATATGGGGTGTAGAATGGCATAATATCTATATGCTACCCATAAAGCAATGGTTGTCTTTTTCAAAAGCACCCTAGAAGCTCCTTCTCCCAGCAGAAGCACATATGTGTGGAAGGATGTTATTTTCCTGAAGAAGTCTCCAAGGAGTTCTGTCTTGGAGCACAAGGAAGCATGATGTGGAGCTCCATTATCACCAGCACAGTTCTCAATCACCAGTATAAAATTAAGCCAAACCCATGAATCCAGTAAGCCTGACCATCAGCACACACAGACACAAAAAATTATTAAACAACCTTCCCAGTTAATAGGCTATACAAGCCTGTTTCAGAAACCACATATGGAAGCTACCCAGAAAGTTACTTTTGAAGCATCAAGTTTTCATTATCTCCTGGACAAAGAAGAATCAACCAGTCGAATACTAGACTAAAAAGCTCAGTGATCATCACCTCCTCCTCTGGTGGAGAAGGAAAAGACAGAGAGATAGACACATAGTTTGATCAGTCTGAACACAAGACAATCTTGAATGTAAGGCAATTGTCATTTCTTAAGAAAAACCCTCAACTTTTAGAAAGTACGTATGCTAACACTGATCCATATCACACACACACTTGTCCCATTCAGATTTGCTACAGAACTAAATTGCTTACAGTTTTGAGTCCTTTGCACCATAGCCAGAGATCCTGCCACATGTGATGGTCTTTATTCAGTCCAGTCACTCAGAAGCTGTGAAACGATGTAGTCTAAATCTTAACAGAGCTATGCCAGAAACCCAGCCCCCTATTCTACACAGACCTTTAAGATTTTTATTGGGTGTCCTAGTTCAGTTTTTGCTTTTTCTTTTTTTAATCTGAAAGAGATCAGTACAGCTCTTTTCCAGGACGCTCTTCAAATGTGCTTTAACTTTTTATCACAGCAACTCAACCTAGAAAGGATGCAGTAAACAACTGCATGTAAAAGTTGAGAAATCTTTCATACTCTTTTGGTGCAGAAAAGTAACTTTGTACCGACCAGGAGTTCTGTATTCGAGTAAAATAAAATGCCTGGTGTTTACTTGACAGAAACAAGTGATGCTATTTAAACTAGACAGGTTGCAATAAAACATTTGAGCTACCAATTGCTGACTGCTTACTTCTACATTCCAGCCACAAAATGTTGGTACCTTGATAGTCATTAACCACTTCTACTGCCTCAATGAATCAGCCATGCTGCAACAAAAAGTGAAAACTACCACTTTGTTTCCCTATAAATGTAGATTGCAATACCCAAGACAGAAATAAACTAAGCAGCACTGCTGGGCTGAACTTCTGAAAATTAAGTACTTCTGAGATGATTGAAAATTCCTGGAACCTGTATTTTAACTAGGCTATCACGCTTCTCTTTCCAAGTTACAAAGGACTTTTGGGTTTTCACGGTTTTAGTATTTGATTGACATGATTGCAAATTTATTATTCTAAATGCAAAATTCAAAAGATATGAAAATTAGGGATATTATATCTTGTCTACAGTGCATAGTTAGGATCTAACTTGCCCTCAGGTTAGGTTTACTCCTGAGCAGCAAGTTTTATTTTTATACTTTAATGCACAAAAGTTGTTAGGCATAGACCGTACAGTATACAAACATGCGTCAATATAGTATACCATGGTTCTATTGTACAATAGTATAGATCCAGACAAGTCTGCCTTTATCATGACTGATTATTCCTTAAAAAAAAAAAAACCAACAAAACATTCTCCCTCTAAGCATAACTAATTGTGATTACACTGCAAAGGCAAGTGGTGACTTTCTCCAAAGTTAAATAAATAGTTTTGCAGGCTGCAACTATAAAAACGTAACATCTCTATAAAAACATATGTTGGCCCTAGAAACTGTACTAGGACCTTTCCCCAGTGCTCATTTAAAAAACAAACAAAAAAACCCCCCACAAAATAAAAAAAATAAAAAAAAAACAACAGCAAAAAAATTTCTATCTATAATTGAATACCTGTTCAATCACTTATTTATGGATTCCCTTGAATTCAACATTTTGTCTACTCCTTTATAGATATTAACACAGTCTTGTGATATATGTAATATATTGCCCACATTTTGGAGAATTAACCCAGAGAAGAGAGAGGGCTGACATTAACAAGTCCACAGGTTTAGAGCATTTCAATCCTTAGTCTAATGTGAAATAGGATATTGCTGGGTTTTTAAAGGTACTGAGTATCCACAATTCCACATAGTTCATGAAAGATGCAGAGTCACAAAAAAAAAAATAACATATCTCAAAGTCAGGTAGCCAAAAAAAAAACTCACCAAAATTAGCAGACACTTTAAAATGTAGGCTTCAGTGATTTGACTCTAATTAAATGGAAGCTGAAGTCAGAGCCAGGATTAGAAGCCACAGGGGATCCTTTGATCTTAGTTTCTCAGACTAGGCTGCTTTTCGCACTACCGCACTTTCCCTTCACTTCAGCAACTCTTATGCTGCTTCTTTAGCAGAAGAGCCAAATCAACTACAAGCATGTGGTTGGGAAGGAATTTTTGGCATCTCTACAAGCACCCACAAGCGGCATTATCTTCAACAGATGAAGACTGATATTTCCAGTCACAAGTCCTCCTAAAGCTTTGGTCCACTGGACCCTCACAGTCCATATTTTTCTGAGCATTTTATACAGGTCAAGCATACTTTAAATTGTTTACAATTACACAGTGCCACATCTGAAATATATGCAATATGGCATTGCAGAAGACAATAAATAAAACCTTAGAAAGCTAACAATATACAGTTACTGCAAAGCTAACACTACATAAATATACCTGGAGGGCCCTTCATACTCTGCCTTTATAAATAACCATTTCTCCATCTGCCACAAAGCCCTTTGCCAAAATTAGTACAGACATTAAGCTCCTGAGAAATAGCACGAGGAAAGTTTATCAAAATGTGTATCTGAAGTTCACAAGCTAATCTTGAAGGAACAAGTGTAAAAGTACTCTTTAATGATCTCACTGCAAAAAGGATTTGTATTTTGTCTTTATATGCCAAAAAATAAGTATGGAGAAATAGAAAATTTTAACTAAAAACAATTTGTCAGAGAAATATAAACGGGTCATCAGGAAACTGTAACATAGTAATACATACAAAATTTAGCAGAAAGCTTACACTTACTACAAAGGCCCCAATCCAGCACTTGGCACATTTTGTGTCACCTCCACTATAAGAAACTGAAAACAGAGCTTCACTGAGCAGGTAAGGCTACATGAGGGTGCTATGGCAGCACAGAATTCATGCAAATGTCCCCAGATCACCTGCTTTCCAAAAAAAGTGCAACTGTAAAAAGAGGGCTAAAGAGAAGGCTTTCAGGTACCTTAGCTCTCGCCATACCTGAAAGCAGATGTAATTTAAAACCTACTTTAGCAGCTCTAAACTACACAGGAACATCTTATTCTGTTACAAAAGGCCCAGAATTAGGCACCATATCTCTCTACCAGCGTCAAAAATCATGAAGGCTATTTTTAAAAGTCATATATTTTTAAAAGTCTGATCATTATTCTCAATAATTCTCAACCTCAGTACATAGTAATAATCTAATTAAATTACTTTCTGAGCACCTTTTGTTTTCCACATAAAGTTATTTTTGAAGCTACTGAGCAATGTATACAAAGATTGAACAACATGTATTAAGTTGTAAGCAATTCAGTTTGGACTGGATCTGTACAGGCTATTTAGCAATTTCAAAGAATGACTCACTGATTTTCAAACCATTACTACATGATACAGACCATTCAAGATCTTTTCAGTGGACAGATATGTAACAATGAATTAGTGCTGTTTATCATGGAAAAATTGCATTTTAGTGCAAGTACTATAACTTGCTAGGAACGTCAAGAGTGACTAATAGTACCATTAGTTTACAAGATTTTTTGCTATTTATTGTGTTGGTTCTATACATACAATTACGAAAAACATCAACAGATTTCCTGCTCAAGATGTACATTAGTCAGTCAACATTCTTTTTTCACAACTTAAAAAGATATCTTTTAAAGATATAGGAAAGACTAAGCACTTTGAGTGCAAATTTTTGCTAGCATTGCAGCTTCTACTGTGCTAAGCAGTAGAAGCAGTATCTTAAGTTCAAGAAATGTGAATTAGCATTTTCTTGTGAACAGTATTGATTGTCCAGCTTCCAAAAATTTTGTTGCACATACAGGTGACAAAAGCATTTTTTCAGATCAACAACATTTGACAATGTCAGGAAATTTTTATACAGTTTAAATGGAGAGGAACACCCTCAACCCACCCCAGAATATCCACATGTACTTTTGCAGACATGCTTTACACTGTTTGCTTATGGTATGCAATACTTAGAAATCTGTCCCGACTCACTTCACCCTGAAAACTCAGCAGAATAAGTGACTTCTGCCTTCAAAAATTTAGAGATGTCTTCTCTCAAAAGGCTAAGTCAAAGCTCAGCTAGCTAATCTTGCAGAGGGCAATTTGTTTAAACCTGTACTAGCTCCACTTTCTGACAATCTGTACTGTAAATTTCTCATTAACCAAATGATATTCAGTCTGAAATATTAATATCACAGTCATGAAGAAGGCAACAAAAGATAATGCTAGCCTGCTGTGTCCTTTTCTCTGGAGCATAAGCTGTTGCTATGGTTTTGGTGATTTTAAAGAACTACCTTTTAAAGAGTGACCATTGTATCAAATCATAGAATCATTAGGTTGGAAAAGATCTCTAACATCATCAAGTTTGATCATCTACCTAATACCACCATACCCACTAAACCACGTCTAGAAGCACTACATCAACACATTTTTTGAACACCTCCAGGGATCATGACTCCACCACCTCCCTGGGCAGCCTGTTCCAATGTTTGTCTACTCTCTCGGTAAAGAAATTTTTCCAGATGTCCAATGTAAACCTCCCCTGGCACAACTTGAGGCCACTTCCTCTTGTCCTACCACTAGTCACTTGGAAGAAGAGACCAACACCCAGCTGCCTACAACCTCCTTTCAGGTAGTTGCAGACAGCAATAAGGTCTCCCCTCAGCCTCCTCTTCTTCAGACTAAACAACACCAGTTCCCTCAGCCACTCCTCATCAGACCTGTTCTCCAGACCCTTCACCAGCTTTGCTACCCTTCTCTGGACACGCTCCAGCACCTCGATGTCTTTCTTGTAGTGAGGCGCCCAAAACTGCACACAGTATTTGAGGTGCAGCCTCACCAGTGCCGAGTACAGGGGCACGATCACTTACCTGGTCCTGTTGGGCACACTATTTCCAATACATAAGCTGTCAGCCACCTTGGCCAAACGAAATGCCCGAAAACTCTTTCCAACCAGCCCAGCCCATTTGCTAATTATGTGTATTTTCCTTATTTGAAATTAAGAACATGAGTCTAAATGGTATTGAAAGCTCTGCCAAAAACATGCAATAATAGAATGCAAAATGTCCAATGCAACAGACGCAGTCATTCTCCATAGCCAGTGGTATGTGAGCTTATAAGATGGCTGTAACCTTATAATCATTGTGTTTAGAATAACTTAAGAGCAAAAAAGGAGAATTTATCAAAGTTTCCTAGCCTGTTTGGGGTTGGGCTTGTTTTTGGCAACACTTTTAAAGACACTCTTACTATCAAGGGTCACCTCTCTGAAAACTGACCTCTCTAGAGAGAGGTTTTCCTGACTTTGACAATGCTACAAAGAAAGGAACGCTGCCTGAGAGAGAAAGAGAGAAACCATAATAAACAGAGTTTAAGTCTGTCTAACAGTTGTATTTAACACTAAGAAATAACCTGGAACAAATAAGAAAATGCTCCAATATGGCCAGCATTCATTAGAACACACTAGTAGGTGTCTAATGAAACAGAAATTTTGTAGAGCATTTTAGCACTTTACACAAGCACGTTTCTAACGACATTTTGGTTGTTCATTCTGGGAGGCACCATAGCCCTTACAAAGTCCTTCCTTACTTCTGAATGCCATAAGAGCTGAGAAAAACTAGTAGTTTTGCTTATTATGTGAGACAGTATTTTTTAAATTCTAACTGGTGAGCAAAATATACTGCTATAAGTAGTAGTAAGCCTTATGTTCATGGGGACAGAGTAGAATTTTGAGAAGAAAAGCCAGACCTTGGAAAGATATTAGGATTGGGAAGCTGCTTTTCTGGATTTAGTTAAAATTTCATGGGCACTGTGGGTAACATTTCTAGTTTTGTAGCTGAGTTTTCAAAGAATGAGATGTTCTCATTTTGCCCAAGTCAAGGAGCTAAATCACTTATAAAACTCTTAGCAAAAATAAGTGTTTTGAGTCAATGTTGCTCTCTGCTTTGGGACTAAAAATAAAATCGTTCATTCAGAATGTAAGTGAGGGAAAACACAAGCTCCGCAGAGTTTTCAAAAATGCTTCTTCCTTCTGGATTTGAAGCTAAGCTCACTATTTATGAGAAGTCTTGGCAGAACATAAAAACTTGAAACAAGACAGTTGCAAAGAGTGTCAACTCTTCACCTTGTGTAAAATGATAAGTCTTTCACTACAAAGGCATTGGCAAGTCATTAAATACATGTATATAAAAAAAATATTTCTGTTTAGTACTCAAACACACAAGACTTTTTGAGCCATACAAAAGGTGCTTAGCCTATAGTTCCCTAAATTTGACACAAAACAAAATTGCGTGGCATCTAATTGAAACTGGCCAGTGAATGGTTTCAATACTCAGCAATTTGGGAAAGACGCAGTAAAGTCAATGAAAATTCATTTGAATAGACTTTAAATCAGAACAGGAGTCAAAAGGATAGATGAATAAACTTGATTAATTTCTTCATTTCTATGCAACTAACAGTACTAAACAGTCTCCTTGCTAATATTTAAACTTAAATAAGTGACTTATTCTGTGTGTGATCGCCAGGAGATTAATCAGGAAAACAATAGAAGAATTGGAAACAGTCATCTATCCTACAATCTTATCAGAAGTTATAAATTTACAAAACTCACATTATGTCCATACTACAATAAATAGGGCTTTACAAAAGGATCTGATCAGACTCCCTCAAGTTAGAATGGTGGCTTCACATGACTTTAATTTCTTAACATGCCGTATGATATACAAGCAAGCAGTTATGTGCAGTTTTCCTCATTTACTCCTATGAATTAGTGTCTGTGATTTTATCTACAACTTCTCCTTTGTGCATGCAAGTGTGTGTGTTGTCATGCCCCAAGCAGTTCTGTGGAGTTCTCAGGGTTGAAGCAGTTCTTTTATTGTAATCAGTTTTCACTATAGTCCTTTGATCTCTCTCCATTCTTTGTATACAACACTTCATCACCTTTATTTTCTGTCATAATTGCATGTGAAAGATTTCTCCTTTGATAGACTCTGAATGCCAAATCAGTATTGAAAAGAGTGTTGAAAAGTGTCATGTGCTCTGTCTGCTTTAGAAGGCATCCCATACACCTGTTGAAGACAAACAATTTTTCAGAGATATGACATATCTATCATCCATCCACAGGATATGAGCTGTTTGGTCTGCTTAATAGCAAGGGGCTATGCATAGCAAAATAGTAACTGCTGAAAGAAATGTGTAGCACATTGCAAACTGTCTGGCAGCCCTCCCTAAACCTCGTCTCATTCTGGCCTGCTGATAATTCACAGACTGTGTTCCTGTGCGCTCATCACTCCGGCAGTAAGAGTGGTTAGATGGGGCCCCCTGTCTCTGCTCCCTGTCACACTGTCATTCAGGTGTGTCTGTCTGCCATCACCTGCTGACAGAGCCGCATGCGTCTCAATTACAGAATAGGCCTCCATTCGCACTGCTGATGAAGATGTTCAATCTGTACTGGCTAATAGCATTCTCCCTTAGAGAAGTGTCTTTTGGGGCTTGTGAAAACAGACACCAGCTGAAGTCTGTTGGCTGCTACAGAATAATATTTCTCCTAATAATTTTGGTAAGAAAATATCAGTGGCCAGTCCTTTTCTCTAAAATTCCTAGCCTCTGCCATCCCCTGCAATGGTAAAATACAGTGAATGGGTATAGAGATTCCCTCCCACCCCACCTCTCCTTCAGTCTGAGGACAAGTGATTAAGCAGTAAAGCTGGAAAGCTTTATATGATGCAATGTCAAAGTAATTTATTCCTCCTTTATATTACAAACTCCATTCATTTTTATAACCAAAGATGGTTTTAGCACTGCCAACAAGGTAGTGATGACATTCGTACTCAGCTTATTAAAAAAAAAAAAAGCCACAAGGAGGGAAAATTGTTGGAAAATGATAATGTCAGATATATTATTGATATGTATGTACCCCATATAACCAGGGAGGGTAACAACACTCAGTGGCAGAGGAGCAATGGTACATGAATTATTATTGTCTATATGCCAGATTTTCTTTTTGGTGTTTTAGATTCCTTGTAGATTCAAGTTTTAATACCTATATGTGCATCAGGAAGCATCATGTTACAAGGATTTATATTTAGAAGTGATATCTGCACTAGGATTAAGCAGCATGACAAAAAATAAATATACAACCACACTCTGCAGGACCAAGGTTTAGAAGAACAGTATAACATTAATGTTATTAGAGTTAGCATTACTATAGTAGTAGTAATAAGGTGTTATGCAGTTTATAAGTGTTCAGGATAAAATGTGAGGTTTCCTTCTTATACAAGGTAGGTTATTAGGTAAGATCTTTCATGCACCTATGAAATATTGTAGCATATAAACAGAAATTATTTGTATGCGGTCTTGGCTAAAAATGCGGGAATGAGAAATGAGCACTATGGAAAGAAAGGAATTGCAAGCAGCAATTTCTATTGTTAGGAAAGTTAATCCTAGATCTCTTGAAAAAAAAAATGTTTTTCAAAATCACAATTGTATATTGTGATGATAATATCAGGCTGTAAAACCTAATAAATTTAGGGACATGGTTTAGTGGTGTTGATAGAGCTAGGACAAAGGCTGGACTCAATGATCTTGAAGGTCTCTTCCAACAGAAACTGTTCCATGATTCTATGATTCTAAATAAGTTGCTAGTGTTGCTGGGGCTCTCAGTTTCCATGTAGAGCTTTCCATTTGGAGTAACAGGTATCTACTTCAGAAACTGAAGCAAGTAATATCCACTTCTTTACTGAGTACATATATAGAATTAGGAATCCTGTCTGGAATCCTCACTCTGTCCCAGCTTAGGATCTAGACATTTGCTCTTTTCTGTGGTAACTGACAAAAGATCAAGCAAGTTAAGCTGATAATTTGTTCTGAAAAATACGAAATTTATAGACATAATTTTAGTTCACATTAAACCTTTTAAAAAGTAGATTCTTCTCCTTCTAATTACATTTTCCATCTTTCTCTCTACAATTAAAAAATACTATATTCAATGCTTTTCAGACCTACCAGTTACTCCTCTTGACCAATAGCACTTTTCTCCTTCCCTTCTGACCATAAACTTCCTTTAAATTGGGAATTGTCTTCAGTTCTAGAAATGCACTTTCATTCAATACGCTCTTAAATCAATAGTGCTTCATCCACATATTGGAACTTTACAGTAAAATTAAAGTAATGGGTATTCATATTAAATAGAATTAATTCTATTTTTTACTTTTGCCCAGGTGGATACATTTTTGTTCATATTTCTCCATTTCCCAGCACTCACAAACAATATATGAGATCTATAACATTTAAACTAAACAGCTCACTTCTCTGACACCACATACTGGAATTAAAAATTATAATATCCATCAACAAGCAGCCCAACAAAAGTAACATACTGAAAATAAAGCTACAGTTATCTTTCTCTGACAGTATTACAAGGAGACATTGATCTACCTGCCATGTATATACAAATAGAGTCCTTGATACTTACATCAGGGCTCCACTTAGCATGTGTTCAGTTCTATTCAGTTCTACTCCTCTATCAACAACCTTATTTATGTACTTTCTTAAACATGAACAAACTGATTGAAAGAATAATTACCATAAACTAGAGAATACTGATGCCTAGATTATTTCTTCTTGAACTCAGATGAGCTACTTGCACAAAATCCTTCCAGATGATGACCCTTAAAACACCGGAAAGCAAGATTATTTTTCATCAACAGGGAATACTTGCAATAATGAATATAGAAAATGAAACTCAAGGACAGTCATGTAGTCCCTCCCTGGATTTAATCTTTTCAAAATTGAAGATATTAAATTAAGCTCAAGAGCATCCATATACAGCTAGAAGAAATGAATAATTATAATTGGGTGTGAGAAGTGAAAGAGGAAAGTAAATCTAGTCCTCTCTCCTCCCTTTTTTAATTTTTAAAAGGCATGGTTTGTCACCTCAGCTCAACAAATAAGAAATCTTAAAGGTGAAATTACTTCATAGTTAAATTTTTTACTTCTCTACTTCTTCCCTGCCCCAACGTGGACATATATGGTGATCCGCTAATTTGTTTTATATTCAATCCTATTCCTAGTGTTGTCAGAGGTAACTGGGCTAAACATCCAGGCAACTAAAAATAAAAATATGCATACCATAAAGGCAAAGTCACAGTAACAGGCTGTGTGGCTGCCTGAATTGTTAAGGAATACAAAGAAGGAAAGATTTACATGTATGGAAAGGATGTTAAATTCCAGGTGGCAACCTTTCTGCATAAGTACAATTCACTCTGTGCAGTTCTGAGAATTTTAGAAGTAGCTTAACTTAAAAAAACAAAACAAAACAAAACAAAACAAAACAAGAATTTACACAGGGAAGGAAAGGAAACCCTGAAGTAAGGTCAATGTTTAGGGTCTTCCTACCTCATAAAGTAGGATTAGATGCAGTAAGAACCAAAAGAGGAAGAAACTTTTCAAAGAAAAGGAAACATGATTTCTCTGTCATTGTTGATTCATTTAAATGGCAATACACGAGACTTGGACAGAGTCTTTCTCCCTTTTATGTTTCTCCAATTAATCTTTAATAGATATTCTCTTTTTTTGAGCCACATTTGAGAAGTGTCTCGATTTTCTTTGTTTTTTCCCCATATCTCACAGATGTGTCTCTGTTTCTATCTGAACAGTTTCTCAGGACTGGAAGATGTGTCTTTAAGGCACAAAAACTTCTGACTATACTTTTTAGTAACATTAAAGCACTGTAAAATATTTAAGAGTTTCTAGTTTTGATCTCTGTAAGCTATTTTTATATCAAAAAGTATTACAGAAAAAGCAACTGTCAGCTATATTTATAACAGCAATTGGGAAGATTTAATATTTTACATAAAACTATTGTTTAGTCATATTAATGATTACACCCCTTAGCAGAATACAGAAGCGTAAGAGAAAACACTTCTACACATAAAAGTTAAGAGCTGAGCTGACAAGACAAAAAATGAGAAAGAAAACAGAGGTAGACGGTGATTAAATCATTCACCCAAGGCTACATAACAGGTCAAAAGCAGAAATGTGGACTGAAAACATAACAAAGCTCTTTAATGAAAAATTAGTATTAACCTCATTGCCAAAAATCTACAGAACTCATAATCCTGGCACTTTCCAATTATTTTAAACATCTACATGCACATGTGTGTGTGTGCATGTAGATGTAATCTGGTGCCTCTTGGCTACTCATGAGTGTTGCTCACACTCCCATAGGATGAGAGAACTGTAAAGCAAAGCTGATCAAAACTGTCACCCTTCGGCCACAAGAGTCAACACTCTTGATTATTATGCCAGAGGATGATCAGGGTGCATATGCTGACATTGTGTAAATCATTGTTATTTATTTTTAAAAAACACTTCATAAATTATTTTAACATGAAAAACGTTCTCTATGAGAGAAACACTTCAGGAAAAAGATGACACATTAGAACTATTGCATTTTTTTAAAAAAAATTTATTCACCACAGCACTGAGTATTCAGTGTGATGTAACTTGAGTTATGGACTCATCTCTCTCAATACAGCTTTCTCAGTGTACAGAAATGCCAATATTGTGTAGTGGTGCTGATGTAATAAACACAACTGCAAGAAAATGCAGTCTATAAGAAATGAAGGGATCCATAACTGCATAGCATATTTAAATGAATAAGCATAATAAATCCGTGAATACAGACTTCGTCTACCTTGACACAAAAGCAAACCCAGCAAAGATGTCATTAGAACAGAACAATGTGTAAAAAACTCAGTATCACATACTGCTCCTCCAACTCAATGTTTACGGTCATTTTCATCTATTATATCATTACATCTTTTCTTTACTCAAGAAGATCAGATCTTCATTTGACTGTCTCCACATTCCTTACAATCAGATCCCAGCATCTTCTGATGACAGAAATCCAGCAGCATTTCACAAGAGCCTTCTAACTGTTAAAATACTGTATACTTCCATAAGATTGTTATCAACAAACATCTTCTGGTAACAGACATCCAGAAAAAAATTAAATTGTAAGATTATTTCAAACTCTTACCTTGCTAAAACTAACAGCTCTCTGTTAATGAATCAAGTCTTCACAAAGTTGGTATGATCTCATCTAAGAGACTGCCCATGCACGCCATAGGCTGAGGTACTGCATATTTATATACTTCAGTTAGATGAATTCATTGTATTTACCTCTCTGCTGAGATTTTATCTCCTACTTTTAGTATATTAAAATATCAAAGACATTAACCTCATTTTTGTTATTGGGCTGCTGACGGTCTACCTGAAGGACAGGCCCAGTCTTGCATAAACTACACGCTCAAAACCTTTATGAAAAGTCAATAAGCTTTGCTTTCTTGCAGGAGGAGACTTACCTACCCGAAGACCAATTTGATTCATGATGCCAGGAAAACTTCCTTAAATAACAGTTCTTATTTTCAGGACCTTGCTACTAAAAATAGATATGAAATATACCAGCATTCAGGCTGGCAAAATAGGTATTTAAGTGCTGGAAGTTTGCTCTGGAAAAGTAAACATTCTTCCATAATACCATAGGAAAACTCATTTTGTTTAGCTCCTTCAAGCTGACCTATAATGCAGAAGAATAGTTGTAACTAGTGCACGTGAAAACAAGAAAACAGCATGAGGTACAGAAACAACCTTCATTCTTTAAAAACAAAACAAACAAACAAACAAAAATAACAACCCCCACACAACATTCTAAAGTGGTTTAATTTTAAATGTTAAAACCTATTCAGTTACACAGAACAGAAAACAGATGAAAGATAGGTACTCAAGTCTACTGTATCATCATACTTTTTTTAAAAAAAGAAACTTTTCCCACCACTCACAATTTCATCCTAAGTAAGGATTCTCTGTATTCAACATACAGATTTCCTAACTGAAACATGCAGAAAGCAATCTGTAACTATTGATCTACTGCTTTAGCTGGAGCTAATCTGCCTAAATTAGCCAGAAGCAGACTGCCCTGTCATACCCTCACAACATTATTGCTTGTTTGAAATTTTTTGAAAGACATTCAATTTGGCAATAACAATAGAATGAAGTAATAGGTTTATTCATTTATATACAGACTTGAATAAGAGAGCATAACCTCTTCCTAGCTCTGTTATCAAAGACCTGTCTCAGTGGATATTATGCTTTATGTTCACTCAGTAGGATCTTTGCTCATGCTGAGAGCCAGAAAAATGTCAACTACGGCACAAGTCAGGAATGCTCAAACTCTGTTCAATGGATCACCACTGGACCATATTGTTTCACCCATTGAAAGTGTGAAATGTGCTTATCTGATTCGTGTTCATCTTTGCTCCCCTGAGTTTTCCTTCCCCCACAAGAATGTTTTAGCTATTTGATGATCAAAATTGGTAAATAGATAACATCTTGCCTAACACCGAGAAGACAAAGCTCCAGATATCAAGGAAACACATCTACAAGCCCATGACACATCTACACGCCCAGGACACATCTACACGCCCAGGACACATCTACAGGATTGCTCCTTACAAGAGGAATTTGCATCAGAAAAGGGGCCCTGGCTTGTGCTCAGGGAGGAAGATTCAACTAATGCAAAGAAGATTAAGAGCGATCACCGGAGGTGTAAATGAATCCCGGGAACTTATCACCCATCACCAGAGGTGTGGGTGAATCCCGGGAATTTATCACCGTGGGACTGCCCTTCTCAGGAGGTTTGATTAATGTGTGTGATTTTTGTGTATATGAACCGATGTGTCTTGCTAGCCCGTTGGAAAAGAACACGCCTGTTATGAATATGTAATTAATGAATGCTAGACTATAAAAGAAGTTGCTTTGTTTTTCACGGCGTGCATCCTGGTAGAGCAGAGACTCCCAGCACACCCAGCACTGTTTGCTTATCTCTATTCACTTAATAAATTGGAAACTTTGTTTAAAAACCTGGTTTGGGACAAAATTATTTATCATAAAAGTATTAGCTGTAACTTACATTTTAGGCCTCATCTATGTGTTAGATTCCTGGTTATGAATCATGAACAGACAGCTTCAGTCACAACATCAGTCAATGAAAAAGTCACTTGTACTTCCAAGTTAATAGAGCTGATTGCAACACTACTTAAATCATGCAGTAATCTCTGAACACACCTCACAGAGCAACATTTTATTTTCAAGGAACAGAAAAACAGAAAATCTTGTCTCAAACCTATGGCAAGTGATGGAATTAGATGGACACTATAGTACAAACGAAATACAAATAAAAATGGTCACTGCACCAAAGACCTTGTGACATCTTGAGTTCCTTCAAACATCTAGAACATACACCTTTTCTAAATATTATCTTTTCAAAGAAGTCTTTCCAGAATAGTTGTCATGCTGATATCATGAAATCATGAGTGAGAAGGAAGTGAGTCAGAAAGACTTCAGATAAGCAAAAAAAAGGTGTGATCAGTGCCAGTGTTTCAAAAAAACCCCAAAGGTTAAACTTCTAATTTCAGGACAACCTCACAAATAGAAGGGAGCTAGAAAGAAAACACTAAAAACTCCCACATCGTAAGAAATCAAAAGAAAAAAACACATTCCAGGACTTATATACATAAAGTACTAATAAACACAGGAATGGGACCTTTAAAGAGAAGAGGAACTGCCTCCAACCAAATAGCAGCAATTTAAATCGCTGCTTCTGCCTGATAAGATACAAACTATCCAGCTAAGCTGTCCAGAGATGAAACTAAAAAACCTGACAGTGGTAGACTCTATGGGTTTAACAGAGTTTCTTCATTAATTATCTAGACATTGGCACTGCTACTGTGAACGCCCAACTATACAGAGCAAGAAAAATTCATTTGGCCACAAACACTTGAAGGTTAAAAAAAAAAAAAAAAGAAAAAGAAGAAAGCTGCGTTTCAATGATGCAGCATTTGTATGCTTATCTACAGGTTTTTAATGTCACTTTACAGTTAATAATTAGCCCTCCTCTGGCCTGCACAAAGAGTGCCACTGAGACAAAGGAAAACGTTAAGTGTGTTAGCTATACTTGCCACTGGTATAAATAGTCAAAGGGATGATTAATGAATGAGAGGGAGAATTAAACAGAGCAGTGAACAAAGACAAAGCCCGTTTGCTTGGCTGCCCACAAACCAAGACAAGCTGCATCCATAAAGAAACTACGGAAAGTGACAAACAAAAAATCAGCTTAATAGACAGCTCATGAAGACTTTATTTAACCCCACATTATGACAGCCTATGCACTTTATTAACACTCTGACATGTTAAGATGCCAGGGTCATTTGAGGCTAAAACACACATTTGTTGGGGGGAAAGAAAGAGAAAAAATGCACATTTTTGTGCCACAGAAAGAAAAACAAAGAAGGCCCAAATAACTTAAACAACACCCTTCAGTTCTCCTTTGTGGAGCATGCCAAAATCGACATTTTTAAAGAGTTGTTTAGAGATGTCAAACAAAGCAGATGAAGCACTAACACAAGCAGCCCAGAAGTAGCTTGACAAGCCTTATCCTTCTCTTCAAATGGCTACATTTTAGACAGATGCCTTTCAGATTAAAAAAAAAATGTGGTGGCTTTTAAATTTAAAGCAAGTTACACTCACTTTTTTCCCTTTAAATGAGCTAATGAACATTCCCAGGTACTCTCCACAGATTACTACAGATACCTAATATCCTATATAAAAGTCTATGATTTCTGAATTAAAAACCCTGCAATAAAGTTGATAAACACAATATAGTCCAGCACCTTAGGCCATTTTCAAACTTTGACTTTAACGTAGATGAATTAAATGCATACTTTAATTTAAGTTATCCTTCCTTTTCTTTTGCTAGGTAGAGTTTGTTTTGTTTTCTTTTTAAATAAAAGTAGTAAATTTTATTTAAAAAAACTAGTAACAAATAGTTTGTTTCCCTTCATCAGCTGCTCAACACACTGGACAAATCTAATAAACCCCTAACAAAACAGGATACACAGCAAAATACAGAAACTGTTAAAAAGAAAACCAGAATGAAAACCCTGCACTACAAGCAACAAGTGCCATAATAAATAGACAAAACATCTTTTTCTCCCCCTTATAATGCTGTAAGTGAATATTCACATAAGAAATGTCATAAGTAGCCACATCTAACAAGACAACATAGTACGTAAATATTTTGTTGTTACTGACAAATAAGAATAAAAACTACTTGTTGTTATAGATTCAATATTGTATATCCCTGAAACATCAAAAAAAGTCTTTACTCTTCCCATACCGTTATACAACTTATTAGATAAATACAACTGATGATCTACAGAGCTTTTCTTACTGAATTTTACATTTTTAGTGGAGATATTCTTGTCCTCTCAAATCATCATTAATATTCCTTTAAGCTTCCTGTCCATTCTTTTTCACCATAGCATCCTCTCATCCATCCTTCTACTGCATAGCTTCTTTTTGTATGCTTCACTGCTTGATTTTCTCACTGCAATGTCTGTGAAAATAAGCTAGAGCAGAAAGCCGTTCTATATTACTTAAATTCTCTCCACCATAGTTCAACACACCCAAAACTGATACCTTTATGACTGGCAAAGAAAGCCCCTTCTAACAAATAGCTTGATGATCTGAAAACTGAACATGCTCAAAACTTAGGGTGAGATCATACACAAAAAGCATTCCATACTTTCTGCCAAAGACCCTCACCTTCCTCTGCAAGAACAAACTTGTTCAGGCTTCTACATTCACTTTCATCAAATATATGCCATCTCTACAATATTTAAATCTTCTCCACCAACTGCATAATATCTCCTAAGTCACAAAGCAAAACTTTGCTTCAAACTCCATTCACAGAGAACTGTAAGTCTGTTTTGAGAAGTGTCAATATCAGATGTATTTTTCAACATATAAAGCAATCCACACTTATCAAGGCAACATGTAGAGAAAACAATGTAAATTTTCCATTTTGAAGGATTCCTTTTTATTCCCAAATGTTACTAAATTTAGATCATGTAATCTGAGAACGACTGCAATACAAATTGCACTTTTCCACTCTGCATTCAAGATAATGCTTTTTGAATACTTATGAGAAGCCGTACAGAAAGATATCTAATATGTGAAGCAGAGAAGCATATGACACCATTCTCTTCCCTCCCATTTCTAAGGCATGGCAAAAGTCCTTATACCAAAGCTGCTCTCACTTCATGAGCCATCTTCAGATATTCGTTTATTTCAGGCAACTTCAGCTAGCAAGTGAATCTGCATTGGTAAGTCCAGACCACGTGCTGATGTTATCTGGACCAGCTTATACACTGCAAGAAATTTTTGAATTTACAGAGAGCATTTGAAGAAGACTAAAGAGAACTCCCCCTTCTGTGCCCAAATTCTCCCAAGTTTCAGCACTGTTTTTTGATGTTATTTCCTGTGTTTTTTAAAAAAAAAAAAAAAAAGGAGGCAGAAAAAATTGTGATTATATTTTAGACAGTTAGAATAATTATTTTCTTTAATATGTTATATTTTTAGAAATAATTCCAACTCCAAGTCAAATCTCCAATTCAACTTGAGTAACTAACTGCTCTAGATTCCTTTGAAAGTTCTAGATGGATTATATATCCTCTGAGCTAAAAGCTCTCTTGGTGTATATCTCAAAATACAGAACGTACTATATAACAGTAACACCGTAGAATTTGCCCAAGCCTTGCAAGTTTCAAGTTCTTAGCCCAGTTCTGATTGAATATCAAACCTTAGCAGACCTTATTTTAATGTATAATATCTTTCAGAAATAGTTTCTTCTAGTGCCCATTTTTCTTTAAAAAGCTTTGATTTAAAATTTGAAATGTGAGGGGACGGGGAAGAGTTCTTCTCCCCTAAGAGGTGGGAGACAGTTTACGAGCATGTTCTCTATCAGTTCTCACAGATGCCAACATACTGTTTTTACTTTAGGAATGCAATGAAAACCGATCAGCTGAGTAACTAAGAAGTATCAATAGCCAAAGCCATATTTTCTTGGGGGACCGGCAGAAGGAGGGCAATAAGTAATCTCCCAATGTTCAAGTGTGATCTCTACAGGTAACTGCCACATGCAATCGTATATCCACATCTCAGATGTGCAGGCATTTTTAATGCCCTTGTCTTTCTGCAACTGCCAATAAACTTACTGTTGATCTCCTGTACTGCCCTATCACTCAGAATCACAGAAGGTAGAAGCAGAGGAGACATATCAGGTCATCTTATCCAAATCAGTGCCAGTGGGTGAGATGTACTTAAATGAATGACTGGAAAAGCCTCTCTGAATTTTTTGTGTTGTGACATCATTCTCACACCACTATCATTGTCCCACAGCTGAAGCTTTTATAATCATAACCAAGTGTGACACACACTCTAAGAGCAAATAAAGTAAAAACCAAGACACCTATGCCACATCTACACTGTCAAACATTCAAATTTCTGGAACAACCAAAACATTTTCTCAGCCACATTTATTCTTCTTGTTTAGTCAGGCATGCATCTCTCAAACAGCAAGTCATGAGGGTAAAAGATCTTGTGAGAAGTGTCACTATACCCAGTGAAAGGAGTTGTCTTGGTTTTAGGAAGTGTCCAAAGGACATTGCTGCTAATTTACTCTATCACAGTGCTATCATATATATGTGTATGCACACACGTATAAACAGCTAGGCAATACTATTATCAAAGAATGAATGCAATCATCAATTCTCAGTACTTAAAATAGTTTTATATTATATGAGAATGTAGGTGAAAATAACAGGAAAAGTAAACAGGAATTTGTTTATTTAGAAGTCCTTTATCACTCTCTATTGATCTATAACATCCATAATTGCTAATCTCAGAATAAGCAATTTCTGTTGAGTCACTGAAAAGACAAGGGGGAAAAAAAAAAAAAAAAAAAAAGGAAAAAAAAGTAAGGCAAAGTAATAAGGTAATGCAAGGCAAGTTCCATAAACCAAAACAAAAACATTGAACATGAAGAATATACAGATTTAACATTGTTTTCTTGGTGAAGTCATACTGTCTCTTCAGAGTTGTGAAATCAAATTAATTAGATTAATTGATGCTACTGATTTAATTGTAAAGTTTAGTTCCACCTATGTCCCCTCCAACCCCTCCCACACTCCCAGCCTGCTTGTCTGACAAAGAAAGCAAGCCTTGGCGCAGTGCAAGCACTGTTCAGCAACAGCCAAAACATTGGTGTGCTATCAATACTGCTTTAGTCACAAATCCAGAAAAAAAAAAAACAAAACCAAAGCAACCAAAAAATCTAACTCCATCCTAGTCAGACCAAGTACAAGATTATATACTTAAAGAAATCAGTCAGTCAGTTTATATAGCATAGCTGGCTCTTGAAAGGGAGGTATAGAAAACTGCTGGGGGATGGGAGGGAGAAATCAGTCACTTGAAACTCAACAGACAAATAGTGACAGTACAGACTCTTACAGTGCCCAGATTAAATTTAAATCTGTCAAAGTCCAGTTAAAATTTAAGATCTAAAGAGGAAGCTGTATTCATAGCAGTTTATTTATTAGAAAAGACTGCAAGAATAAAACAATTCTCCAAGTCTTTCAGCAAGGCTGAGCACTCATTTTTGAATTTATTCTAAATTCAGTTATGTACACTAAGCAATTTAAACATGCAAAGGAAAACATATTTTACATCATTATTTATCATTCCATAAAACAGAACAGTAGCCTATAAAATGATCTAATTCTCTATGCATCATTTTCATTCCACTTCAAATGTGTAATCCAGTTTTTCTGTACTTCAGATTGGAAGGTTAAAACTGATTTCTTTGCATGCATCACATAAAGAGACAATGGACTCAGGATGATGGGTTCCACAATCCTCTAAAGTAGAAAGTAGAGAGACTGAAAATGAGAATCAAATGAAAGAATTACTATACAGAAATATAGAGTTACATCTGTGAAAATGGTCATGCTAAATAAGGGCACCTATGCTCAATCCAAATTTTCTTGAAAGAACTGGGAAAAATGTCTCTCTGCACCAGCTAACAGAAAATGGTAGTCTGAATACATTTTTACTCATATTTGCAAAAAATGAAAGAGAAAGTGTTGTTTACATGCTTATTTTTTTTGTGCATCATTCATTCAGACTTCCTTTTTTTTTTTTTTTTAAACTGTTATTGATATACATGCAAAAATGATAAGCAATTTGCTTCTAAAGCTATATGGTAAAGGAGGATTGCTTTTATATATTATATTACACAAATATATATAATCTCTTTATTAGTTACAATGTGGCCAAGCACAGCAGTATATTTTATTAGGAATTAGTGCATTTTGCTCCTGTAATTTTTTGCTACTGGCTACTTCCAGAAATATATTCTAACCTGGTAACTTCAATTTTTTAGGAATATTCTATGGCTACAGGGCACTAATTGAGGTTCTTGGCCTGGAACTCAAAATTACATTTCAAAGTCTGTTACATATTGGAAAATAAATGGGAACTCAAGTTCTGAATTGCTGTGTCCGCCATTTGCTCCAAGATTAAAAGGAAAAAAGGGAAGATGACTCCTGCCTTTCTCTACACAACAAGCTCAGCCTAGACGATGTGATGTTTTTCAGCCTATAGTTATTTCTCAAGGAAAAAAAAAAAAAAAGTTATTTTTACAAATGCAAAGCCAAAACCAATCAGTAACATTTCTGTAAGATTGGATATAACACTTATCACATAACCATAGAATCACAAGGAGACCAAAGGTATGCATGAAAACTTCCTTCTAAAGGGTTAATGCTTAAAAACTTAAATCAGGGTTAACTAAGCAGGAATCTGTTGACATTGACTCACACCCATGCAAGGGTCTGACATCACCAATCTCATCTTTCGATACAAGATCTGTTATAGAATCCTAGAATTACTATGGTTGGAAAAGCCCTTTGAGATCATCACATCCAGCCATTATCCTAACACTGCCAAGCCCACCACTAAACCATGTCCCTAAGCACCACATCTATACGTCTTTATGATTTCATTGTGTGTTTTGTGCATTCTGTGTTTTGATGCCCTTGAGAGAAAATACGCACAAAATGAGTGAAGAAGCATTACACATCTGTTTCATCTTCACATCAGCTTTACTGACCAGTAAAGATCCTGAGCTAAAAGCGGGTGGTTTTATCTTTTCTTCCCTCCAAAGAACATTGTAAAGAAGCTGACACTACCTGCGGGTTTCTTCAGATGGAAAGAAATATCTTCTTATCCTCAATATTAAGGAAGAAGGGCTGTGGAAAGCATAGTATGTAAAGACAAAGGTTTAGGGGAAAAACTGGTGGAACATGGTGAAAGCAGGTATATATATATGTATGTGTATATATCGGAAAAAACAAAGAGAAAATGCCAACAGCCCTGTGATACACAGTTGTTTCAGGTCATCCTCCCTCCAGACTTTTTAGTAGGTAGCCACATAAGTAGTTGGGATTTGGTTTGCTGTGGTGTCCACAGGTCAGCTGTTGTCCCTTGAATAGCAATTAATTTTTAATTAATAAAAGAGCTCTTAACAAAACTGTTGCTGTAGCAAGTAGCACTTACGAGATTCTTCACAAAGTAAAAAAGAACTGTCAAATCATAGATCCATCTATGTATCAACCCTATAGTACAAGGTAGCAAAATCACTTAGGCACAGTTTGATTTCTTTATGAAACAAAAGTTTAAAGAAGTTGTCATCAAACAAGCAGAAATTCCACTCTTGCTTTCCAGAATCTGATGTAATTTGGTTTTGGCCTCAATCTAAGAAATTCAACAAAAGCAAGTATCAAAAGATTATTTTTTTTCAAATAATATATTCCAGTGGCTGTAAGGTAGGAGTGAGACTAGCATTAAACCTGTACTTCACTTTCTTCTGAATTTTAACTAAAATATATACCATAGACTTCAAGGCAGAGGGTTACGTAACAGCAAAACTGAGACGCTGATGACTTCAGTAAACTTCAATGGTGCTACACAACAACTAGATCCATAAAGTAAAATAGCCTTTTTCTTTTCCCCAAGAAATGCATTTCTGAAATACAGCAATTAATTCTGTGCCACTCTCACAGAGGAGGACTGCCCTAGGCAGCAGGAAATTGCTCACTGCTCAATCACAACATTTTGATTGCCAGTCTAGTTCAACACAGCTACAAGTTTGGCTTTTTTAGTCTCCTTCATTTGTTTTCATGCTTTTTGTCTTCCTTTAATCATTACTGTTATTTTTTCACCAAGATACTTATTTCTCTAATTTCTTCATGTCAATCTGTAGAAAACTACATTTGAAAGAATGTAACTACCTCCTCTAGGTGGCAACTCAAGAGTGGTTCAATAATCTTGTGTCTGTTGTGTATGGCTTCACAACCTGCCATTTACAGTACCTCCAGTATATTTGGACACTAGTTGAATACTCAACAAGAATGCTGCATTTCTATTTTATTGTCAGATTTATTGGTACTACATTTCATCTGATAGTGTATCTAAAATAAATTAAGTAACTCCATTTGACACCATTTTAATATATATAGCTATTGGGACTGGAAAAGTGTGAGAAAAGCTGGGGAAACACATCACCTTTTATTAGAACTATCTAATCAGCAGTTTTTTCACCCATCAACACAGTGAGCTTCAAATATATTTCCCGAGTAACAGGCAATCTTGTATCATCTGAAACTAAGAGACAAAAAAAAATTATCAAGACTGTACTTCATCCAGTATGATGACTAAAGCATTTAAGATATGCTGTAAATGTTGTTCCATTTTGATGCTTATTGAATGTATTAAGTCTTGGGTCAATAATATGTAAATAACTTTCTCCCCTTCAAGATCCTGTTTAGGTGCAATATTAAAATGCCAGTAAAATAAAGTAGTATTCTCTCAGGAACAGCTGATCTATCTTGTCATAATTATAGTTTGGGTATTATTTTTATTTCAAAACAGCTTTGTTCTTGCTGAGGAGCGGAGAGGAGTTTAAAAGCATCTCTACTCTTTTACAAAAATTTTACAAAGCTGGAATGACTTTAATTGCATGTATTTCTAGTAAGTTTTTTCTTAGATACATTTAAAGTTTGAAGACATTGAAATTTTATATAATTTTGTGACAAAGAGATATTACATCTATCTCTCTTCTTGATGTTTGTAGGTTGAGATGAACACACTAAGCTAAAGGGCATTGTGAAGATAAGTTTCCATGACATTTACTGTAACTCTTTTATATTACCATCTGGCTATTTTATATGTAGCATTCAGAGGGAAATATATATAAAAAAAATAAAAATGATGTAAAGCTGAAATTATTTCCTTGATAACACTTGTTTTAAACACCATGCCACTAAATAGCTAAAAGTCTCAAAAGTGAACGCATAAAGCATATAAAAGCTACAAGCCTACTTACATAAATTCTTAAGATTAAAGTAATAACTTCTAGAAAAAGGTGGGAGAAAACATACTGCAATAAATCTATTTGTAATGGTATTTGGGTTCCAGCAACTGCTTTCATTGTTCTCGAGTGGCTTACATATAAAACAATACATTTGATGTATGATTTCAATCCCTTATGGAAAACTGTTCTATCTACAACCAGCCTGTCAAACAAAACAACAAAAACAAAAAAGCAGCTCAGCACTAGGAAGAAATAAAATATTTAAAAAACAAAGTAAGGACATCTTTTGGTTTTTTTAAAGTCCACTTCAGACACCTATGAGGACTCGTTTACCAGGGAGAATGGGATGAGGGCCTGGGGAGCAGGGAGGAGGGGTAGGAGTACAGGAAAGTAGAGGGGCAACTATGAGAAGGTGTTCTAAAACACCATTCACAGAAGCTGGATCAGAACACATGCTTTTATAAAAAGTTATAAGCATGGCACTACTTGGCAAGGAATATTAGCTTCCTTAGAAGTTAGACTACTCCCAAAATGAAGGACTGCTGCATGGAAGCATGAAAGAGCACAGAAATTGAACAAAGCTGCTATTTTCGTAGCTTCTTAGCTATAACCCTAGTAATTAGACAAGATTTTCACAAAGCTGGTTGACCTTTTTAGATTTTTTTAAATGATTGCTACTGATCTGTCATACATAAGAGCAACAGTGCAGTTCCTATTACCCAAAGACACCATTACTGTTACTCATTCATATTAAAGCAACCCCTATACCCATTACCCAAGGTCAGATACTGCCACTGCTGGGCTCTTCACAATCACGGAATAGCATGCAGGCTCTGCATTGAACAGCACACAAGACAGAGAAAAAATAGCATAAAACACAGATGTATGTATCTTTTTCAGCGTCAAATAGCAGGATGATGGCAAAGAAAGAAACAATTTTTTTTCCCACATTGAAATCTCTTGCCCTCCCTGCCTGGAAATGCCGTCTCTTTAAACTGCCTTTGTAATATATATTTTTGTCTCTCAAAGCAATATTGTATGAAACTCTTTTTCATGTTGATCAGTGCATGTTAGTTCTATGATTTTTAGCAGTTTCCCTCTGTAAACAAGACTCTAACGTACTTACACACTGCATTATAGACAGAAAGGAACTTACCCTGTCCACACCAAACCAAAAAATGTCGTATACCTGTATTACTCTTGTGCTATCCTGAAGCTAAGAAATCCTACTGAGATGGAGGATTCACAGGCTGAGGCTCACAGACTACATTTATTAGCTTTTTCTCAGCTTGAAGCACAAGCAAAGCAAGCTCACAACTGCTCAGAACTTGGGCAAAAGTAAGTTTCCCTCTCATCACTTATTAGTCTTATGGGTTTAACAAGTTGAGTAAGAAATTCCTATTTTATATTTACTAAAAGGGCTGCAGCAATGTTACAATGCTACTTGTAATCATCAAAACAGCCTGCCTGATCAAAACTTTTAATTTGCTTTCTTCAGTCCCAGTTTCTTATATTCTCTAGCTAAACCAGTTTGGCTGTCACTCTATGCAAAGGTCACAGTGCCAGTCTCAGAATACAGCCGCATTCTTGTTTGCTTCTGCATTTACCAATTCTGAATTTTAGGTCTGTTTTGGTAACAAGTACAAGCTTATACACTGTTAACAGCAAAAAGAAGTCTTCTATTTAGTTAGGGTACAAATAGTCACATTTTTCTAGCAGTTCTATTAAGATAATAAAATAGCATTTTGAACAATATATAAAGTCATGTGGGAATTAAACAATCAGCGGCTATTGTACATACTTAATTGTTACTGAAGTCCATGCATGACTGCAGGTTTGGGCTTCTGGTAATTAATTTAATTCTTTGTGACTTCGTAATCTGATCCACTGTTGGATGCTTAACATGACAGAAGGAAGAAAACTGTATTGGAGCAGTTTAACATAAAAAATACAGACAAAATAAATCTATTTGGTTTAAAGATTTGCTCACGCTTTCACCATGTAAAGTAAAACTATGCCTGAGAAAATGATGTCTATATCCAGAAGTATTCTTTGTTACATCACCTAATTCTTCAAATGCTGAGCTACAGACCAACAGCTTCTATATTAAGTTGGTCTCAAGATGCCTCATAACCCCATTCAATACAGACACGCTGAAAGACAGTGTCAGAAAAAACGTACACATAAACTGAATATTTCTTAGAAATCTAGAAAGCATCTTGATGTCTGGGCAATTGCTTCTAAAAATAGTAAGGTGACAACAGAGGACAAGAGAAGCAGCTGAAAATATGATGACACAAACTAAACTTACCAATATATTAGCACTGGACTTGATATACCACAGGACTGTCCAGTGCATGGTATTTACTAAAACTTCCAATATTCTAAACCATTGTATCATGAAATTTTCAACTCCGATTGCTTTTGTATTAACCTTTTTTTTAATCCTTCCCTATTACCATGTGGGTTCAGAACAATACAGATGCTTACAATCATACACTAGGACAAATATGACTCGTAGACAACTTCAGTACAACTTTCCAAACAAACACAGAGTAATACCCCTAAAAGGCTTATTTTGTTCCCAACATAGTAGACACTGAAGAGGCAGCATACTAGTGGAGAAATGATCACATTAAATTTCATTAACATATTAAACTAGAAAATAAAATTTTCAGAACTCAGATTTTTGCTTTTCAATTGGAGACACTTGAACAACACTAAATACCAGGTGTTTAGGAAAATACCTTTGTTCACACTGTCTCAGGTGGGCACTCAAACAACCCCCCTTCCTTCCTCTAAATTAACAGCTATTCCTAAAAAGTTAGACTAGAATATGAGGCTTATTTGCAAGTCCTTAGCAAGTACTGAACAAAGGAATGCAATTGAAAGTGCTTCAAGAGCCTCAAAGAAATATAAATAATATTTTATCCCCCTCCAAAATATTAAAAAATATTATTTAACTTCAGTTACAATTTAAGGTCAAAGTTCAAATTTGGTTTCTATGTTACTGTAAGACTCACCTATCTGAAATATTTTCTAAAATGATGTCTGAATGCAAAAGTTAAAGTATCTGATTTCCATAATGATTCTAAATGAAAGTTTCTTAAGACCACCCCACTGTATAAATTATCAATCTCTGTCAGTGGTAGTTAACAGCATGCTCCAAGAGGTCTGATTAAAACAAAAGGTCAGAGCAAAAATCAGTGCTCCAGAGACTCTTGTAGATAGTAGTGTAATTAAAATGTAACTCTAGACTGCTCCACGTTTTCTGTGTCAGCATCTTTCCAGCAGAGAATGGCCAGATAGCCTGGCAAACCCAAGCAGCCACAGCAGAAAGTAGCAGGAGGTGTCTGATGAGGGAGTAAATAGATAGCCGTCAATGTTATCAACTGATGCTACATAGTGGAACCCAAACAGCCTTTTTCCCTTTCTTTCTTTCCTTCCTTCCTTCCTTCCGCACCGCCTCGCGCCCCCCGCGCCCCGCCCCCCCCCCCCCCCCCCCCCCCCCCCCCCCCCCCCCCCCCCCCGTTCAGTGTGCATGCTGTCCTGTCTTTTGTTCTGGCAGAGATAAGATGTATAAATTATGAGTGGTTGACAAAGTATACTCCAGTGCCTGAGGCAGCTCATCAATCATTTTCCACATGTCGACAGGTAATTGATGCGAGCCCTGCAGGCGCATCTCCATCAGGTAAAAGGAAGAAGGAATTAAATCTGCTGTCATGGTTTGAGCAGATGATCTGTATTTAACATTCCTTTTAATTTAGAAACTGTTTATTTTAAACTGTATTTGGCGGCTCTAGCTCCCTCTCATTCTCTCTCAGTCTTCCTCTCTCTCCCCAAGACCTCATAGAGAAAGCAGTGTGTAACTGTCTGTACTCAGTGTGTCACTGTACTGGTCACATGAAAAAAACCCCTTCAGCAAAGTCAGACGGTGCTCCAGCATTGGACAGCAAAAGACCACACAAAGACTGTTGGGGAGCAGCTGAGGAACTTACTTTCTGTTTTTCACTGAAGCTTAACATCAAAGACACTGCTTGTCAGGCAATTATCTAAGTGAGTTAGGTTCTGACCAATCTAGGATACTAAATATACAGACTTTTTCCTTTGGTTACTATCTTTATTCCATTTAACTACACCTCTCAACCTGTTTATATTTCTTGTCTCTGAATAGAGCATTTTAAAATTAAAAACTTAGGGAAGGGGCAGGGAAGGGGGAAATTGTACTGGGTCTGGCTGGGATGGAGTTAATTTTCTTTGTAGCAGCTTACATAGTGCTGTGTTTCAGATCTGTGACCAAAACTTGCTAACAACACACAAATGTTTTAGCTATTGCTGAACAGTGTCCAGCATCAACTCATTCCCTGTTTCTCACTCTGCCCCTGCAGTGAATAGATTGGGTGCATGCACAGGGTTGGGTGGAGACACAACCAGGCAGATGACCCAAACTAACTAAAAAGATATTCCATGACATATAACATCATACTCAGCAATTTAACAGCAATGAGGTGGGTTTAGATATGTTAGCCATCTTTTGCTCGGGAACTAGCTGGCCACTGGCCTACCCATGTGAGGTGGTGAGTGACTGCATCACTTGTTTTTTGGGTTTTGTTTGTTTGTTTGTTTTGTTGGGTTTTTTTCCTTCTTGCAGTTAAGCACACTACATCAGTTCTTTGTAATCTATGCTAGCTGCTATTTACTCTGGAAATCCATTGGAATATATAAAACTATTAAATCCTTGATGATGAGGAATCTCACATTAGACATTGTTCTATTAAATCCTTGATGATGAGGAATCTCACATTAGACACTGTCCTTAATGTAATTAAGCACTCTACATACGCTCTACTTCCCTCCCACCACAGCGTTTCTCTGACAAGATGTTGAACACCAGAACTGAGACACAATGCTGCTGAAGTATGGCATGGCACCCATTACTCCATTGTGGATGGAGGTGAAAGCTAAGTGTTAAAGGAAGTTTTGTGTTGATAATGTTCTGTTCTATATCTTCATGATCTTCTATATGTCCCAGGTTGGAGTGGAAATAGTCAGTGCAAATCCAAGCAAACAGTGCTTGACAGGTTCATCAACATGAATTAGTCAATATTACCAACTCAAAGGCCCTCTAAATCCTTGACTTTCTAGCACAATGCTCCCAAACACAACACAGATGGACTGCAGGGAGTGAAAAGCTTTCACTTAATTTGTCACTGAAAACAGAAAGACAAAAGGCCTAGTCCAAAGTCCAATGTTCCCTATTAGTTTCAAACCCAATCTTAGTGAGGCCCAGAGACAATTGATTATGTATTACCTATCAAAACACAATGGTCATAGTGATTTTCAGAATGAAATAGAATTTAAAATACCTCTAGCATAGTTTGAGGCTAATCTGAGCAGCAAGAAGGAAATGGAAGACAGATCTGTGACTTACTGTCACTTCCATTCTGAAATGCTCCCCCCCCCCCAAAAAAGCTTAGATCATGGATAAGAAAAAGGTAAAAACCATGAAAAATCAAACTGTGAAAATATGATGCCAACCATAAAAAAAACAGAGATGTTAAGAAATCCTACACTAGAAAAGGGTGAAGATCCTGAGAAGAACAGCTGTCTCCCTGATGAATACCACAGGAAAATCAAGTCATTAAGAAACTACACCTACCGATTTCTAAAGGGATTCCCTAAAGCAAAACTATTTAAAAAAAAGGGGGTGGGTGGGGTTGGAAGTGTACTGAGGACAAAGACATGCATACGAATCGTTTAACACTTTAAATGAAAAGAAATTGCAAATCTTTAAAATCATTCCAGTAAGAATTGGCATTTTTCAGCTATCTTGGTCTAAAGGAATATCATAAATAAATACTCAAGCAACACGAGAAATGTAATTAAAGCTACTGTTAGTTGCCTATCTAAAAGGTCTTAAATAGATCAAAGAAATGTACATCTTGAAGTTGTCTTGTTATTCTTAATTTTATGCTGCTTTTCCTGACAAAGGAATTAAAATCTGCAGACAAAACACCTAAGGATTTTAAAGCAGAAACATTCTTATAAGATTATTATTTACATTTTTAAATGGTAAGAGCTTTCAAGAGCTTTCTCCATATTTGAGGAACTTACACACTTTACATAAGATCACAAAAATCATTGGCAAACACACCTCTAAAAGAGGACCCATTTTGGTTCATGGTGATGACAAATTTATTTTTGACAAATATGACAAATTAATTAAATATTTTCTCTAGAACATAAAATTACTTGAAATTATATAGGTATTTATAGTTCTGGATTCAATGAAACATTTGCAAAACTTTAAATAGTGTTTAATCTCTGCAGTTTATTGTAATAGTACAGATTTGGTATATGGAAACACCTCTTTTCCCTGATTAGTCAAGTACGGTGTATCTTGCTTCCACCAAAAGTAGTAACTACATAGTACTATTCAATGGATATGGTAACAACTCAGCAAAAACATGTATCCCTTTATTCTCCAAAGATAAGGTGTACTTTCTATATTAAAGGAGAAAGTACTGAATATTAAATTTTAGCCTCATCATTATGTATACATGACATACACTGAGAAAAAGTTGAGATAAAATCTGGAAAATAAACCGAGTCATTACAAGGAAAATGGGGATCATTCCTTACAATCTAAGAAAAAAAACCTAATGAATAATTTCACTCAAGGTCAAAATAATCAGACTTTGATCAAAGTACAAAAATATTGTTTCTAAAACATTGCTGATCAAATTCTAATGCATTTCATAAATAATATACCTCATTTTATAGTATACCATTGGTTAGTATATATTTCTAATTAATTTTTCAAATCACAAGAGCATGCTTTTGAACCAAACTATCTTTTTTAAAACCCTTTCGACACTGAAACTAATAGATTATAATAACACTCCTGATCTATCTACAAAACTTGCCAAGATCAGTTAACTTCATAATGGCAATAAACTTTAGTAAAAATTATACACCATGATTTTGCTGTGAGGGAAAAATGAAATATAAAGAAATTTATTGCTCAAAGGCTCTTTTATATAAAACACAGCACCCACATGATACAAAGAAGTTTAACAATCTTGGTTTTGAGCCACTGCTGCAATATATCACCCACACTATCCATTGCACCCAACAAGACTGAACTTTTTGCTTGTATAACAATATAGTGCTTGATTGCATGGCACACATATACAAACTCTTGTCAAAGTTAATATCAATATTTGTTGGTACAACAGAATCCAATCAGTAAATTATCAAGGATGAAGACTAAGAACTTTTGTTTAGCCTGAGGAGAGCTCTAATTAAAGTTCTCTAGCCCTAAGTGCTTTACATTGTTTGCCAGACTCAGACTGGCTGCTGACAACCTGAATCTCCTCTTTAGTCTTGAAAAGAGCTTTTTCTACATTCATTTTGATGTGTAGGCTTTAATCTAGCTGCCTGTTCCAACACATTTTATCAGCCCTGGAAAAGGGTTTTTGTTTATTCCACCTTGCAACTCTCTTTCTGACAGCAAGACTTCAAGTTGGTAAATGTCAAAGGTTCCACATGCAACTCTACTCTTCTTCATTTCTAACTTGACTGGTGTTAGGCTAGTAAGTTGAGCCCATATTACAGACACGTTAAAAACGTGTTAAAAACTAGTAAAACTAGCAATCGGACTGTTTTCTCTAGGCTGTTGATTCCCAGACCAACTATTCCTCACAATTAAGGACACCCTTGATCTCTAGCTAAAACCATCATAAATATACACAGCCTCAAGAATAAATATATATGCACACATATATTGATAAGTATGATCATGATGTAAAGAAAACTGTTAAAATTATGTTCACCATCTCAAATACACAGATAATGGACAATATAAGCATTTGATATTGAATGCCAAACATTTTATAAATACGTATGAAAAGAGATATACACATAGCACTCTCTATAGAACAGTCTCAGGATGCATCTACTGAATCTAATAAAACCACTGAACCCCATAGATTTCTACCCTTTCACCAAGATTCTTGCTCTTCCAAACCCAGAGTAAGTTTCCTGCAATAGGCTGGCCAATAGGAATAGATCATGCTTGCACAATCTACTTCAGTATTTTAATTTTATCGCACTGTATTTAATTATTCATGTCTGAGAGACTGTCCTTTATATCCTGGTGCTCCAAATTCCATGTGACCTCCTACTGTCTTGAAGTTCAACTCAGTAAATTTGATTAGTCCAGGAAAATAATTCTTGATCCTTAGAGATGTAAATTACTTAATGGTTCTAGGCAGCACAAGGTCCTTTCTCACCAACTACTGTACTCAACATTGTGTAGGCAGCAGATAGAGCATCTCACCTAGAGGCAGTTCCACCTAGAATCTGGTCCTGAGCTAGTTAGATCCTCTACCTTATTACAAGGCAGCACTATACTGAACTAGAGAATCAGACTTTCCTCTGATATTAATCACCATAGTTCATAAACTAGGATTCCACACAATTAATTAATTTTCAATTTTATTGAGCATTTGAGTACTTAGCATGCTTTCTAGACAATGGTTTTGGGCATCATCACCCTTGTCAATTCTCAAACTGCATGACTTACTAGTTAAATTAAGCTTTGCTGTCTGTAAAGAAATAAGGGAATGTTTTATTCTGATTTTATGTAGGTGAAACAAGATAGTCACTTGCTCAAGCAAGCTGATGAAAATGTATTGCCTTTGACTTATAGTCTGAGCTCCAAGCATGTGAACATTACACAGAATAAATTTGTCACCATATAACATAATTGACCAAATCATATAAAAAAACCCTAAAAACAGATCATAAAATACCTCAAGTGCACTACCAAAGAGAAGCACTCTCTCCATTATCATACAGGTACAGCAAATCAAAAATTATCATCTAATGATTACCACTGATTTAGTCATGCAAATAACCTAAAATTAATACCATGCTGGTGAAAATGTCCAGGTTGATATCACCAGAAATTATGCTTTCTTGTACTTTTATGTACTGGTACAATTTCTGGGGAACACGACTTGAGCTGACCCCAACCACTTTAACAATGTGCCCCAAACTTGATTTCGGGGGGGAGGGGGGGGGGAAGCAAACAAGTAAAAGAATAATTCAGATTCTATTACTATTCTGGCTTCCATTTTTATGCTGAAATGAAACACTCTGCTATTTGGATAGATGCTTATTAGAAACTGTATTACAGTTATTAGCATTTATACAAGAATATTTAAGATAAAAAGCATTGGGAGCTGACCAGAGAAAAACACATTTGCAAATGTTTTCCTTCTGGTGTGAGGAAGAGAAAAGCACCATAACTTTATGGAAAGAGACACCGGAAGAACAAGAACAACTTTAAAAATTGAAACATTTTCACACAGACAAGTATGCAATTTTTAACTGCTCATTTAAATAAGTTGCTTTTGATTTATTAAAAAAGTAAAATTATTCTAAAGAAAAATTCAGCATGAAGATGAGGAAGAGCATTTATGTTTCCTACCCCTGCAAGCATTACAAATTTCCACAAAGGTTACCACTTTTCCTGTATACTTGCCTCAAGTCTACTGAATAGCTGATAGTAAGACCACTTAATGGAGAAAATACTTTTTACAGGCTAACACTCTTCATCACATATCCTGAATTTCACAAAGAAATATTTTGTGAACCAGCTCTGACTGAGAACCAGAAAGTTTACCACATTGTCTAGTATTGTAGAGCATGAAACAGCTATCCTATGTAAAGTCTAGAAATCCATATTTCTCTACAGATGTTTTGTTCAGAAGACAGATGCCACTACCACAACAATCCTTAAAGGGCATTTGTAGCATAAGCGTTTATGTAGTCATCCCAAAGAGAAAGCCAACATGACTCCAATTTTGTTTTACAGTACAAACAAAATATTTTATGAATAATTGCCTCTATTGCTTTTGTTCTACTCTTGAGTGTACTCAGGTTTTAAGTTTACAGGAAAATGTTTCACAAATATGAGGGAGAATACTACCTTAAATTGTTCTGCAGATGGACAGCAAGTGAAGAATATGTCCATCTTCTAAATGACTATTTGTCCACGGGAAAAAAAAATAAATTATTAGGAACAGGACCCTAAGAAAACCTTTCATCTGCTTTTAAACATGTCCTTGTATAATGATATTGGTATATTTTAAAAAGTACCTAATATATGACTTATAATGTCACTTTTTCTAAGCAAGCTACTACAGTAGCGTAACCTTTGATCAAAGTATCAAAGCTCACAAGCGATTTGAGTTTAATGAATAAAAGTGAAAATCACATTCTTTAGGTGTAGACACATATAACTCACTTTAATTATTCTCAATAAAATTTGTAAATGGCCCTCAAATCAACAAGTTTGGAAAGCTTAGCTTAGCATTTTTCAAGCGTCTTCCAAAGCAAAGAGAAAAAACCAACATAGAAGCTAAGGTCAACTGTAAACCATTTATTTAGCAGTTTGGAGGGAAAAAAAAAAGTGGGGGTGGGGGGTAAAAAGAAATAGCACAGTAGCTTGAATGATGCATTTCAATCTATTACCTAATTTCCGGAAGTACAAACTAAGAAAATCAATACTATTCATATACTTTTCATGAAAGATGGTTTCTACCTGGCAATTGCTAAGAACAAACATCTGTTTTATTTTATTTGCTCCCACTCCCATTTAACAGGCAATGAAAGTCTAAGATATGTTTACATAACAATATGGCTATAACAATCCAACAGAATACTCAGAAATTAAACACCAAAGCTGACTAAAGCATTTTTTTCCTTTCTGCCATACACAGGCTGTTGTTGGGGCATTTCTATGGAAAGAGTTAAACTAAAAAAATTAGTCTTCAAGAGGGGAAAAAAACAAAAAACCAAATCCAAACCATAATACACTACTAAACCTGCATTACTTACCCAAGAGACAATCTCTCAGATTTTCTGTACATATTTGTATAAATGCATATTTCTATAGGCTGAAGAAGGATTAGTGCATCTAAAAGCTCTCCCATTTTTCCTATGTTAGCTGGGCTAACAAAAGATACTACTTTTCCTTATAAATTTGGCCTGCATATATACTTGGATAAACAGTGCACGATACCACTACTGTTTAAGCATCATCTTCTAAATTGTAAGCCAAGTGGCTAACAGGACAAAGAAGAAGAATGCAGATACAGAATTTTAAAGCATCAAGTCTCAACAAGTATGAAAAACAGAAAAGAACACCACCCCAAACCAGAAAACAAACCACACAACCCAACAACTATATCCAAGCAAGAGGAAAGCACATCTGCTTCAAGAAATGCCCACTTTTGCCTAATGCTCAAAATTGAGCACAACCTTCCTCACACTCCATCATATCAAATTCCACCACACTACTCCATAATAGAGAAGGTAATTATTTCAAACTCTTCCTAAACTCTTACAATTTTCTATTTTGAGATTAATGGGATCCTGGATCTTTTGTGTTACTTCAGGAGACTTGGCCTCTTTGAGCATCCCACTAGGACTGGAGATCAAGCATAACATACCAAACTGCCCTTACTGCTTACAACTAGAATTACAGAAACATTAGGTTGAAAGAGACCTCTAAAATCATCAAGTCCAACTGTCTACCTAATACCACCATGCCCACTAAACCGCGTCTAGAAGCACTCCATCAACATGTTTTTTGAACCCCTTCCAGGGATGGTGACTCCACCACTTCCCTGGGTAGCCCATTCCAATGTTTTATAACCTTTTTGGTAAAGAAACTTTTCCTAATGTCCAGCTTTAAAACTCATTTCTTGTATCTGTAATAACCAGGACAGAAGCACACTGTGAAAAAGGACTAAAAAATCCTAGCGAGCACCTCCATCAACTTTGAAGGATCAGGAAGTAGTCTTCTTGCAAAGTCAGTTCAAACTGTACCTCTGCACAGGATAGAGAGGGCTCAGCACAGCACGTGGCCAAATCACAACTGCCTGCATTTAACTCTTCTTGTATTGCTGAGTGAGTAGCAAGAGATGAAGACAATGTCATTGGTGCCTCATTGTCTTGTGCAGAAATTCAATCAAAAAGCCAAAGGGGTGTGGGGGGTGGGGGGCAGGAAGTACTTGGGAACAAGCAACCCTACCTGCTGGGGCATCTTTAAGGATACAGGACCTAAGGTAGCTGCAATTACTTAAGCTAGATTCAAAATGAAGTTTTACTATAGTGATGGATGTTGGACACTGCCCTTACTATTCCCTGTATTAATATACTACAATCAGAGTAAATATAATGTACAGTTTATGGTTCATAAGACAGCAGCTAATGGAGCTGCTTTTTACACTGGCTTAGAATCTGTTCTTTCTGTGCAAGGTCTTTGCATTCTTTTGTTGTTATTGTTGTTAAGAGTACATCACAATTATAATTGTTATGGAAAAAATGCTAAATGCTAACAAGTTCTTTGAGCTGGTCTATGGGTGAAAGCATACTTTGGCTTGCAAAACATATTGGTAAACACGTTTATTGCTGAAGCTGAAATATCCCTGAGTTGCACACTTTTTCTGTATTTATTTTAATCGCTACAAGAGATCAGAGCATACAGACAGGTATTTAAGACTGGATGGTTTTCCGACCAATAACATTATTTTGCAGTTATAAATGTTAAGACAAGTATAATAAAACATCATGATGGAGACATTAAGAAACAGGTCTTCCCATGCATAATGCTACACTAATTCACTGTTTTATTTTGGGGATTTGGTGTTCATCCTGTGAACACTGAACAGTGCTAGAGGCAGGTAACCAGAACTAAGGAACAGATAGCTAACCTGTTGGTGTGAATTCAATAAGCCCCAAAGAGTATTTGCTCATTCTGGCAGAACACATCCAGGCTCGTCTAAGACGTCTATAGGTACACTCACATAACCTTACCTTCATGGATTCACAAGTATGAAACATACGTTCCACGTTCCTTATGTTTATAACACCAATAAAATCCCAATCCTTCTCTTTTTTCTGTGCAGTTAATTAAATTGATATTCCGATTAATAATAATTACAAATGCAAGAACAGAAACTGTATCAGTTCCTTGGCTGCTAAGCCCTTCCATATGAAAGGCCAAGTCCTGAAGTGTTCTTTATGGATTACTTCTGAAGCCTTAGAAAAGCTGTCTCAGACCTTAGAAACAGCAAGCACAAATGGCACTGCTCTAGTGTCAAAAATGTTTAGACAGAAATTTAAAATGTTTATGTGAGCAAGTCAGGTTTTTGCCGTTCCTGTCAATGAAGAAGATTCATCTGACTTTACAAGATTTATCCCACTGTGAAGCTGGCACTTGGACAATAGTCTCATTCAGTCATGTTTAGTCCCATGAGTCACTGAGCCCAAAAATGAGGCTGGGTGTACCACACAGCTTTCATTCATGTGCTAGTTAAAAAAAAACAAAAAAACAAAACCAAAACCAAACAAAAACACCCCCCCCAAAAACCCCAAACAGGTATAAAGCCTCTAATAGTTAGGAGAAAATTATCAGTAGAGAAACACAGGTTAAGGGTGGAGAGTTCACTAGAACAACAGTTGTGAGGGCAGAGAAGCATAAACCCAACTATTTGGTACTACTCAGGATTGCCTGTCATTAACTTTCAGGAGTACCCAGTTTATTTCCTTTGGGTTAAACTTATGTTTTTATTGTGGTTGCTACCAGTAACAGCTATGCGTTTAAAAACACTAAGCAAAATTAATGTTTGCTTATATATGCATCACATGTAATGAACACAGCTTTAGTCCTTCAGCCATTAGTTCTGAACATTGTCCCAAGCCACAGATATGCCTAACGAATATGACATTTAAGGAGTATTTGAATAGATTTTACAAAGATCCATGAAATTTCCTATCTTTTGTCTCCTGAAAAAGCATCTCCATCTCACCTATGTTAGATTTACTCTCTTAGTCTCAATCTATTTCATTTGGTAGTAACCATGTAAACCAGATAACTAACCCGAGATCTGAATTAAATGGTATTTCCTTTACTGACTATCCAAATACACCTCTCAATCAATATTTACCTTTTGAGACAACTAACTCTTGACAACAGTCTCAGAAAAATAACTGTCTGATGGGCCCATTTCTTTCATTACTCCAATAATTAGTATGAAATGCAGACACACCTGTCTCCAGTGCCAGCAACAGAAGAAGCAGCAAAAACTCACCAAAGTTGAAATAAAAATGCCCAATGTCCAGAAGATACATATTTGAAGACCATTAGACAAATCAGAAAAAAATCTGGTAACTGTAAGCAAATGCATTTTGGTAACAAATATATAATATGGACACAGACTTTTTCAGTATTATACTCACCATGCCAATTGCAAAAATTTGTCTTAAAAGTAAATTAATAAAAGATAAGTGGATATGTTTCCCTTCTGTTGACTAAGTGGAACAAAGAAGGACGTTTCTGATCCTTATCTGATGTGAAAGTTTCAGATTTGTGCCATATTTACTTCTAAAACATTGTCCTCTTTCAGAAAGAGTCCAAAATTTCTACAGTTAAGAAAGAAATTCAGGCTGGGACCAAAAGTAGAGGTATGAATCTTTGAATACAGATCTGAGCAACAAACTATTGCAACAGCTTTGCTGCAGCATGCTTCTGCTGTTTCCACAAAATGAAGCAAATACATATTGTACACCTCAAAGTAAAACTTGTAAAACTTTCAGTGTGAGAACTAAGCCTGTTACTGGATAAGCAGAGGGACTAAGCCTTGACAAACACTTCCAGGTTCAATTCTAAGAGTTGAGAATATGTTAGAACTCATCTGTATTGCACATATGCATTTAAAAGTTTTAAATCCACTTTATAAACTTACTAAACTTCTTTGAAGACTCTGTAGACTGGTTAAGTATAAACAGTTTCAACATACACAACACAGATCAAAGTCTCAGTTTTAATTCTTTCAAAGGACTTTGCTAACAAGAAAGCTAATCTTTACTTGAAAAGAATAGTTAGTTATGAGACAATTGTCTGAAACAAATGAGAAAATTCTCAGTAACTAGGAAAAGCTAGTAAAGTAATAGACCAAAACCTTCCAGCATGTGTCACACAGGCTGTATCCGTATCAGGATTTCATTCAGCAGTACAATCAGATTTGGTTACTTGAAGCAGTTATCGCTTGAGGTTTTTCACACTGTCTCTTAATTCTTTCAACTGCATTAAAAAGCCTTACAAACAACAAATATACATTTCAAGTGGCTTCAGCTGAGAGGACCTGACACTGATTACTTGCAAGTGGATCATAATCAATGAAATAATATTATGCAAAGATTCTTACCAGATAAACTTCCTCTTCACGCAAACTGCACCCTATTTCTTTGCCCAAATAAAGACAAGTTGTGAAAAATTTACAGAGCTTTTTTGGGGAATAATAAAGCTTCCCAAATATCTATATTTCACAAATTAAAACTCAATGAAACAAAGATTACTCCTTAGTTTAAGGAATGATGATTGTTAGTTTTGTATAAATACATAGTGACAGATTTTAATGTATAGAAAAGAAGTTTCACAGTAGAAAAACAGTCAAGCAATTTTCAAAAAAAATATGGCAAAAATAAGAATAGGTACGAGTGCTGGAGAGAAAGAGCAACTAAAAATTAGAATAAAACTGGAACTTAATCAAATGTTAACAGTGCTAAATACATGCATTATAAAAAATTGCTACAGATGTAACACTGTCTTCTGAACATGGCTTCATTTTTTGTTCAATAGCTGCAACACTTAAAGGGCAGTATGCACTATCTGTAGAAATTCAGCTCAAGAAGAACATTTTAGTTTCAGGCATGATGTACCTGCACACTGCAGTCTAAACCACTGAAGAAACATTATTGCCGAAAGTGTTAAAATACGAGTGGCATACCATGTTTCCTCTTCTCATTGCCTCTACAGATGTTATGGATAAGATGCCAAGCAAGAAACGCAAGTTCTTTCTTCCTATGCCTTCCCCACATTCCTGTGCTGTTCTCTATATAACATAGGTTATTTAATAACAAGGAATTGTTTATTTATTTTTAACTAATGAAGGAATTGAGATAAAGCAAAACAATGGAATTACGTACAAAAATACATTACTATATAACATTATTAACAACTGTCTCAAGAGCTTACAGGGAGGAACTACATAAAATCATGCACAGATTTTTACATCAAATATATTCATCATAAAGGTATCAAACCTTGACTGATTCCTTTTCCTTTGTCTAGACAGGGCCACTGCTGTTCGGGTTCATTTATACTTAATCCAGCGTAACAGTTTCCAATCCCAACCGCTGTCCTGTGTAGCAAATATTGCAACATCAAATTGTTTCTCTACATGGTTTTGACCTGAGCTTTTGGCAACTTCAGCCTAGTTTGAATTCTGAGGTTTGGCCAAGCTTTTGTCCAAGCCCAAAACAAAACGCAAATTTGAGGTGATGGAAAACTGCAAATGGCACATCCCAGAAAAAGGTTACACAAGCCTCTACATAATTCAAAACATATTTTTCTAAAGAACTCTATTTAGATCTCTACTTTTTTGCTCCATTTATCCTTATTGAGAAAGAGTATTCATCAGTTCTTTGTCCATGATTGACAACATATGTTCCAATTAATGCCAGTTCCAGCACTGGACTGTCTCATATGTTCACTGGATGCACCAGCCATGGAGAATAAGAAAACAACAGGACATAACTACTACCAGTTTGTTCTAGAATACACTAAGTCACCTTGAGATGCAGTGGTCCATATTCAACCCCTAAACCTCACTCCTCGCCTAAATTATTAAACAGTAAATTAAGCATAAAAGCAGCTGTACTGATCAGAAGAAAAGAGGTCTATTCAGCCACTCTCTGACAGTGGCCCGGTCAATTCTGGATGCCTTGAAAAGGCAGAACAGCACAAGCATGCTGTGATAACTTTCCCATTATATTCTCCAAGGCTTCTTGAGTTTGTGGCTCAAGGACTTCCTTAACTATTAAATCACTTTTTTGTGTGTTTGTCTCTGCATCTGAATGTGTGTGTGGGGGGGATGTTCCATAACTATCACCAGGGCTTGAGAACCCTCTAAATCTTAAACCACCCATCACATCCTGTGGCAAGGGGATCCTCAATTAAAAACAGAAAGCGTATCTGAAAACTATCTCCTGGTGTTTATTTTGCACCTGTCATGTAATCCTTAACCCTTTAATTCAAGACACATGCAAATCTTTGGATTTGCCTCTGAAACTTCAGTTCAGCAAACCAGCATTGGCAGGGTTTCTCATGAGATCACGTCAAGCTGATTGTTGCTGGGGTGTGGTATATCCCTTTGGAATATCACAAGAAGCTGCAGAAAAACACATCATTGTGCAAACACAGCTCAAACATAATGCGCTATAAAATTATCTGGGACATTTGGCAGACAAAGACTGAATGAGTACATAAAATAAGCATGTTAAAAGTCTCATTATCAAAAAGCCTACCTATTAGAATAAGAAATTAACACGATAAAATAGTGGCATGTGACAAATCAAAGAAACAAAGGTATAAACCATCTTTCTATTGTTTTACATGAGAATACTTTAAGGGAGGCTTTAGGAATACACAAAAGTTAATGAACTTTCCCATCATGGAACACATTGTGCCACCTCAGAAGTACTGTACAATAATCACAGGATCACATTGAGAGCTCAGGTCTCACTTATTGTATCAAAAATTATCATAAATTGATTGGTAAAAGGTTTCCAGTGCCTCATGAAACTACAAGATATCAGCGCATTACCAGCCATTAAAGCAAGTAGTATCTCCTCCAGAGCATATCCACGTGCAGATTAACCACCAGATTAACTCAATACAATGCATATCTTTAAGATGTTTTTAAGTAAAAGCCATTGCTATGTCAAAGTCACTTTATGCCAGAATGAGCTCTTTCTAAAAAGAGATCCATGGTTATAGAATCATAGACTAGTTTGGATTGGAAGGGAGCTTTATAGGCCACCTGATCCACCCCTCTGCAGTGAGGAGGGACATCTTCAACTAGATCAGGTTCCTCAGAGCCCCATCCAACCTTGAATATTCCAGGGATGGGGCTTCTACCACCTCTCTGGGCAACCTGTTGTGAAACTTGATTATATCTAGTCTAATCTACCCTCCTTTGGTTTAAAACCATTACTCCTTGTCCTACCACAACAGGCCCTGACAAAAATATTGCCCCCATCTTTCCTATAGGCCCCCTTTAAGTACTGAAAGGCTGCAATAAGGTCTCCCCAGAGCCTTCTCTCCTCCAGTCTGAACAACCCCAACTCTCTCAGCCTGTTCTCACAAGAGAGGTGCTCCAGCCCCCAATCATATTTGTGGCCCTCCTCTGGACTCACTCCAATAGGTCCGTGTCTTTCCTGTGATGAGGACTCCAGAGCTGGATGCAGTACTCCAGGTGGGGTCTCACCAGAGTGGAGCACACAGGGAGAACCACCTCCCTTGACCTGCTAGCCATGCTGCTCTTGATATAGCCCAAGATATGGTTGGCCTCCTGGGCTGAGAGCACACATTACCAGCTCGTGTCCAGTTTTTCATCCACCAGTACCCCCAAGTCCTTCTTGGCAGGGCTGCTCTCAATCCCTTCATCGCCCAGCCTGTATTGATACCAGAGGTTGCCCCCAGCCAGGTGGAGGACCTTGCACTTGGCCTTGTTGAACCTCATGAGGTTCACATGGGCCCACTTCTCAAGCTTGTCCAGGTCCCTCTGGATAGCATCCCATCCCTCAGGTGTGTCAACTGTATAACTCAGCTCAGTGTCATCTGCAAACTTGCTGAGGGTAAACTCAATCCCACTATGTCATTGATGAAGATATTAAACAGCACGAGTCCCAACAGGGACCTCTGAGGGACAATGGAAGCATCAAGTTATAAGAGAACACGTGACTGAAGGAGAAGGGGCCTTACCCAGCCTACGTGGAAAATTTTTGCTTATAAATACCAGTAAAATACAGCAACAAGCCCCCTAACAAAATAAACTAAAGTAGGGGTATACAAACACACAAATGAAAATCCATATCTTATTGCCGACTGGATTTTTCCAGTGTTGAGATGAAGTAGCTCCAAAAGATACAGTAGAGTTCTACATTTGGACTGTAAAACTCTGGTCTAAGGAAAGACATCTACCATGCCTCTCTCTGACTGCAGTTCTAAGTGAAGCTCAGACTTACAAGCAAAATAATATTCTGCAATCAGTCTTAATCACAGTTATTTTTCCACCAGATTTCTTATACAGCAATTTCACATATAGCATGCATATACAGTGATTATAAAACTTATATATACACACAGCCATCAAGTACATTCATAAGCATCTAGGTTCTAGTGGCTAGAACCAAGAACTAGCAATGTACTTTTTCCCCTGCACTTTCCTTCCGTTTTCTATGTTCTTCAGCACAAATGAAATTTAGCTCTCCATTTTCCAGAAATGTTCAGCCTGCATATAGTGAAACATGAAGATATAAACTTTATGTCTTACTGGTACAAAAATCAGTCTCTCTTCATGTTTTCAGGATGTCTTCTGACACACTATAAGTGTACTTTGAGCACTAGAAAGACTTTGAAAAGTGGATTCGTTGAGGGCCATTTAAGTACAGAATCATCCGTAACAAAGGGAGTTAAAGATACCTTAATGTATAATAGACCATATTTATTGTGAAAGACGGCCTACAATGTGACTACTAAACTGAAGACTTCACTCACTTTCAGGATTAATTTGCCACATGGTCTTCAAGCATCGTATTGCAGCTGTCAATTTTTTTATGACTGTGCAATTAGCACCACTTTCAATATACAGGTATGAACAACACAATTGTCATATTAAAATCATGTGGCTTCACAGTATGTCATAATATGAGATATATGAATGAATTGCCAACAGCCATCCACAAAGATCTTTCATCATTCAGTGAAAGAACAACAGATGATGTCCTAATCGGTTTATTAGACCTACCTTCATTGCTAATGTCAATAGAGGGAGAAACACAGAGACCGAAAACTCTGAGAGAGTCCTTCATTTCTGAGAAAGAGCAAAGCAGGTCCCTTCAATGATGGCCCATATCTTGGGGACCATGTTGTGCACTATATGAAGGGCTCAGAAGAGACACCAGGAGAAGATGAAAAAAAGGAAAAATTATCTCAGCAGGTGTGCAAAGGGCAACAGGTCTGGCAGGGCAACAGTTCTGGCAAGGCAACAATTAAATAACAACTCTAGCTGTAGGTAAAGTGGAGTAATTGAGCTGCTAAGAGGTCTTGATACGCAAGACCATTTATCCAAAAACTCTCCTTGAATTCAGCATGATGAACACTAGCAAGCCTTAGTCACACCTGTCTTTCAAGTGTGATAGATGGCTTAACATCTGACAGAGAGTAAAGACACCATTTCTGCCAACATCCCTGGACTTGCACCATCCTGAACCAACTGAAAATCATTGCATGTAAAGCTTCACACACCTCTCCAGGAAGCTATGCCAACAGCCAAGCCCACTTGTATGACTTTCTGCTCTAACAAGTCTCTTTTGGTTACCAGGTAGCTCTTTGAATGTCCACCTTTTGGAATAAATAGTTCTGTGACCTCAAACTTGAACCTTTTGAAAGCTTGCCAGTCTTGAACCTTTTGCTACCATATCACTTCATATATCTAATGAAGGCCCTGAAATCTCAACAAACCGTGCAAATGTAATTTGTAAATTTCTCCTCTCCTTCAAAGTACAAGAAGTAGCTTAATAAATTCACGTTTGAAAAGTTCTGGGAACCTCATATAAAAATTATTATGTGGCTGCCCCATAATGAATTCTTAAAGTTGAGATGAGGGGAGAAGGCAGAGGAGAAATAGAATATTGCTCAATGTCAGCTACATTTCTATCATTACTGATTACAGATACAAACACTCCTAAATCCTCACTGGTGTAAACAGTTCTTGGTGCAGGTGTTTGTCTTCAGAGCCCTGTTAAAAAGCAAATAAAACTGTTAAAATCTCTAATTAGAGTAGGTGAAATCACTTTTTATCTTGAGAAGTTCAAAAACATTGTCCAAAGCAAGTGAGAACATACGACTCTAAGCTCCTGAAAAACAAGAACACAATCTGCAGCTTCTAGCTGCAGTAGACTCAAACATACTACAGCAATATACATGATCATTCTTGATTGCATTGCTCAACGAGTTTTTGGTAAATTCAAATGTGATTTTTCAAGAGTACAACTTGAAGAAAATATTGGCTTTTTTTATGTGGTCGAAGTACATCCTAAAATACTTTTAAATGACTGTCCTTTTTTGCTTTGATTTTTAACAATTTCACTCATTTATAATTACATACCCTAGATTACAGGAACTAAATTAAAGTTGTTCCATTAGAAGTAAGGGAAAAGCTCTGTTCCTTCCTTCCCTCTTTTTCCAGTTTTAACACCATGATAATAATATATTTAAAGTCAATCTTTGTAAATGCTTCCTTTAAAAAGGCTGCATTTGGAGCCTACATTGATTAGGCAAAACCCCTTTGATTTTTTCTGTACTTTCATAAGCTGTATTTTATCACAAATGAGCCCTAGGAAAAGGATCTACAGACCATATAGACATAGGATCCCCAAGCCACCAGCTCTGTTAACTAACTGCCTTGTTAAAATTACAGCAATTTATTAACATTCTTCTTGAGAGCTTAATTATCTCTCTCTCAAGTTTTGCTTGTTAGACTTTGATTTTCCTGCTTTTCTTTCTATTCTACCCCAAGAAATAATCAGCTGACTTTGAAATACCAAGTTTTCCAGTGCGCCTTCTCCAGAAGATAATATAAATATCCACTGTGAAAGAAACAGACTTTCCATTTTTGGGACTCTATGACATTTTCTAAAAGACTCCCACAATAATATTTTAATACGCACTTACAATGCATCTTGCATATCTTCATTTAGAGTCACATTTTTTGTTTTACTTTTCTTGTCACACAAGGTGCTCATTGTTTTCTTCTAACAATACCACACAAGCAAAAAATGTAACAAAGAAATCTTTCAACAGTGTCTTATTCTGATGCACTAAACAGTCACAATCACTAGATATCTAAATTAGGAATCGCTCTTCCATATGCATACACTTTCCCTTAAGTGTTGCCACTCAAGGAAATATAAAATACTACATTGAAAAAAAGAAACTGTTATAGCCAGCTAGGGACTTTCATGGCACTATATTTTTCCCAGGACCCTATTGCATTTTTAACTAATTCCATATGCTTTAGTGCCAGCATACCTAGCACCTCCCCAGCAAAAGCAATCTACACTGCCCTGCCACTTAAGTATGAGGAGCACCAGTGCTATCGAGGATTGTCATCTTGCCTATTAGCTTGATGTCTTTATTCACAGGCCATCTGCACCACTGAGAGATACCGAGGCAGCTAATGTCAATATGAACAAATGCCTCCTCTTTTACAAGAAATGTAATACTTAGGACAGTACAAGAATGACCCCAGGAATACCAACAGATGTTAGTTACAAGGCTTTAAAAGAAAAAAAAAAAAAAAAAAAAAAATCAATCTCTCCTACTGGGACTAATTAAGATCAAATGAAGAGCAAAAGTAAGAAAAAAAAATCATGTCGTATTATCCGGAACTTCATATATACTTTCTAAGCTCATTATTGGCATATTGCCCTGTGTTCTTTGAAAAACTGCTAAAAAGTGGTAAGGCAGCTGGCACAGTATTAGAAAGATTCTCTTTTGCATGGTCCTGATCTGAATTTCACAGTGGATTGTGCTAAGAAGTTATACACAGTACGGTTTCAGGTAGAAATGAAGCACAGCAGCATTCACGCTATAAATGTACATGTTAAAAAGAACAGCTAATATAAAGAAAATCCAGACATGTGCTTGGGCATTCAGGAATGCCCAAAGCCACATTTTGAATTTCCCTGTAAAAAAAGAAGCTGATGATCCAGATCCTCTCTACCTATTACATATCACTAGAGTACAAAATTTAAAATGACTGGTTTTGTGTCCATGCTCACAGGCTGTCAATTAGCATTACTCCTAATTTGGCCAAGAATACAGGGGCAAACTCGTTTTCATTACAAAAGAAACTGTCCTCATTGTTATTATATATTGCAAAGATGACAAGTGAGAGGAGATGCATTAAAAGTATCTAGTTGGGATTAAACCGCATGAAACTTGAAGTTAACTTCCACAGCAACAGCTCAGCTAGAACTCAGATCTGAGATTACAGGGCACCCAAGCATTTCAGCCCTGCTGATGGAACACTATGCTGACCCTGAAAGCTGCGATATGAAAATGCCAACTCATATTCAGTTCATATTCTCTCTTGGGAAAGAAGGATATGGTTGTGAAGAATAGGTGAGATCTGTGGCAGTGCAGCAATGGCAAGGCAGACCTAACTGTATCTTTGAGGTTGCTGACCATGCACACAGACTTTGTCAAAACCTGTGGCTCTGTACTAGAAAGAATTTACAGATACAACTACACCAGAACAGCTCTGTGCTTTACACACAAGTCCTCTCCATGAAACTATGTTAGCTCAAAGAATTATCTGGCTTGAACAGTTTCAGCTAGTTCTCAATGAAATAGGCTTCTTTGAAGGAGAAGGGGTGCAGATTAAGGTCATTGTGGGCTTAGCTACACTAGTAAGGAGCATGATTCTTCTCCCTCCTCCCTCTTCTGGTATGGCCAGTAAGTATCCCAAATGAAAACCAGAATTAATCCCACACAATTCATTCATTAGGCAATGCAGCAGCAGTTTTCTACAAGGCTCAATACAGGTCTGGACAGAAATATCACTGTACAAGTTGTATGCCCAACACGGACAGTCTTTTACGTCCTATACTATATTCACTAGATTAAAAAATTTTAATGCACCTTTTTGTAGAGACGTAGGTTTGGTTTTTAACTCTATTATAGCTGCATCTTGCATTTTCTCTGGATGATGATGTCCATTCTATTGCAGGTGCTCTTCCACGTGAATGTTTAATCAGTCTTGGAATCATATATCTTAATTACAACTATTTCATAATATTACTTTACACTATAAACTGACATACTACAAGCTAAGGAAACAGACACATCCTTGCAACTATCTGTGGAAACCAACATTAAGCTTTCATTCATGTTACTGATAACAACAGAAACATACCTGAATGTATTACGAAATAGAACAGATGCACACCTGCATCTCCCTACTCCTGAGAATCACTACGGTAATTCCAAATGCAGCTAGAGAGCCTCAGGCACCAAACTGTATAAGACAAATGACATAAGTTGCTAATGCAATCACATTCAAAAATGCAAAGCTTTTCAAAGCCCATCGAAGGACTTGGGTCACTTTGGAATATTCCACCATCATACTGATTTTCTGCATTTGGATTAGTAGAGTACCCCTAAAATTAACATGCCCTTCTTTAACCTCTTACTATCCAGACTTACTTTCTGGTTTACTGATCAACCTACATGAAAGGATATACAGTGACAAGAATTTGAAAACCTGATAGCAAAGTTTGAAACAAACAATAGCTAGCCAAACTATTTACAAGTTGTCACAATTTATCGGTCTATCATTTTTGTAGGAACACAGTAAGATAGTACTTGAAATTACTATTAAGATCTTTATGCTACCAGAGATTTGTGCATATCTTGATTTTCTAACAAAAATAGAAAATAAAAATCAAACAGACTTGAACTTCAAAGTCTGGAGTGTTCAAGGGAGGGATTTTCGTTCACTCTTGTAGCTTTTAGAGCTTATTCTTACCTACATTCTATTTGCCACTGTGCGGCTATGCACAGAGGAGCTTTGCCATCTCCACTCATTGGTCCACTGAAGTGTGTCTGTTTCCTCTATTAATTCTATATTGGGAAAACCACTCTGAAAAATGACCTTTTGCCTAGCCAATAAAGATTCAGAAAGTGTAAATTATAGCATATGGCAGCCGATTTGCTCAAGGAAGCATGGCATTTACCATACCCAAAGCTGTCTCTGACAGCTTAAACAGTGGCAAAGAACAAAAAGTCTTAGAACCACAGAAATGAGAGCCTTTATTCAGAATGGCTCCCCTCAAAGTGGTGAAAATACAGACTAAAGTTCAATTAAATGCAAAAGCCTAAGGTTGGAGCACAATAACTTGCTGGCTTGACCATACGATGTCAGATTTCTGTATTCCACATTTTCATCTGTAAAATAGAAAGAAGGTATTCTTTGCAAAGCTATGTAAAGCTGAGAAAAAATAACATTCATTATGTAAAAGAAAATCGACCTGTTAGTTAAACTAAGGAAGATACACTGCACATGCTTTCTTCAGCTTCTGTTTCAGCAAGATTATAAATGGCTAAAAATAGTACCAAACATTAAAAACAATGGTATAACAGCAATAAAACTTACACAGGAGAAACTTCTTCATTTGGGGAGGGGGGCAATACTATTCTCTGGTTTCATTTTTGGTTTTGTTTTGAATATTAACCATGTGGAAAGGAATTCCACAAGGACCGCAGTGCTAACTTCCATTCTCTGCTTCTAAAGTACTACAAAGATATTTTATACTATTCCTATGATAAAATGAAAAAGGTCTCTTTATCTGAAAGGTGAAACTTTAGAAATCCCCTTGCTAATTCTGTGTTGTGTGAAACTGCAAGGTAGAGCATGTCAGGATACTCAAGCCAGGGATTTGAACCTATGACCTAAGAGGTGAAAGTACTCTGGAAGATATAAAATACCTTACTAGATCACCACCACCTAATAAAAAGTAATGAGGATTTTTATAAACTATTTTAACTTCCAAGATTGTCTTGCCCTAAATGGAGCTGTATTGATGAGAATGAGCTAGATTATATATACTAGCACAGGAAAACGCTATACTAAAGCATCAACTCTATCAAGCCTTATCTGTACTGAAGCAAAGAATTTTCCCCTCTTGCAATAAAACAGTGTGTGGTATTTTATCTAGTCTATACACACACACACGCTAGATCTACAGTCTCCTGTGGCATATCAGAAAGTGTAAACCAGTGGCGATAATATGATGTGTTGTGCATTTTACCAACCCAACTTGGCAATGCTGTAATTCTTCAATAACTATGGAACATCTGCAGTTTTTTGATCCTTACTATGTTTCATTCCCATGATGCTCTTGGTGTCTGCTCAAAGTACAGAAAGGTCAACCAGCCCATCTGGAATCCTCCCTATTCATCCATTCTTGCGTGCTGCCTCTCTCGCAAAAGGAGTTTCTGCAGAATTTGTCACTTCCACCTGTTCTGACAGGTTCTCCCTGCCTGACCTGGAGATAGCCCCTGGGGACATTAATCATATAACAGTCTGAGCTGTGAAAGAAACAAGGCTTGGCTGGATACTGTTACAGTCTCTGTCACCTACTAATCATGTCCTGTGACACAGAGGGGCTTAATCAGATGGTCAGGTTTCTCATTAATCATTGTAGCCTCACAATGAAACTCTTCTCAGGGAGATTAAAGTTGAGATGATCTTCCGCAAACCCGTTCCTGTCCACCTGCCTAAATTTAGCTCAGCTCCCAAGTACTATAATTTAAGCTCCAGCTTCTCTTTCCTAAAACCTAAAGGTTGATTCTAAGTTTCTTATTGTGACTGGGCACATGAGCCTTTCCAATGAGAAAAAAGATACACATACACTTATAGGGACATGTAGGCAGATAAAGAAATAAATTTACTAATAACGTATATTATGAAAATTCTCAGGATGCATATGCAAATAAAGATACGTAAAGATAACTGAACCACTATGATAACATTAAGGCAGCATTTATTTGTGCTTAATCAACATGAAATTAAAGGAGTCAACTGTAAAAAAAAATCCATTCTAACAGACATTTGCTATAGGAAACTTTTGTCCTCCTATTATAGTCAATGTTAAATCTTTCACTACAGCTGAACAAAATAACTTCAGGAGTTAAAGAAAAATTAAAGGTGATAATCAAGTGATTCTAGAACAAGAAACAGCCATATCAAAAGCAAAGCACCAAATTATTTTGGTTATGCACTTTAATCCTGATCTTGTTTAACTTTTCTAAGTTTCAAAAAAGCAAACAAGCTCCAACACAGATTCTGCTGCATCTTGGCAAGTTGGCTTTGCACTTCCTCGCTGTGTTTACTTTCCCTGCACTGTAAAATTATGGGAAACACATATAATTTTGCCTTGTAAATCATGAAACACACATACTTCATCAACATCTACATAATCTCTCATCTTGGCTGAGTTGGGGGGTGGGGGGTGTGTCAGTGGTAGAAGACAGACAGGATGGAAAGAGGAAGCTATAGCCACCATATGATTAACACAGTCTCTTACCTGCCTGAACTTGACCTCACAGCTTATTGCAACAAAGTCAGCAAAGAAACACTCAGTTCAAGAGTTACTTAAAGGCATGTGCTTACCAGGTTCCCCAACAATACAGCTCATCTGAAAGCTACCACAAAAGACTTACAATGCTGTCTGACTTAACTTCACAATGTTGAGCTGAGGCCTGGGGTTTTTTGTTGTGTTTGTTTCTATTCAGTGATCCTCCATTGCTAGCCTAGAAATGACAGTAGGTGGAAACGCTATCTTTCATTACACAAAGTATAAATAGTGTAATCTATCAGCACTGTCAATCAAGATGATTGATTACAGGCTGTCATAGAGAAGAGTGACATATTAGAAAAGTTTTGTTAACAATGCCTATTGCTAGTCAGCCTGCCACAGAAGCTGGTGATTAATGTGTTGTCAGCCTGTAATCCCACACCCCTGGCTAATGAGGCAGGAATTTATCATCTTTACAGACTGGCAGATGTCAGAAGGAAAGGAATCCAAGTGCTGGAAACAATATACTTTTTCTTACCATGCCTGACAAGTCTGACAGGCCTAAAAAACCACAAAGAAGCTTTGTGTAAGCACAAACTTAAAACGAGGAACTTTCATTTGGCATCTTTGCTTTAAATAGCACTGCAAATCAGCCTCTCTCCCTCAAAAAGGGCACAATAAAAAGCTCTATGAACTCTGAACCCATCCTTGACAAGTATGAAATCTCAGGAAAGGTTTCCATGGCAGGCAAACAGACAGCTTCCTTTGCGAGAGAAGCAGCAAGTAACTTTTAACTTTACCTGTGAACTTGTGAACCACTGCAGGACAAAAATTGTTCCGATTGGACTGTAGAATGCACCCTACTTCAATGCTTTATCAATGAAGGTCTTAGGAAATAGCTCTCCAGAAAGTCAATACCAGTTCTGCATTACAGATTCATGCTGGGACAGAGGAACACAAGACAGAAGATTGTGAAAATTCTGGAAGCTATTCCTGAAGTAAAATAGAATGTGACACAAGCATCTGCACTGAGAGGCAGCTCTAGTACTTCGTACTCAAAATAGTTTTACATTTGAGTGAAATACACTCAGATTTGATAACTCTTCCTTCAGAGTATTTGAAAAATATTTCAAATATTTTCTTTGAGTACTTGAAAGCACACAGACATGCTATGTCTTTAATACATCTATGTTACAGGAAATTGTCAATAGAAATTGGTGATCCACTTAAGTTTGCCTCTCCAAAATTACAGTATTCAAAATTCAGGTTTAAAGCAGAGATTTCTGTTTTGCCTTCAAGGCAACTCTTTAAGGAAGGCTCATTTTTGCCTTCACTGCAGTAAAGATTATAGATTATCCTACATAAGGGAAATACAGGGGAAAATTATGTGTTTAGTTAAAAAAACAACAACAACAAAAAAACAAAGCAACGTCAGCAAATCTCAGGCAGCTTACACCATTCTTGGCTGGCACTATTAGATGTATTAAGAGGTTAAATCTTCTAGTTCTGAAATTTCTGATATGATGCAAAAGGGCTGCATTTTGCAAAAGATTATGTGCAGCTTAGGTTTCTGTCAGTCAGCAAGGAAAGGGGGCAAATCATCTGTCTTAAGTTTTGACTAATGTAATCCTTTTTCAAACACAGAAACCTCCACTAATGCAGAAAAATGCAACACACATACACACACACAAAATATAAAGAGAAACAGCAATCAGGGAATAAAAACACTGCTTTCTGTCAACAGCACCCTTGGGCTAAAATCACAGCAAAGCATTGAGAAATTTAATCTCCAAAAGGCAGCATTCGGGAGTTAAGACTTACTTAAGGTTTATGAGAGACTGGAACTTCCCACACTAGTCAGTGAAACAGAGAGGTTTACTGGCCCATAATCTGTGGACCCAGGAGGAGACCAAATCAAAACAAATAGCAATGCCATGAAAACCAGACCCTTCTTTGCCAACAATGGGATTCAGTGACAACTTATGACCTCCATGGAAGACAAAATGTCCCTGACAGCTAACCCAGTGTCAACAACAGAGCAGCATTTTCTCTTTCTTTTAAACCAAACTCTCTAGATAATCTACATACAAGTGGTAGCTGGAACTGCAAAACAAGTAAAGTTGCATGTGATTTGACCTATAAACGAGGACATGAAAACGGACTTTGAGCCCATACAGTTTTGCATGCTTCAATACATACTAGTTAGCCATTTCAACTGCTGATAAACTGGAACTGCCATATACATTTTCTCCCCTTTTAAAGGGAAAGTAAAAGGTAAGCCCCATGTCACAGTGAAGCACACGTTTGCAGATGAATGACTCATTAACTAATAATGGGACTGTGATGGCAAGTTTTAACTTTGCTTTGGGGGAGAGTAAGGTCAATGTGAATTTATGTTCCCTTTCTCGCTTTGAAAAATCCTGATAGATTCAGTACAGACATTTCAGACCATACTAGTATAAGACAGTGCAGATGCTTCAGACATCTCCTGCCTGGTAGAGATCTCTTTCCCTCCTCAAACAAGTAACAACAAACTTCACCTGATTTTCACTTTGCAGCCCCTTCCTAACCTCCCTAGTTAATGGGAAAATATATCTCCTAAATCTGCATAATTCAAAATGTAATTAAATATTCCAGTTCTAGCTGGAAATCCTATTTCTTCCAGGGATTAGATTAGATTCAATACTTTGGTATGTACTGACCTTTAATCCCCTTGGCAGCCTCTTGGCAAACTGGGACACTGCACAGACTTCTTTAGAAAGAACCCACTGTTCATGGGCCATGTTTCTGGACTCTACTCTTCTGAACCAGGCTGATATGAAGAATTGTTCCTCAGTTCCACAACAATCATAAAATTTCACTAATTCATCTCAGTTTCTATCTTGAAAAGCCTTGATTCAGACAACAAGGTATTTAGGATAAGGTTAACTTCTCAAGACATCAACAGAACTATTCACAATATTTCATGGTAATGTCCTGGATTAGGGCCATAATACTCAACGCTACATGGGATTTGGCCAAAAGCCTACAGTTGTCAGCAATCTTGTTCACAAATTTATACACGTTTTAGAAAAAGTACAAATTGGTTAGTTGTAGGCCTACATGCAAATTTCAGATTCTCCCATGGTCAACATACAAAACCAAAAAATTCATTAGGAAAGGAATTGCTGCTTCTGTTCTATGTGTATACAGCTCCCAGCACACACAGAAATCTGGCGAGTGGCAATAATATTGACTCATCCAAAATTAATATTTAGTAATGCTACAACTGTAGGTGCCTCTTCACATTGAAGATATGCCTTTTTAAAAGCAAAATTACATGCACTGCTTTTTGCTGCATCTTGAAGACATAGTTATTATTAACTTTCCACTCTCTCAGCCAACACCTGCACAAATCAATTCTTTATGTGGCTAGTTCTAATAGCACGTATTATAATCCTGATATCCAAGGAATTTCAACCAATGAAAAAGAATGTTCCTGTATCTTAATATTGTCTCTAGAACGTGGACCAATAAAAGAAAAAACATGTTTATGAGCTTGCTTTATGGAGTTTGGATCTAACGAATCATCATTCTCCACAGAATCACAGTTGAGCTCTTTCTTGCATTGAGTTACACCAACTTTTTGAAAGTGGGAGCATAATGTCTTTTTCTGAAACTATGTCATTATTTTGGTCAAAGATTGTTTACATTAAACAAAATCAGTTTACCAAACTTTGACATGTTTGCCCAACTGCATACAGTTTATATTGGAAACACAACTTTTAAATGAACTTTCTGTAGTCTAACCTCTCTGATTTCTAGCATGCAGCTCTAGATTCTTATACTGCACCAAAAAGCTTGTCACTGGCATAAATCATGTTCTCTAAGAGGTTTCCAGTAAAGTAAATAATGACTGTAACTTCAAATTGTTTGTTAATAACTTCAAAGAGGCTACATCTATCAAATACTGATTTAACTTTCTTGCCAGGTGCAGCACTTCGTCAAGAAAATATCAATCTCCAAATTAAGATTAGGGAAAGCAATTTCTTAATGCTGCTATTTCCCTGTTAAGTTTATTTTAGTAGGTTTGATAAATGGAATTTAAATTAGGATTTCATCATCCTAAAGCATCAGAGATTGATTGTAAAATAGCCCTTAATAAATCCATACTGTCTCCTATAAGTTGATGTACATATTACGGCACACTGCAAACATATCTGTACTGTCAAATATACTGGGTTGTTTGTTATTTTTTCATTATAAAAGACCACATCTGTCTAGTAAATATGAATCCAATCTATGCCATACTCCTACAGGTTTCAACACATTACCTGGCAAGCATTCTCAGGTTTCACTGATTTTGCTTGGAACCAGCAATGCCTAGTGCTTGGACAACTTTAGGCACAAGATACCAAGTAAAAATTAACATTGCTCCTAAAATCTTGGGTTCGCAAAGGACTGCACAGTCCACACTTTGAGGGATAAATGTGGAAAGAAGTGAACCTATAGAGCACCTGGGAGAATCATTTTTCTTTTTTTTTTTTTAAGAACTATCCATCTTTTAAATTATATTTTACCTTGAAAAGTTGGACTAGATGATCCTTAAGGTCCCTTCCAACCTGGCATTCTACAATTCTATGATTTCTTTAACCATTGCTTGAAGACATTCCTACTAAAATTAGTCCTTTTCCACCTTCACATAGCTTTTCTCAAACCATTTGCCCCACTTTCAGCCTTGTAGAGGCTGAAACATTAATCACAATTACCCCTCCACTGGTAGGGGAATATTCTGATTTACTAGGATCTACATCCATACAGATACTGAGACACACGCCAGCCAAGATTTCTAGTAACTCCTCAAGCAGACAGAAATACAACTCCCACTGACTTGGAATGGGTACTGAGAAACCAGGGCTGGATTTCTAAGCCTATCAAGATACCTCTTAAAATATGCCTCAACACCCCTGTAAATTCAGGCCTAACCACTTGCATTAGAGGCAAGACCAGTATTTCACTCTCACTCAGCTTTGCAATTCTCTCTTCAGTACACAGCGTGTGCTGAGAGAAAGTATGTTTCAAACTGATTTAAAAGTCTAAACTCACCTATGTTTCCAACAGTGTATCAACTGCCCTGTAGATTCTGATGTGCCAAAACTGGATATGAATCTTGAAATCAAACATCGTTTTGAGACCTGATTGGCTTTTGAGGGAGAACAGAAGGAATTCAGAATGTTGAGGGGAACTTCAGTAATTTCTTTCCTTTTTTTTTTTTTTTTTTTTTAATTCCTCCAGATTTCTCCAAAAGCTTAGTCAACTGTGGCTTTGTTACAATTTATACTTCTATCACTTTAATGTTTCCATTGAATAAAAACGATTCTTTCTCTTATTTGTACCTGATTTTGTAGTTGCATTCCATATCACATACTTTTCACTGTATTAGTGAAAAGTAAATTCAGATGTAGCTGATTCACATTTGCAGACAGAACATTGAATTGCAGAAAAGTGGCTATCCTTTTTATTTCAGTTAAATTTATAGTAAAGCCACAAAGCGCTAGGATAAGAAACAGCAGTTACTCACAAACAAAATACTTAATATTAGCCCCTTAAAACAGTGTGTAGGAAAAGTAATCTTATTCCAAGAAACAGTCACAGCTCCTCTCTTTTGAAGTGAGTGCTGTTTGAGGATGCCCAAGTCCAGTTTACAAGCAGCTGAAATAGTAAAAGCAACCTAAGATTCCTAAAATAATCATCCTAGCATGAGTCTTCTGATGAACAATAGCTCTTCAACTCAGGAGTATTATCTGCAGATATCTTACATACTTCACAAAAAGACTATGAAGTTTGCACAGCAAACAAAGCATAGAAGTACTTAAACTATTATTCAAGTCTATGACATAGTTTTAATATTTTTAATATCGTTAAATGAAATTAATGTTTAAAATATTTCTCATTACACGTAAACAAACTGAAGAAATTTATGCCCAAAATGTCAATACAAATAAAAATATGTCTTATATAGTGCCAAAACGCTAGTTTCTTTTGACATCTAGCAAACCTCAGCCATAACCACTATCAATTCTGAAAAGATTCAGTCATACAATTGTTTGAATGACTGGTGTAGCTCTTCTGTCATTAATTCTACTATGAGAGAAAAATCACTGAGAAATACACTCTTACAACAAAGCCATCTGACAATTACGTGATTTTTTGAAATCTTTAGTATTTACAGCAAACACACTTTCAGGGATATCTAGACAAACTATACATTTAAATAACCACTGGTTTTGGTAGAATTTTTTTGTCCCTTTTTTGGCCCACAAACACAACTATTTTACAGACCACCACAAAGTCATTCTTACTCAATGAAATTGTTATGCAACCATCCTAAAAGCAAGTTCATTTATCTAAAGGACACAGAATCCAAAATCTAACAACAATACTTTAAACAGTTAATATGATTATTTCGTCACCTCACTCAGAAGTAAAAACAACCTGCAATTACTGGCTTATCAAATAGCGATGGATTTCCTGGAAATACAAAGAATTTTGTGCTTGGTTACTTTAAGGAAACTTAATTATGGGTAGAAAAAAGAAAAGTTAGGGAAATTCTGACAAAAGGTGAATTTGTGGGAGATACGAAGGTCAACGAAGAAATGTTTAGGAAAAGTGACACACCTGAAGGATTAAAAAGAAATATTAATGTAATAATGTCATTCCAAGTGAAAAATCATGTGTTAGCAATGTAAGCGTACTTTAAGGCATCTTTGCTTTTAATGAAGGGCAGGAGGGGCTTTTATTCTTAAAAATCTGAAGATTATAAAGAAACATTGACCCTTAAGAAGAGATCCTGCAGAGTTGGCAAAATCTTCAGCAGACATAGAGGCACACAATTAGGAGACAATCTTTGAAATGGAAGCATTTGATAATCTTTCCTATCACTTCATATCTTTCGGAGAAGTTTTCTACAAAAGCCAATCATTATTGCTGTCTTCAACTGTTCTGAGAATTTCAATTTGTGATTGTATTTACCAGGGCATAATGCAAATACTTCAAAATAACAAATTAAAAAAAAAAAAGGCAGAAAATCCAATTATATTCAAGAATCCACACAGGATGATGGGATATTAGTCCTTTTACCTCTTGATCTATCATTTGGAATCTATCACCAGATCTGTAGTGGGCAAGATCCCATTACAACACTCTTCAGAGACCAACACCCATGTTATTGACCATATTCCTAGCTGTTCATTGCTCAAACATTACGCTTTTAACATTTCCAACAGAGAAGCTGAGAATTGAGCTGACATAGCAGTTATAACTCTTGAGGTTTTTGTCAATATAGGAAACAGTACCCTAGCAGAGCTCATGTGTAAAAAGCAGGGAAAAAGTTACATCGACCATCACATGTATGAACTGAATATATAATCCCACTCTGCAATGCTACCAGTACACCTCAGAAGACATGAATTCATTTAACTGTCTTGAAATTCCACTAATTTTGACATTTAGAACCAGCAAGCAATTCTTTAACTCCAAAAGAGAATCTAACCTATATTGGGTAATATAATCAAAACTAACTGATCTCTTTTTACGTGCATTAAAAGGCTCTGTTAATATTACACTTGGGGCCATTACAAATGTCTTACATTGCACACATTTAGGATACAGCAAAGTTTTATCACAGTCATTATAAAAATGTCGCTTCAAACTATTTTTACACTAATAAGATGGTCTTCAATTGAATAAATTGCAGTTACAGAGTGATTACCACTGTTACAACTTACATTTAGTTCACAGGTTAGTACAGTGATGGCTAACATGGAGGGAAAAAAAAAATAACACATGATTCAACTTTGCATTTTGCACTAACCAGGTTGATTTAAGTCATAAGTAAAAGTTGAAATGTCAAATCTACTTGGAAGATATAAGGTAATAGACATTCCACTTACTTCTCAAGTGCACAACCAATAACATGCTATTATTTATGCAGAAAGGATAACACATTCTCTTAGCCCACACTGTAACATATTTTGTCTGAAACTAGTCAGTAAATTGCTATTGCAGAAGCAATTAACAATCGTAAAGCCTTTTGAGTTTTACAAGGTGTTCATAATGGGCATTACATACGATTTATATGAAAAACATGACTCAGCTCTTCAAATGCAACCAATCTGTGGATGTGAGGCTTGTTGTGTGACATCTTGTTATCTCTGAGATATGCAAAACCTAAATCTTTCTTAATATTAGTCAGACAAATGCAGTGATAAACACACACTCATGGAGTTTCTATTAAAAATTAGTTCACTTTTGATAATGAGGCTTACACAGAAACACTGTATTTTAAATGGAACTCAAAGAGGTTTCAATACTAGATAGGAATAAATTCACTCAAAAGTACTTTAAAATAGGCATAAGCAGTTATGATCACCGGCTACCTGGACCTGGGGACATAGTTCTTCAAAAGATAGAATTTTTTAACTAAACTGATGCCTACTGAATTACGATTAACAAAGTCCCTGGCTTTCACAAACGTGTGTTAACTTGGTGTATTTCAACTGTTCAAGTTGTCAGGAAACATAACACTTCTTTAACTGAATTGTGCTAAGAAGGTTTTAGAGAGGGTTTTTGTTCTGTGCAACTTCTCTGTAATGGAAACATTTGCATTTTCTAAAATTTCCTTAACTTCTCTCAAGAAGATGCACTTTTCTGATCCCACAAAATAAATTAATATAAACTGCTTTACACTTCTAGCTCCCTCCCATCTAGTTAACACTCAGTCTTGTCTTTTCTTGGTTTTTCTTGGGTTTTTTATAACTTTTTTTCTATCACTGCTGCTCAAAGCAACTTATAGGCATGTTATTTTAAACAAAAAGGGATAACGGGCTTACTGTTCAGATTTTCCCAGTCACCTCCTCTCAACAGCTACAGGCTGTTTTCACTTCTCAAGACCAGATGCTGCAGTTCTAGTCTAGTCTACTCATTACCTACCAAAGATGCTAAGGTGACAAAAAAGCAGCAGATCCCCTCTTTACAAATTAAAGTCTGTTAAAAAAAAAAAAAAAAGAGAGAGAATTAGAGAAATAAAAATAACTATTTTCTTCTGGAAGAACCTGGAGGTATGATTGTACCAAACTAACTTTAGAAGTGTTCAGAAAACAAAATTAAGGTAAATAAATTAAAAATTAAAATCCTACACTTGCTACTTTGCTTCCTTTACTGATCTTAGTTAGAGTATCAAATACGAATGAAAAAGAGAAGAAAAAAAAAAGCTTAGTTAACAGAAGAAAACTAAAAAGGAACTAAGAGAGAAGTCAATTATAAAACCTGTACTTAGTGGTCCCAGAATTGTCTGCAGGACGTTCATTGAAAAAGTCAAATGTATGAAATCGAAACAGTCTATGGCACTTATATTTTTAGGGCTGCAACAAGCACATTAAACAGGGAAAAAGTTATTCTTGAAAATATAAGCTTTTCTAATACAGCTATGTTTGTTCTTGAGGGCTTAGCAAAGGGGAGGCAGAGCAGAAGGCAAATTAACCCAAACTGTTGTGTCTGCAATGAAAAGAAATGTTTTAGTATTACTGCATTTTCTCACTCTATAAAAGTACTTTGGTTGCGCCCTTCTGACATCATCTTTAAGGTTATTCAAAATCCTACCATTTATATGAGAGTCAATCTGCCCTACTTTGGGAAGCAAGGACAGGTAGACAGACAGAAAGAGAGTTCTGAATACCTTTGTTCCAAAGAAAAGAAAAAACCAATGTGTGTGGTGGGAGTGGCTCTGAACTGAGGAACTGCATTCAATTCTTATTTCAGAGACAGTAATTAGAAGGAATGAAGATTCTCATTGCAACAATCATCTCTCAAAGCCTCTTTCTTTGAGTGACAAAGAAGGAATTTCAGACCATAGTGTTCTAGATACAGCGGAGAGGCGTGGGATAGAACAAAGGAATAGCAAGAACTTTTTTTCTGGGTTGTATAATCCTCAACTCAAGGGTACACTTAAAATATGACAATAAGATGGTTTCAGGAGCTACAACCCTCTCATTTATATTACTGCCAAGAGAATACTGTAAGATTCTGAAAACACACAAGAGATTCAGGTATATGTATGTGTGTATATATATACATATATATATATATATATATAAAACATTAAAGGAAATGGTTGTTTCAGAAGTCTGTGGTTGGATGATTACTATAAATAGACATCCACGCATGCAATGGCTGGTGTCCCTTATGTGGCATATGTGACTGAACCCAAACTATACTTACCATTTACATAGGTCTGCAAGAACAACGATAAAGTTACCTAGGAGATTTGTCTCAAAAGCTGCCAGAGGTCTGTAGTATACAAAAATACACTTATACACTTAAAAAAAATCATGAAAGCTAACAGTAGTACAAGGAATCTTCAGCCTCCTAGCAGTGTTGGACCAGTAGCAGACCAACAGTTCCCAACATCACTATATTGATGCTGGTCCACTCCACTTCTACTGTATGTGAGTTGTCTGTAGCAAATTTTCATTGATTTATAGATATCTACATGAGTCAACTATGAATCACAAGACACTTCTGCATGAACATCATAAAATCAGGAATAGGATGTATTTGAGAAGGAACAAGATTAAAAAAATAATCAGGATTAGTTGCCATACAATCTCAGCATGGCATTGCTCCAATAGGTATGGGAGTCAAGGATGCAGGGCTGTCTGTTGATGACCTTATCAAAGGCCTGCACACATGGAAAGCAACTTCAACATTAACAAACATGCTAATCTGCTTCAAATCAAATAAGCAATTACCCTGCTATTTCCATGAATTCTGAGGCAAGTATAATTTGATAGTTAGACATTAATAAATCTGTTTCATGGATCTTACCACTATCTGATAAAGAAGCTTTCTTTTACTATCTCTTTAATTTTATTAAATAAAGTAAACTCGTATCTAACTAAATAGGCTTCATGAGTGCTAATCTTAGCCGAAAGCATTCTTATGGATTGACTCTGCCTCAGTAGGGCTACATAAATATTTATAAAGACTTCACACGAAGAGCAGATCTGACATAAGGCTTTAAAAGACTCCTCAACATATATAAAACCTGGAGAAACAAGAGATTTTGTAAAGACAATGAAGCTCTTAGCCCTCAAAAACCCCCTCTTAAATCCTGGAGGGCTGGTAATAGCACACAAACGTACGTATGAATCTGCACACAAGATTCACATCAGGGCTGCGCTACCAGCCTTCCAATAGTGATATCCTGTGTTTGTAGGCTGCCTTTTGAGTAGAAGATTTTCTTCTCATCTGGCTCACCTGCTTTTCCTGACAGACAGCTTTTTCCATGCCCTTAACAAAGGAAAAAGTGATTATGTTAATTTTCTGACTCAGTGGAGAATCACAGAATATTAGGGGTTGGAAGGGACCTCGAAAGTTCATCTAGTCCAAGCCCCCTGTCAGAGCAGGACCACTTATAGCAGATCACATAGGAACGGATCCAGGCAGATTCTGAATGTCTCCAGAGAAGGAGACTCCACGACTAGCACTGAAAGCCTGTGAGAAAGCCACACATGCAGGCTGTTCTCCCTTAAAAAAAAAAAAAAAAAAAAAAAGTCTTCTCCAATACAAATTACATCAGAAAAGTAAGTATTTCTTTGAATAGTGGAGAAGAGAAAGCATGAAATTCTGTCTCCACTGATAATGCAAATTGTTTCTAGCCACTTCACTGCAGGCAGGATTTTACTATAGATACAAAGGGGTGGCCCTTCGGCCTAGGCCCAGAAGTTCAGCCACATGATAATTAAATTATTTATTTTATTCCCACTACAGCAAGTTTCTACCAACTAAAACTATTCCACCATGCCACTAGTATAGATAAGCAAACGATGGGCCAGCAATTTAATCTCTTCTCCATCTTGAGATCAAGTTGTTACCATTTTACATGGTATATTAGTATTTGATTAATCTATATCTTTAAGAGTGCATATGAAACATTTTCTGCCACACAGAACAGATCTATCACGAATCCAGCTAAACACTAGCCCCGACAATGCAGTGTTTTCATCATTATTATCAATACAGGGATTATAAAAGACTACTCTCATCTTCAGGTAACCGTAGTATAGGCAAAATCTTCAGTTGAACCTTTTCTCCACATACAAGCCAAAAAAGATATCTGATTTTTCAAATTTGCAATAGCTGCTCTATCTACATACAATATTTTGACATCTCCTGACTGAAAATAAACTTGACATTAACTTCCATGAACCTTCTCTGGAATCACTGGACAGTCTAGTTTGCAACATAACTGCTTCCCAGTTGTAAAACTGTAAGGAAAATTAGGCATGTGCTTTCCTCTCCCAGACTACACCAGCCCTCATGTTAACTTCACTGTACCAGTATTACACAAGATTTATAGGGCCTGAATTAGTGCATTTTAGGTTTAATTAGAGCTCCATAAATTTTCAGTAGTCCTACTATGACACGTCCTCAGCCAGTGATCGTTCGTTTCCCCTGCATTCTGGGCAGAAGGTAGAAGACCAGGCTGCAAAGGACAAGACAATCATTGTCTCTGTATAGCGCAGTTTTTACAAGCCAAACCATATTCCACTAGGGGTTTATCAAATCAAAAAGCAGACTTCCCACTTGCCAAAGTATGATCTCGAGAGGACAAACGAAATAAATTCTCCACCAACAACATATCTACTCATTTCTACTCCAGGGGAGGTGGAGGAGAGGGTGGAGAAAAAGAGCACTTCGTATAAACAACAGTTCTTCAGAAGTTCTCTCCAGAGAAACTGGTAAACATATTGGGGAGAAAAAGACCCAAAAGCTTTGTTGCTGTTGCCTTGAAATCAAGAAGCTGCTATGCAGAAGAACATTTCTAGTTTCATGTTAAAAAATAAATAAGGAAAATAAAATCCATTCTATCCATTTTTCTCTACTTTGCAACTGTCAACGGCCTTGCAGCAATGCTTCCCAGAAAGTTAGGTATGTCCTTTACTGAGAAACCATGCACCATTCTGGCCTGGTACATGAACGCAATTTAAAGATATTTTTCTATTCACAATCTGAATTATTTTCTCACCTTGTAAGAATTCTCTACTGTTAGAGATTAACAATAAAAGCCAAAGTACTCCTATCAGTAAATTACCTGTATAGCTGCTGCTGAAAATCTTGCCAATTAAATATTTCTTTATATTTAGAGAATGACTATTTGGTTGCTTTGAAACTAGAATCACATGTGCAGACATTTTAATGAGTTCTGCTTTGGAAAGATCATTTGGCATGGCGCAAATCTACATTTGTTTCTCTTACTCATATTGACACAGCAGACTACTCCCTCAGAGTCTACTCACAGGAGTAAAAGTGGAGTCAAAGTTTTTCTTAATATGAAAGAAGAATTTTGTGCCACAAATACAGTGCTTTTACCTAGTCCTGTTAGAACATTCCATCTTTCAAAATTGCACACATATTTGACTCATTATTTAAAAGTAGCACAGAAAAGTCTTATTCAGACCATAAAGATATGAAAAATCAACACACAAGAGAAAGGGAAAAAGCTGGGGGACATTATACAAAAGCAATGTAGTTATAAATTCAAGCAGACCTGGGGCAATGGATTAATATTGTGGCCTGTTAGACATCTCTGGAACAATATGCAATATGAAACAAAGCACAAAACTCCTGCCAAAATACATGCAAAGTGAGCAAGTTCTCCAAGAATAGCTCTAAGACCCAGCAGCACAAATATTTTATGCTCTATGTTCAACAATCCAATGGACTTGGCCTGTAGCTAACTGCAAAACATGCAAGTGACATCCTATTTCAAACTCAGGAACGCTATTTTTCCACAGAACTATGTACAGTTTCTTCCAGTTCATGCTTGATGGGCTTGACAAGAACAGGTAGAACAGGAACATTCACTCCTTCTACCACTCTAGATTTTTCCTAGAGACTACTTCTCTGGTGTTAGTACCTCCACCTTTCACTTTAAAACAAACATTTAGTTCATATTTTCTGTTGGCAACTAATAATAATAATAGGCTGACTGCTTACTCCTATCTAAACATTTTACATAAATTTCCAATCACTGGTGATTAGTAGTGCCCATACACCATAACAACACATGCTTAGTGGAAAATAACAAAAGCAATACAAAGAGCAAAACTATTATTTTCATATAGATGCAAAACTTTACAGTGAGAGTCACAAGCTGTAGTCTGGTGGCAAAACAATAGCAGGGAAAACAAAAATAGATTGCAATGAAAAAAGACAACAACAATCCACACACGTTTTCTTCCTCGTTCACATACTTTCTGTATGTATTCGCACTAATAGCCCTTTTGATAAAACCCTCCAGAAAATAATTAACTTTAATAGCTCTTCTGCAGCTAAAGCTGCAAAACTGGATGGCAAATATAAATGCACTTTTTACAGCAAAACTTAAGTCTTCAAAAGAATTACAAGGAAAAAAAAATTACAGGTTCAGCACTGCTTCTGGGGCAAAATGTGTATTTGTGATAAATGTATCAAATCCCCTAAAAACTACACCCATTGAAAATTCATATTTAGGCTGATTTGCTTTTCAAATCATATAGACAGCACAGTTGCGTACAATCTTTAAACGAGTACAACCACAGAGAAACGCCGAGAGATTTAAGAGAAATAAAAGCACGATCAGCTAGCTTGTAATCTTTTCTCTTATTCTCCTCCCTATAGCTGCATTAAATTGCCTGTTGAGAACAATAACTTATTTGTGCTTTTATAGGTAGAATGATTTGTATTATATAAAGATTTGGCTAACAGAGTAAAGATGCATTCACACTGAGCTGGATTACATGCTGTTAATAATTTTCTGGATGCTCTAGGGGACCTATAATTCTAGAGGACTACAGATTAGCATTTGAATATATGCTTCGTAATACATCCCAAAGCAGACTTTTTAATTTTCTTTTTGCCATTTTTCTAGAACCACAATAACCAGAAATCAAATCATTGAAAGCATTTTGGAGAAAAAGGTATACCACAATCAAGTTTTTATTCCCCACCCCCACACACTCTTAAGAATACACAGAAAATCTGTCTTTTCCCAACTCCCACACCATTTCAATAGCCTTCATTAGAATGTCAGACTATGTAGAATATGTGATCAGGTTTGCAGTACTGTTCTATGCATGTTGAATAAATGGGTAACTCGGCAAGCAAACCAGAATCTGTTGTTCTGAATAAAAGCTCAAGGTCTCTAGAAAGCTGGTTTTGCTGTGGGCTAGCTTCTGTTTCAGAAAACAATGTTAAAATACACTATTTTAACAAAATTAATAAAATACCTCACATTGCAAAGAAATACCCCCCAAATATGCTAACATTCTTTTGTTACTGAGTATAAACTTCAGCACAGACCAGACTCCCATACTTCTGTTTTCACGAAACACTGAACTCTGTTGGCCACCATTTGCTAAACACAAAAATCCTTTGTGAACTCTGTATGTCTTTTCATAATTTTTTTAATACTTCAGGACAGTCTTAAAGTATATGAATCTCTAATAAACATTATATTCTCAGACAAATTCAACTGGGAAGCATACTATAGTATGCATTACGTAGCATTATAAGGTTCACCTAGCAAGCACGCATTCACTGGACAAAATATACTTTTCATGACCTTTGGTCCTCAGTTATAATTAGTTGTCTGGTCCCAGTTGCTTACAGTGTAAACAAAGACTGATAAACCCATATTGGCTGCTTGTATTTATTACATTACAACACAGCCGCCAACTGTCTAACCATTCTAATAAAAAACTGTTTTCTAAGGTTTATGTTTTATTGCATGTATGACTCCCTTATTGGTTAGCATTTTGGAGTTGTGGAAGAGGTTATGTATTTAGAAACTGACTGCATTCATATCATATTTAAAACTTAATGCTATTTTATTAAAGACATATGGGCCTCCAAAGTACACATATTAAATGTCATGTAAGAAAAGTAGCAGTTTAAATCATGGTCAAATTCATTTTTGACATGACTCCTGAGGCTTCCCAAGATCTGAACTATTTCTTTGTAAATCTGGCAGTTTAACCACATTCATAAATCACTTTCAAAGTATATTATTTCTTAATTTTACTGCATTAGAGAGCATTTGGCCTATACAGTGAACTGATTGTAACCATTATGTGAACAAAGTTGGATATTTAGTCTTACAATGTGGGAAGAAAAAAAAAAGTCTTAATTTCTCAGTCCTGAATTTACTTCTTATTTTAACCCAAATGATACATTTCCCAATGAAACTTGCCAGAGTAAGACATATAGGATAGTTTGCTGTACTACCCCAACAGAAAACTTCATCTCCTCCCACTTTGAGCTCATAAGTTAGAAACACAAAGGCAATTATAATTTAGTCATTAAGCAAATATCCCACAGGTTCTTTTACAAGAAAGCAAGCCTAAGGTTTTCAAGGCCCACCAAGGTTGAAAGAGAAATGAATCATCTTTGGGACAATGCACATGTGTTTACTAAGTGCCTTGATATAGTGACATTTGATACATTAGAACATACGAAGCATACCTTAAATACACTTAAAAATTAAACACATGTAATGTAAGGACAGATTCCCTGTCTGCTAAAGTCACAAAAACCCCTAGCTCCAAAAGAGATCCATTCACAGAATCAGATTCAAAGCAATGCCATTTTTGAAACATGATTGAAGTTTACTTTATTTATCAGAGAAGTTCCTAATGGCAGAGTTAATTACAATTTGAATGTTTCCCTACGATCATTTTGTCCTTGGATTCTGTGAATAACAAAGATAAAATAGGACAACAATTTACTGCAAAAGTTTTAAACTCTCACTAATTCCTTCAAATAGAACACCAGTCCTCAGTCACAAAAGATTTTGAGCTTTTTATCCACATAATGAACCCCTCATTTTCCCCTGAAACAAGGATGCGTAACCAAAGTCTCCAAATTTTAAATGTTTTGTCAACCCCATTGTCTGCAAGATGGGCAAAAATTCTCCTCAGTCAAGGTTTTCAAGACTGTTAAAACACTGGTCTGTAAAGCAGACAGAAAAAAAAATTAAAAGAAAAAAAAGAAAAAATCAAATTCAAAGTTCAGAGAAATCACAACTCATGATTTTGGTGGAAGATTTCTTAAGAGTTTTAAAGGGCGCTTGGATAAAGATAAGTTTACTTATGTCTTTCGCCTAGATCAATAAAGATTCCAGGTGTGGAAACTGACTGCATAAAGATTATTCCACTGCCCCTAAAGTCAATTAAAAATCTGTTGCTTCATTCAAAACCAGGTAAGATTTTCAATGACCAGCCTGATTACGACAAGCTACAATTAGCATTATATTCTGCAACCAGGCATAGAACTCAATAAAATTATTCTCCCCATTTTTTGACATGATGATGTTAGCATCAGCTTCAACTGACATTCAGGAACTGAACCAGAATCTGTAAGTTCAATATGATTTTAAGGGAGCAGATGAAACTGTGCTGCATCCTTTTTCTTTGACAAAGGCAGCAGTTTTAGAAACTCATTAGGCAAAAAAGTTCAGCATTTCTTCCAAAACATCCCTTGGGCCTATACATTTTTGGTAAGGGTGAAGAAAAGGGAAGAAATATTAGTTCTTCTCTGAAAACAAGTTATTATTTTTTTTCCTGAAATAACTAATAAACCAGCTACAAATTGGTCATGTTCTTGGTAAATATTGAAGAAAGAATGACCGATATGCTTGAGCTTTTAGGAGACGAGCTCATCACTACCAGCCCTATGTGCCTCTTGGACCACACTCTGGCTGACATTAGTGCAGGGGAGGATTATTATAATGCTCTAGTGTTCTTGACCTGTCAATATGTTGCAGCACACAGTCTCTCTTTTAGCGCAACAGGAAAGGCAGGATTCAGCTGCTTAAATGCAAGCTTCTACTGCTGTTTTAGCCATGCTACAGTATCTGGGCCCGGCTTCCTGTGGTGGCTGCAGAAAAGCTTGTATCTCCCATAGATACTTATCTTCCATCTCTGCAGGGACCTGCTGTACGCTTTAGGGTATCTCAAAATGGCACTAGACTGCTAGTTTTAGGCATTTGCATTGTTTACAAAGTTAATAGAAATATTGGCCAATACCAGGTGCATTCATTTTACCTTGCCTTTTGTTCCTACCCTTTCATTCCATTCATCTAATTTGACTATGGCAACACTAAAAACAATCTAGCATTCTTTTCACAACAAGAATCCATACGATGTGCTTGCACAACGTTTTATATGACAAAGACATGGTCCTTTACCCCCCAATATAATTTAGGTCTTCACACCTGAACTTGTAGCCTGCAGATCGCTGTAGACTGTTCTTTTTGACCACAATCCCACTGATGTCAAAAGGAAACACATGGAAGATAAAATCCAATTCTATAGAATTAGGGACTACAGCATTATCACAGGCATCATTAAAAATGTCATAGAATCATTCAGGTTGGAAAAGACCTTTGAGATCATCAAGTCCAACCATCAACCCTCCTCTACCAAGTAGACCCCTAAACCTTATCTCCAAGAATCACTTCTAAACGACCTTTAAATATGTTAAGGGATGGTGACTCAACCACCTCCCCGGGCAGCCTATTCCAATGCCTGACAACCCTTTCAGTGAAAAAATTTTTCCTAATGTCAAGCCTAAACCTACCCTGGTGTGCAACCAAAACCATTTTGCTAATGGCAAGAAAAAACAAAGAATGTTATGGAATGACAGAGAATGACAGGTTGAAGGCACTCTCTCATTTGTTTACTTCTTTGGTCTGGATATAGAAACTTCACTACCACAAAGTTGTCAACTACATTATAAAAGGAAGCTTCTTGAAAGATTTACACTAATGAAGGAAAGTAGTACTTCAAGGCAGAAAAGAAGAAAAAATAATACAGTTCTTTGAATCACAAAGATCTGGTAAAATGTTCCAAATAAATACTTTCTGTTCAGCTTCCACACTCCCTAAGAATCAAGGAGAGGGGAAGAAGGCAAGAGGAATTCAGGGGGAAATTTACAGCAGAGAAATAGAAAAGTACTATGAAATACAGAAAAATTACCCTGTAAACACTGGGGGAAGCTTTCAGTAATTTAGATCCTAGAATTTATCAATAGGAGAAGACTACTGAAAAACAGAAGAGTACACAGAGATGTAATGACAACAGCTATAATAATCTATAGAATGTGACTTGCAATTATTAATTTCATGGATGTTAAATTGAACATGGCTATTCAATCAAACAAATCTTATTACCTAAAACTCTCTAAACCTTTAGATTCTTTTGTCCTTCTTCAAAATACCAGCAACCTAAAACTATGCAGCAACATAAGCTGGTGTGAAAGAACAAGTCATAATTGTGAGAGCATGATACAAAAAATTACTTGAAAGTTCACACAATGTTGCTTCATATGTGAGAATGACCTTTCTAAAAAACACGCAGTATAACCTCTGCCAGGGAGGATGCCAATGAACTCGGGTTAAGTTAATGTAAAATACAACTCTGTTTACATCATGATCTTCCTGATAGCATGTTGTCCCTTATTGTAAGATATGCTACAGAAAAGATCACAACCACAAATCATTTTTGTTTCCATTTGTGGTGGCCCTTTTGACCACGTTTATCTCCAACAGCTGGGTCAGTGAAACAGTGAAGCCAGGTCTTGACACAACATATATATATATATATATTGCAGAGCTTGCTGTGAAAACTATATGAAATCCAATCATAGTCAAAACAAGCAATAAATATAAACTCAGCCATGACAGCCCTTTCCAACTTTTGAACCAGGTGCTTCACATTTACAAAACTACAAGCAGGCCCTTTAATGGTTGTAGTTTGCCACTGATTCTCTCTCAGAAATCTTGCTGTGATAAGCAGCTTTCAGGAAAAAAATAATTTAAAAAATTGCACCTTTTTTCCATGGGTAGGAATTAACATAAATTCTAACCGTCACACTTAAGACTATTACTATTTCAATGGGAATGACTCATCTACCTGATTGAGAGTATGAGACATACAGTGTCTCAAAGATCGAGGGAAAAAAAAAAATCACCTATAGGAAAAAAAGAATAGACATAAGGTAGCCCAGAGTTTTGCCAATGCTATATTAAATACATACGCACCATATGAACAATGCCTGTGCCTAATAGCAGTGACATCTGATAATCCATTGCACTAGTTTTTCTGAAAAGAGTAACTACGGAAAAGTGCAGTGAGCTCTGCTTGTACAGCAGCAGTGTTTCCATTTCCAAAAGAAAAACAAACAAAACTTATAGAATAAAATTCTAGCCACGTTGATCCACTGGGAATTTAAACCAATAATTATTCTTGCCCTACTGTCTGATATCACAGTATTACATTCTGCCAAATGGTATTTTGTTAAGTAGACTGCATAGGCTGATCACAAGACAAAAGCCAGACCACAGGCTTGCAGCATCTAATAACTGAAGTTTCCATACTTCTGAGCCCACAAATAGGAAGAAAAACTAAAAAGAAAAACAGCAGTAATAAACAAGTTGTCATGCTAGCTTCTTCAATTAAATGGATGTGCTAATGATATACAGTGCCTATTGCCATTCATCAGAGAACCTCCAAGTGCTTTACAAATACTGAGTAAGTCTTACAAAGGGATCAATTTGCTCACTAGTACTGAAAGACAGACACCTTTCAGGTGCAAAGTAGCAGCTGGTTAACTAGCACACTGCAACACTACATAACAGTTTAGGGCAGAAGGTGGAGAAGAATGCCTTAGTAAATTGAGACTGCAGAGAATTCCATGGAGGCAGAATGTAATTTCCTGAATTGGAATCAGGCCAGGGCTCCAGGAGTAATACTCCTCCCTATCTGAAAAGTGCATGGGGGTCATTAATGGCTAAATGGACACTGGCTTCATGACAATCATGTACTCTCTTTTTAAAGGAATAATTTTAGGAAAGAGACATCAGCTTCTGCATTCTGTATCTTCAATAGCAATTAGATACTGAAATATAGTCCATATAATACCTTCCCAAAGAATTAAATATATATCAGTTTTTCAAGAATTATCACTACAAGAACAAACAATGAAGAAGAATCTTTCTCCATATCCTAACACACATATGACCCATACGTGTCTATTCTTCCTTCTTGACAGCTGGGAACTAGACCAGTCTAAGCAAAGAGAATTCTTTTGCTATTTCAGCAGCTGCATGTTTGCAGCTTAGTCCCCGCTGTTTAAACTCATTGCTTTCTTCACATTTACTGGCTGAGGTTCTTTCTAATCATGTGACCTGTAATACATGAAGACACAAAATACAGCAAAAAACCCAATCAATTCCCTTTAAATGTCTTGTAGTAGATTCAAGTACTGCATGCAAGCTTCTTATTCTCCAAGCTCTTTGTAGCTCAGATTCCCATCCTCAACTTTACTATCATAACCGTCTTTGCTTCCTCTTTGGCTACTGACCCTTCTCTTCCCTCTGTTGGTTGCTTTCTCTCAAGCCTGCCTTTCAGTTTGGTTTAACACAGCTGCCCTTACAGGCACTTTGAAGGCAACTCTTTAGTGACTGGCCTTAGCAAACTGCTCTAGATTATGTTATTAATTCCACCTTTTCCAGGAGTAAGGGCTTCCTCACATGATGCACAAATTCACAGACAGATCAAATTTATTGCTAGGTTTCTTCACTAGGACAACATGCTACGTAGCAAGTGCAACACTGGTCTGCTATCGATCATATGCAAAGACAGTGGGATCTATTGCACAATAATTTGAACCAAAGAGTAGAGTCTATGGCTGTCCTTCATATGCACATTTACTTTGATATATAACCAGAGGAAACATAAAAGAAGCTATCGCTATCACATATTGCTAATTACTGAATTATTTCATCCAAAGACTACATATCAGGCAAGATCCAAATTATGGTAGCACTGCTTGTTGACCAAGTATACAGTATCCTTATACACTGTAACTATGTTAGCGGGTCCACATATTATTCTCCACAGTGTCTGACAGATGTCTTCTATAGAACTTCATTAGCCATTGGATAGACTACCAGCTTTCAGCTTATTAGTCTAGTATATAATTTTTAGTCACACCCTTAAGTGCCTTATCACTTGCACAGCTCCAGTAATTAGATTTCCCATGTCTTAAAACCTCATGTCACTAATTTACCCTAAAAGCACCATGAGATGTAATAGCAGATTTCACCTCCAAACACCAAATCAAGACCTATCCGTATTTTGGGAACTGATTTTTTTTGCTTCTGCAAAAATTGAGGACAGCTTTAGTGACCTTTAATTTAAACTCTTCTGAACAAATTATTAATGAATTTATTAATATCACAGCTCAAATTCCATTTCTGGATTCATTGTGCTTTGTGGTGACCACATACACATGCTGAAGAGACAGCTATTATTGCAACGTGACTGTCAAGGGGACATACAGTTATTCTCAGAGATAGAGAGGCAGAAAATACTATTTGAAGTTCTAAGGATTGCATCGTACCCAAAAGTTTCTCCTGGTCTTCTTTTCAAATAATTGGATAACACAAACATACAAGACTCTAAACTTCCAAATTAAACAAAAAAAAAAGAAAATGTGAATCAGTATACCATAAGGAATTGGAAAACAGAAGGAAAAACTTAAGGTCATCTCAGTTCTCAAACACCTTGATCACTTCTTAATGTTGGAATTTCACAATGCTTTTCTTATTTCTTATTCTACCACACTAATCATCATACCTTAACATAAGGAAATACTTTTTCACTGTGAAGGTGACAGAGCACTGGAACAGGCTGCCCAGAGAGGTTGTGGAGTCTCCTTCTCTGGAGACATTCAAAACCCACCTGGATGCATTCCTGTTTGATCTACTCTAGGTGGTCCTGCTATGGCAGGGGGGTTGGGCTAGATGATCTTTCAAGATCCCTTCCAACCCCTAACATTCTGTGATACCTATTTCCCTGCTGTCCAAAGAAAGGCTTAGTTTAAGCTTAGTTCAAGATGTCATGCCTCAGTTTTAGAAAATAAGTAAAATCCACCAGTTTAGAAAAAAAGATGCAAATGTTATTCACACACAATTATTTCATAAAATTTTTATATAGGTGTCCTGGGTTACAGTGTAAAATGTGTCAAAAGAAAAAAATATTCTATTACCATCTTCAGGAGCTGTTGAGATCAGGTGGGGCGGTGCTCCCTGCCTCCCCCCTCTGGAGCCAAGCAGTCCATGCCAAATAAAAACGGAGATTTTGAACACCCTAGCAGCCTTCTTCCACTGGATTCCCAGAGGAGCTTTTCCCCCCCACTGGAGTTCCAGAGGACAAGAGCTACCTACCTACCACTGGACCTTCTGGACCTTCGGAGGAAGACCAGACTCTTTTACCTGATCGCTGCTTCCACAGAACTACATCCATCGCTTCAGGAGGACTGCAGCCAGCATCTTATCGGACTGCTACTGCCACCCTAACAGGGTGTCAGGTTGTATTCCTGACTCTGTCAGTGTAAACCAGTGGGTTGTTTGGTTTTTTCCCTGCCTTGTGTTATATATATATACATTAGTAAAGAACTGTTATTCCTATTCCCCATATCCTTGCCTGAAGGCCCGTTAATTTCAAAATTATAATAATTTGGAGGGAAGGGGGTTGCACTTTCCATTTCAAGGGAGGCTCCTGCCTTCCTCCACAGACACCTGTCTTTCAAACCAAGACAATAGGTATGTTTGCTTACACTTGTTTTGGATGTTAGCATTTGTTTGAGATAATGGGATTTTAAAAATTAAAATTTTTGAATGACTGAACTTAACTCTGTCAGCTTAGTTCTAGCATGTACCACTCTTGTATCTGGCAGATCCTACTCAGCAATGTTTTCTTCTAAACTGCCAAAGTGTTCATACACAGAAATATAAATTCCAGCTTTTTTTTTTTTCCCCAATTATTCTTTATTCCCAATTTTTATGAGTTATTAGGGGACTATGAGCCAATCATGTTATAGACTCTTGCTTAAAATACTTAAACTTTCCCAAGAGCAAAATGGATGCTCCAGTGTGCCAAACAGTAGCACGATGGTTACAATGTTTTTGTAGTCAATATTATTTATTGTATCTCAGTCTAGGTTAGAGTCTTGAATTTGTGACATTGTTCTGTTTTAGTACATGAAACCTTGACATCTGGACAATAAGAAACCCTACTATGCTCTCTGTCTACCTTTAGCCCGTATCCAGGGCTAAACTGTAACAGCTGGTTCATCACCCAACACCCCCTCACCAGTCAGGAAGGGTAATGAGGGAAAGGAGAGGAGACCCATGGGTTAGAGCGAAAACAGATTTAATGAAACAACACTAACAAAGGTAAACAAAGTTATACTCAGCCAAACGAATATGAAGCAGTCACAGTCAACCAAAGAGCAGTCCTCAGGAGCAGGGTGAAGCCAGAGGAGGAGCAGGAGGAACCCCAGCAGGAACCCCACAAGAGCTTCCTTTCCTCAGCAAACCTCTTAATTTACAATGACCATGACATTAAGGTGTGGGCTGCACCTGTAGCTAACTCAGGGCAGCTGTCCGGGCTGACTCCAAACTGCTAACAGCCTGCCTAGCATGTCTGGGCTGTGATACTGTCCCAGAGAAACCAAGACACTCTCTCAAAGAGGTATCTCACTAGCTAGCAATTTATTGACAAAATGATTCTTTACACTTTAAAAACCCTTTCCATCATATCTACTTCAAATGCTGTAAGTTCATAAGTCAAGATCTTTACACAAAGGTGCTGGTAAAAGGAAAAAATTGTAAGCAATGCAGATCTTCTCCAAAGGTTTATCTGCCACCTTTTATTTACTTTTAAAAGTCAGACTCATTTTCCTAATTTAGGGAGGGGGGAAATAGGTCCATGAGAAGCATTAGCACAAACACGTTGCCTAAATTCTTAGAAGCACACAGGATATATCTATTTAAGAAAAATATGATTCTTGTTAAATAGCCAAGGACAAAAATTACTAAAATCACTCCTTATGCCTTATCTGATTTTAATAGAATTTGAAAAAGCATATATCAGCATTGGTCACTTTGATAATGAGCTTTTCCTATGAGTTTAAACACAAGAATACTGACAATGATCTGAAAGCACCACTAGATTTTTAGCTCTCGTTATTTCTTAAGCTGTACTGCCTAAATATTTACACTTCCTATCATAATAAAATAATATCCCTCTACCCTTCAAGTAACAGTGTGAGCAAGAATCACGTACACTTATTACATGAAATGCAGATACTAGACTTGCCTTTCTGCTTAAGTTCCTTAGAGAACAAATGCTATGTCAGGTTTTATAATTTTAACTTGTGATGAAAACAACGCATCTGAGGGGGGGAAAAAAAATTCAAAACACCCGTACTGCCATCTTTTGTTGTACAAAGTTTCCTCTATACCCAGTGGACAAGATGCTCTTGGTAAAGTTGCAAGAAAGCAGAGTAACTCCACATAATATTAAGTCACTTACTTGGAAGAATACCCATGGATACCCTCTGATGATTTGGTCGTACAAGCTGCAAGACTGTTACATGTGACTAAATGCACACTGCTTCCTTTTGCCACCGTAAATAAAACTGATAAAAATGTTAACCTTAAAAATGCAGTAAGCTAAAAATTAGTTGTTGGCCAGAGGGGTTGCAAAATACTGGAAAATATATGTATTTTATAAACCCAAGTGCATTGACCCAGCATTAAGCGATTAAATTTATATTTAAAGAGACCTATGAAGTATTTATTTATAGAAATACACTTTAGATATAATGTATATATCCACATTTTATCATCTAGATTAAATGACCGTGAACATAGACCTTTAAAATATGAAATTATTATGTACTTTGATACATCATAATTTCATTTTATTTATATCATATGTAATCTTTATATCATATGGAATCTTAAAATGTATTCTCAAATCACATTCTGTTTTTCATCTCTAAGTTTTAAAGATTAAACAGTTGGAAGCACAATTCATATACCTATAAACCAAAGAAGGGTACAGTTTTAAATAATTATGTCAAGAAATGACAACTGTACTTTTTGTAGAAGCAGGGATGAATAATTACAAAGCTGGAACATAATTAAGCAATTTTGACTGTCGTATTCTTGAGCTGTCTTTCTGATGTGAAGTGCTGTCATGCCCAGAAACACACTTCACACTGGACAGGCATCTTCCACTTTGATCTACACTTATGCCAGTGGAATGAGGTCATGGTCTGGTCATTAAACAAGGCTTTCTCATCTGGCTCAATGCCTCTTATCCAGCCAGGCTTACTCAATCTTTATTAAAATCAGGCATGATACAATGTTCAATATTTTGACAAAAGAAAATGTAAACATTACAGAATAATGAAGTTTAGCTCACTCACATAGCAAGACGGAACACTGCATTGTAACATTAAACTGTTCTCTAATAAATGACTGCATCTTTCTGTAAGACAGTCATATCACAAACAGGTGCATTTTACACAAAGGATGAAATGAAGCAAAGCACAAGAAAGTGCAGTGTTCTGTTAAAAAAAAAAAAAAAAAAGAAAGTAAAAAAATTTATACAAAATAAAATATTTATGACTTAGTGATGACTGGTGATCGCTAGACACTTTTGCATTTAAGTAAACACAAGCTAGTCAGATGTAAATTTCTTCCTTTTATTCTCATTTTGTGTATTTTTTTCTTGGTGGGGTGTTCTGCTCTCCCAAGTATTTCATGTCAAGACTAAAATGAAAACAACTCCCCACATCACAGCCTCTTCAGATCATCAGTCTGCTTTTTATGCTGAATAAGCCATACGATCTCCTGCTTACCATAAATGGGGGGAAAAAAACCCACCACCTAACTAAGGATTTTTTGGTGTTTTTTTTTGTTTGTTTTTGGTTTTTTTTGTTTGTTTTGTTTTTGTTTTTGTTTTTGTTTTTGTTTTTTTTTCTGAAAAAGCAGGTCTGATAAGTTCACTGTTGTTATTACATCTGGCAGAACAATATTTCTATGTGGCACTCACCAACATAAATACTAATCATTCCAACTCCATTCCTGGCAAGTGTAGGCTGACACAGTGGCTACTACATCACGGGGAAAGAAAAAACATTCTTAGCAAGTTCACGATCAGCAGGATCTTATATCACCAGGTCAGCTTCTTAAGGAGTTTTTCTGATGACCAATACTGGACGTGCTGCAGTCTTCCTCTTAGTTTGGATTAACGTGTATTCTCCTATGACTAGTTTCAGAAAGCTTAGAATATATTACTGCTGTCTGTTAAATTTGGCTGAAACTGGTTAGAAATCTCAACTATACGGGAGGGAAACTGTTGGACAGAGGGCACAAGATTCAGGAAACCTGAAGGCTGAAGAATGAAAAGATATTACATGTTCAATATACAACACACAGTAGAATTTGAAAGTACAGTTATTGTGCACACCATCTTTGTGATATATAGAGGAATGCTGCTTCTTATGGTCTTTGAGTATAGTTATAAATAGCTATACACATACATATCTGCATTTGAAAACGTGTGTGCAGAGAGGATTTTATGAGTGTTCTCAGACATAAAAAGAGTTTGCATGCATGCATGCTATAAGCATGAATATCCTACGAAACAATCACAAATTCAAAACAATTTCAAGAGATTTATAATACCTGTTCTGCACACAATTTAATATTTATTTTAAATTAGCCACTTCTGTAATATGTACATAATATTGTATGATGAGGGTAATTTTATAGCACCTTAAGAAGCATTAATTCATGCCATGAAAAGCATTTACAATGATTTTACCATCAGCAATTTGTACCAAACCACTTATAAAAGAAGAAGAAGAAAAAAAACTTTAGTATGGCAATAACAACAGTAAATTTGAGCCTTCTGCAAATTTGCTGAAATAAACGTACATTTTATCAGAAGACTTAGTGGGTAAATAATTCAAAACTATATAAAAAGGTTCAATTACAGATATAAAAGATAAAGATGTTATCCCTACATTTGTGAAGTAATTTACCACTAGCTATTGACTTAAAACAAGATTTCATGAAGAAAAGGAACTTCAAATTTAAGAAACACTTTTTTCTTTTTTTTCCTAACACTATTAATTTGGTTAAAATTCAAAAAACAGACTCTTAAATGAAAAATGTAACTGCTAACAAAATTAAATAAACACTTCACCAGATCCAAAATCTGATTAGATAAGAATTATAAAAGAAGACAACATACATATGCTATATCTAACATATCTCAGCTGTTGCATTTGGTCAGATTCAGCAAAGATGGTTTGCTGTGAATAAGATATCCACAACAGCTTAGAAATAAATTATTACATTTAATATATATGTGAAGCTGAAATAACTAAAGGCAGTGGTAAACAATATATCAAAACTATGCTTGTTTCAGAACTTTTAACATTTTAGTAGTTACAATCAGTCTGAACTAATTTATTATGCACTGCAATTGTGCTTGTGATAACGCATTTATCTAGCAACACTGTTATGCTACCAAACAGTGCATTTCCATAACTGTTATGTCACTAAGTTTTAAGAAAGATCTGCAGCACTAGAACACTCTGAAGCACAGATTGCTGTTACCGTGTATTGATCAACAATGGAAAAAGAAGGTAGAGTGAAGAATTCACTTTCGCATTCCATTTGCATCAGCAGTATGCAGTATGCCCAAAGTTGATGCAAGTGGTATCAAAAGCTCAGACTACTGAAACTGTCTCTCTGATGTTGCCAATGCTTATTAGCAGGACACTACATTAAGTAACTTCATACAAAATTAGAATCAGCTGGTCCACTAAAAGCCACCAAACACCATAGGTGTGAGTTCTGTGATAGACATTTATGTTTAACAAACAAGGCAGCAGACAACTTGTCAGAAAAATTGGATTCTTTCACAAAAGCATATCACACAGTTGTTACACATCTTCAGACAGGCTAAAAATATTATTTTAAGCTCAGTGAAACATATTAGTTATTTTGTTATATGAAATAGAGGTTGGAAAACAAATTTGATAATGTAACCACAGTTCATTAACCAGATGTAACAGTAAAGTTTGATATTAAAACAAAGAAAAATTACTAAGGCTTTTGTCCCTCGCCTGATCACATTTATCAGTCTTGTCATTTGAAAGATTTTGTCTTTTACTTTAGTGAAAGACACAGCCAAGTTTTTGGAGTTATTTTGAAAGTGTTAATGAATCACATTGTTGTTATTTCTTCCATTTACTCTCCTACCTTAGCATCCTTGGGCTTAACCACTTTCATGAAGGCACCTCTTACCAAGGCTTCCTCTCGCTCCCTCCTGGTTACTTTCCGAGTATCGAGAAATTTCAGGTTTGTCAATTTGTGCAGGACAAAATATCTGACAGGTAGCAAAATGCACACAGTTAAAATCCAGTAATAAACAAAGACATATTCACAGACTAAATGACTAAAAAATAACAGCAATAAACAGAAACAGCTTTTGTTTCTTCTCTCTGTTCACCTTTTTCATGCAACATAGTTAATGTAAAAAGTTACAATACTTAGTTTTCTCTCTCAAATGAAGCTTATGGTAAGTTGCTCATAACAATTTAATACTGAATGGATCAAACAGGCAACAACATTATCACCATGGGCATGTACGTTCTCTATAGGTATTAGTGAGGTATAAGGTATACCTAGAAATAGAATAAATTTAAAATTGTTTTGAATTCCTAGTTGGAAAAAGGACTTCCAAGTGATTCCAAAGATTCCACCCCACGTTGCAGGGGAAAATCAATCTGAGGCACAGGATACTGCCAGCTATCTTCTCTGAAAGAATTCTCAGGAAACATTGATTTGCTAACACTTCTTTGAATTTCTATTATGTTCCTCCAAAACCACAATGATCAGCAACATGAGAGACACATGAACAGCAAATCAGGGAGAAGTGTAGTTTGTCTTCTACCATCCCAAAACACTATCCTTTGTCTTGAAAGGAGTGTATGTCAGCATTCAAAACTCTTAACATTAAAAAAAAAAGAATTTGACAAGAGAAGGCATGGTGAGTTATTCCTGGTCTCTGCTTTCCAGGACTGCATTTTGACACAAGCATCATTTGGAAGAAGAATTCCAATTTGGTCCTGCCAGAAAAACAAGGTGTCCTTATGGCATATGGATCCCAGCTCAGGATGAAAGGCAGAGGAGCATAAGGAGAGACTATTTTTATGAAGAATATTTTAAGAATTCAAAGCTTTTGTTAGGGTCCATCAGTACCACAGCCTATTTATACTTTTTACTCAAAGTACAGCATCTTTTTAGCCTCCAAAAAATACTATTGGCTCCTTCCTTGCACAGGGAAAGAATATGGCAGATCAGAAACAACGTAAGGGACACAACAATGGGAAATCAAAATACCTAACCACCTCAAGGACATGTTATTTACATTTAGTCAACCAAATGTGAAGCAGACATTACAAAGTAAGGGAAGTGCCAGACTTTTGCTGACAGGGGGTAGAAAGGTGATTGATAATGTACCCCATGCCTAGCTGCTTTGCATAAAACTCCAGTCAGTCAGAGAGGCTCTTAATCGTACCAATCCCTTCTGGGCCTGGGAGGAAGGAATCAAAGTAGTAGAAAACTCTGCATAATATTTTGAAAAAGAGCAACACACACACACAGAAAAAGTGTTTTAAAAGGTGAGTTATAATACTGTTCTGAAGATCAGATATACATGTGAAAAATACTGTAAGACTCCCTTTCTACAACTGAGCAAAATTTAATGCTGCCAATAAAACTTTCCATCAAATACACCTTTCCTCTGAGGCAACAGCTTCATAAATTGCTAACAATTGAACTGAAAATGCTCAGTACTGAAATGCTCAGACAATTTAAATGTGAGTCCTAAATCTATGACTTTCAATTATATCAGAAGAAGAAAAAGAGTCACTTTACAAAACAGAACGTGTCCTAAGACCATTTATGAAGCAACAGCTACATAAGACTGACACATTCGCAGACCCGTCCCAGCTTTCCTGGCTGCCCTTCCAATCCTCCCTGGCATTTTGCTGGTCCTTATCTTTCAGTGGAGGAGCAGCTATCCATCTTGCATTACTGGCAGAAAAGCTCTGATGACAACAGATTCTTTCAAATGAAGACATGTACAGAAGGAAACAATATGTCAAGAGTGAAGAAGAGTGAAGCTAAAATTGAGTAAAGACACCCACTAAGTGTAGGGTGAAAAAAGATGAATATTCAGGTGAAGAAAACATCGGTATTAGAAAATCGGCAAATGTTTAATGATGGGATGAAATATGCCACTGAAAAGCAGGCTGCAACAAAAATGACAACAGACTAAGACAGCCCTGTCATCTATGCTGACTTTGGATCACAGCCCTAATGTCAGTCTCTCAATCATTTCAAAAGAGCTTAAAATTATAACAGCATTCCTTGATACAAATGTATTTTTGTATTTATAAAGCCACCCTGACTGCACTTCACAAAATAGAATTAGCACCAGTACTTGCCAATTCCATAAACAGAACCAAACACCCCTACCACATAAACTAAACAGCAACTACGCAGGTTTGGGGGTGATTTTTTTTTTAAGCTTGCAGTCCTTAAGGAAAGCAAGCATTAAAAAGTAAGAAACATACAGGTTATCCCACCAGTGGAACAATGGTATATCAGTGATTAATTCTTTTAAAAGGTGATTCAAAATACAATCCCATTTATTTGCATTTCTTTTACTAAATGTGGGATAAAAAGAATCTATATTATATGAAAATAATATGACACTTTTTTATTAAATGGCTGAAGAAAAGCATTAGGCTTCCTGGATACATTTTAGCTAGAAATAGGAGGATGCAGCTTCAATCTAAATGTAACACAAGTTTGCCATAAAAAATACAGGAAAGGATTACCAAAGCTCTGGAATGAACATTTTACAATACCAGTTCAACCCTTGTAAATTTAATCCAGGGTTATTTGTTACACAAAATCTCTTTACTGTGATGTATGACTTAGTTACTAAGGTTATCACAGCAGTATCCTAAAGTTGCAATGTACATAAAACATTTCAGTTAACAATGTAGGGAGGTTAACTCCCACAGATAACCTACTATCAGAGGGTTAGACCAGATGACATGCCTCTGTCAGCTTTCAGGAGCTATTGATGGTTCAATCAGTTTGTTTTGAAGGTAAAGTACAACAAAAGGGCACTAAACTTATTCAAACTGTCAACAGGGACTATCTGGAATGTTGCTTGCAGGTAAGTAATTTTGGGTGTTTTAAGACTATTACCGAACACCAATGGCTCTAGAAAAAGACAGCTACTAATAACACAGAATGCAGCCATCATAAAATACTTTATGGCAAATACTAGGATCCATAAATTGCATGACATTGCACCTGTTTTAGACTTGTAAAATCACTAGTTAAGAGAATGCTGTTTAATGAAGATAGATCCATCTAAATTTTACATTGTAAGTTTGGAAAGGTTAATTTTAGGTTAGAGGCTGGGGGGCAGGGTCTCCCTTCCCACCCCCCCACCCCCCCCTTTTTTTTTAAATAATTTTGAAACTTAGCATTACTCCATGTGCTCTGAGACTGCTGTTATTGGGTTTTAACATCTTTGCAGTGATGTGAAAAAAGGTGATGAGGATAAAGGTGAACTCCAGAGAGAGAAATAAAACAGAGACACTAGGAAGGTGCTTAGAGATCCATTTACCACTGCCTGTAAACTGATCTTCTAATTCATGATGGATTAAGGAAACAAACTATGTTAGTAAAGTTGCATCTTCTTTTGTCCAGAATCGTTCTCCCCCTCCTGACTCTCAGTGCCAAGTGTCCCGTGAAAATAAGCTAATAACAGATATCCATCACACCCACAGAGGAACACTCAGAGATGAAAAAAAGAACAGAGAATATCACATTTAATGTTATTTCAGTCTTAATTAAGTGAAAATGACAATAAAGATTAACAATTCATTTATCAATTTTGTAAGTGTTGCACGTGATTAGTATTATTTTAACAGTTTTTAACACAGACCTGTCAAGATACTGGAAAAGAGGGACAGGCTTGAGGGGGCATTTGTAAAGGAATGCAGTGAGTTTGGGATTCAACTATTATTGACATTGGCAAAAGCTTAATGGGGCAAAGCCTTCCTTTGAAGAAACATGTTGTAGTTCAGAAAGGGACAGAACAAAGACAGCTCTGAGATCAGCAGTTACTATTTATTAAACAATACACAACTGCAGTTTTTGTATAAAGAAATACTGTCTCTGATACTGACTCACTGTACAGCCTTTAACAAATCACAGACTTGTCTTAACTCTGCCCTACAAACACAGAAACTGAGACCTTTCGGTTACCTTACAGGTATATTCTGTGTATCTTTCTAGTTCTCTACAGTCATTACTTAAAACATAGTCCTTGAGTTATTCCCCCCACCCCAAAAATCAGTGATGGTTCATAAAATCCTAAGAGAAAGTTTCACAGGTGAAGTGACATGTTCAAGGAGAAAGTGTAACTGTTCCTTAAAGGATCACATGGAAGAAACAAACAAATCTATTTTAAAAATATGCAAGATATCATAACTGCACATGCTCTAAGTCTCAGAAAGTATTTACTTTCAATTTTTCTATTTTCTGTACTATTGTATTTCCTTTCTTTGACAATCATAGAACATAAAAAATAGTATGCCTAGTTCAAATTTTGAAGGGCTGATTATGCTCTTAGTTCCATTATTGAAAAGTAGAAATAATAAATAACCTGGAGTTGGCAAAATTACCTCAGCATTCAAATAGGAAGAGATGAAAACAAAAATCAGAAGGGTTGAGAAAACACATTTATGACTGAACTAGATTATCTTCTGTAATTGTTTCTTCTGCATCACAAAAAGGTTTATTCCTCTACCCCCACACCGTTACCCCACCAAACAGCATATAGCTGGCTGCAGAATTTCCATGTGCGACAAAACTTCTTCAATACAAAGAAGCCAGGTCATAAACCAACATCTTCCAGAACAGATGGCATGATGTCGGCATGAAGTGTGTTAGAGGATCACAGTGTCTGTATGTAACCTTGGCACTGCTTGGTGATGACCACGTAATTCTGAGGGGCTCTCAGGTCACTCAGAAATCCAGACCTCCTTTTAATACGTCAACATCCTCTGCTCTACCTCAATATAGCAAACAATTCTATGAATTAGAAAAACATCTCTCTATAATTATAGCTGTGTCTTGACCTACTATGTAACTATGGACAAATTGGGACTTCAATTTATTTGGCTGAACAAAAACATTGTAATAGCCCTTGCTCATAAATCCTTACAGTGGCTAATCTCAGTTTCAGATGGAAGTTGTGTGGCTATTTGATGTCTACCAAATACAGGTTTTTTTTCTTCCAGGTACTGTAGAAATGACAAGGCCTCATGCAAACAGTGAAGTAGCACAGAGTCACAGATTATACAGATGTAAAGGAACCCCCTAATCATCTCATTAAGTACATGAAAAACATATACAGAAGTACTACAGACTTCAATCCCTCCTGCTGAAAGAGAGCCTCAGCAGTAAGTTCACTGCTATTAATGAAGTATATTATCATTATTTTCATTACCGAGCACCGTCTCCTATTGCTTCCTGAATATGTATTTATATTACCATCCAAATTCAATAACAAGACTATTAAAAATAGATGAGTAGATTCAGTCTCAAAAAACCCCACTGAATAAAAAAAAAAAAAAAAAAAAAAAACACAATACAAGAAACAAAAAACCCAAACCTGCAAGGAAACTGAAAATGCTATTAGGGGACCCAGCATTTCACAGAATCAAACCTGTGGGATAGGAATAGCTGATTTAGCTTGAAAAGTTAATCCATACGAAATGCATGTACTTCCTTTCTTGCTGTTATATCTTAAGAGGACTTCATAAGGTTATCACCATTTGCTCCCCCTGCCAAAGATAGCATATCTAGTATATGTATTTTTAAGCTAATTTAAAATAAACTCAGGCATTTGTTTCCACTTGCCCTTGTTTCCATGTCAACAGCACTTAATGAATGCATCATTCCAGGAAACGTCAATAAGGAGCAAAGAAGAATGAACAAGCACTGAAAACTTCACACATGGCATACACCCTTCACAATCATATCGCTTTAATGAAAATAGGTGAGGTCACCTGCAGCATTTGCAAATGCTTTGTAATACATTCTGACCCAGATGATTTTTCACAGTTCAGTAACACCACGTTTGAAGTTTTCACTGCAAACAATATACCCACAGGACTGACCAAGTGCGGGTACAAAAGAAGCAACCAGCAATTACTGTGTTGACTTCTGTTACTTTGATCTCCGGGTCATGACCTTTGCTTTCATACAGTCTTCAAAGTAGAGATTGTAGAATAGGTTATTTTAGAGGACGCACTGTTTTGCAAGCTATTTTTCTGTGTTTCTTGCTTCCTGTTCGAGCCAAAAGCATTTAAAATTTTTCTATCACCATTACAATTTAGATACTCTGCTTTCCCTTGCCCTCATCCTCAAGATACGTTTATAAAATATCACCTCCCAAATACAGAAAGCTTGAAATATAAGAACTAATAGCATTTTTTTTTTTTAACAGAAAGAAACTAAAGCCATTTTACAATGATGTAAAAAACCCATGAGTTTTTAAAATGAACCAAAGAAGTTTGCTTATAAAAATACCGCAGAGGGAACTTCCCATTTTCTTTTCCTGTCCAAGCAAAAATTCCAATAACAAACATAGAAATGTTTTCAACAATTTGTTCTCCTAAACATTTCAAAGGTAAAGAGGAATAACAGGGATGGGGGAAAAATAGTTTTCTTTCTTCTTTTTCTAAAAAAGTAACTACTTTGAGAAAAAGTCACAACAATGTTTTTGTATAAAATCTACTTTTAATGAAAAACTAGGGAAAAGCTTTAGTATTGAAATTGATAGAAATGGTACACCAATGGATTACCTGAGGAACCAGATCATACAATCTTGACAAAAAAGCATAGTTTTATACATTTTCCAATTATTTAGGATAAATCTAATTGTTTTAAAAGATGTAATACTACCTTTCATCTCTGTTACTAGTATCACAGTAAATCACTGGACCTTGAGTTTTTAAAAATTTGATTTTCCACTGTTTTTGTCAGGTTGAGATTTTGGGGGGTTTTAACAGACCTTTTCAGTTTGTTGGAATGAGAAGATTAAGTAAAGCTTTGATTTCTAGCACCTTTCTCTTTCTGGTTGAGGAATTAAATAGCCTGAACTCTAATTGAACTCAGAAGGAATGAAATTAAAGCTCAATGAAAAATGAAGCTGTGGTTCCAATAGTCACTGCAAAAATTTCCAAAAAGTTGTTCCCATTCAGAACAAAACAAAATCAGTTAAAGTTTATGGTAAAGAAAAATGTTTACATAATTCAGATTCAATGAAGTGCAATCTTTTGATGCTTTCTGTGTGACAAATTTTCTAAAAAAAAAATAATCTTATTAAAAATGGTTACTTCAAACCCTTAAAACATGCTGAAACTGGCCATTTCAAATGTTTGCTTTTGAGATTTGAAGGAATACATTTGATAAAATACAAATATTTTCTCAGTCAGGAGAGCTTGCTGCTATTCAATCTGTGAGATAAATCTGCATTTTGGGGGGAAGAAAAAAGTTGTGTCCAAGATGCTTCAGGATATGTATTCAAAACTTTGAGTTAGCTATTCAGAGTAAAACTAGTAGAGTACTTTTAATCATTTCCACCATGTAGGCAAATATATTCCCTGAAAGACAGACAGACAGACAGTTAGATTGGGTTTTGAGTTTAACGTTGTCTGGCAAGCACATTTCATATAATGTAACAAATAATTACGGAAAAGGATCAGGAAGCTTTCATTATAGCAGCAGAACCATAAATCATTCAACTAATTAGAAGTCCATTCTTCTGTCTTAAAAGAGCTTTAATTAACCTAGTTTATACGGAAAAAATACACAGGTTTTTGAAAAATTAAGGGGAAAGAAAATGGAAGCAATGTTGCAGTTTCCAGAAGACACATAAATACAATCACTTCACACTTTGACATGGTGGTTTGCCACGATGTGACCTAAAACTACCTTGACCTCCCTGAAATCAACATTTTTGCATTGAAATGAAACAACAGATATGCTTGTTTTGATGTATGGCTGTGTGACATATTATAAATATTACATCATGTAACCACAGAGGATGTCAATCAATAAAGAATTTTTTCAGATGGCACTAAATGAACCATGGGTCCTTGCCCTTGAACGGTTCCTTTAACATACTACTTTTGCTTAAATGATTAATAGGAGACATATTGTCAGAAAACATACTTAAAGTGAAAAACAGTAAACTGTAGAAATATCATTCATTTTTTAAGCAATTCTCTAGCGCAAATGTCACATAAATTTACATAGAAACAGCACTATTAGACTCTCCTAAGCTGGATAGTAGGCATACCTTCTACTTAAGTGTGAAAGCAATGGGAAAGTATTTTATTAAATCTAGGCTGCTCTACTTGGTGAAACCAAAATGCTACAGCTAATCTGGATTCAAAAGTTGAATTGTTAGAAGGTGAAAATCTTCAGGCTAACGATAACCTAGAAATCCTTCTCAAAAATCTGGAACAAAGAAAAAAGCATATGCACACGTGGGACAGCTGTGCTGCTGTTTCAACCTACAGTATTTATGAGCAGTAAACTGATGCATCGAATTCATGCCACTTCCCAATAAACCTGCTTTTAGTCTGTGCCACTTTGTATTGTTTTCTACTAACTCCTACAGCAAGGTTCGGATTACATGAAGATAAAATCAGAGTTTTAGTACATAACTCCAAATACTGTGGGTGATCTGCTAATAGAAAGTAAGCTAAAGCTCTGCAAGGTCGGCAGCGTGATGACCAGTGCTGCTTGGCTCTGACTTGCCTCAGACAGTCATTTTCAGCCAATGTGAAAAATGCCAGCACACAAAGACTGAAATCTTGTGTAAGATGTGAGCAAGGAAAAAGAAATTACTTTTTTTTTTTCCTAATAATCAATGCCTCGCTTGCCCAATGGTTATAGCTACGAAAATTATGTCACTTCAGCAGACATTCCCTATGTTTTGGATCTATACTCACAGTCATCATCAGTCACAAGTATTTTTATTTTTTAAAAAATAACCCTTTTAATTTTTAGCAACATTTCAGTTGGATCAGTTGGACATATAGTATTTTATCAGGCTTCCATGATAATTTCCAGATGACCTTTTGTGTAATCTACCTCATTAAAATTACATTACAGAGATAGTTTGGGTTTTTTTTAATTTGAATCTAAACAGTAACTGCTCTGAGTAACGCAGTACAACATAGGAGGAGTCCTTTCTTCCGTGTTCTTTAATAATGCCTCGATAACTACAGTAGAAGAAACTCATCGCCATAACTGAATGTTAGCAGAAGACAATGCAACTGGCTATCCGAGTGTAGTGATTTATTTTTCTTTAATTGACTGCCACCTTTAGTGTATGTAAATGTTGCCTTGCCTTACCTTACCTTGGCCTTAAAGAAGGAAAGGCTGTAAGCAGCCACATATGAGCACCCATATTCAGGAAAACATGTGCACACGTGCTCAACTCAAACACATGCTGTACAGCACCGAAATATTTCTTGAAATAGGGTTCCTGAGAGTGATCTCGCTGAAATACGGTTAGTCAAATTCCCAGGTGTTTGACGTCAGAATATACCACAATGCTTTCAAAATAGAGTAGGTGTTTGTTTGAGACTCTGAGTTGGTTTTAGTTCAACATTTTTCCCCTAATAAAACTGCCGTACCTTATCATACCTACAAGTTAAAAGACTAACCTGTATCTCTGGTAGTCATCTTCATCCTTTTCTTTGCAGACGAGTTCATTTGGGCAGGCCACGTTTCCAAGTAAACTGAGATACTGTAGTGAGGGTACAACTTCAGCCAAATGGTCCAAAAGGGTTTCTAATTCTGTTATGTGTCAAAGGTTGTGGGTTAAGAATTCAATGACATTAATGAAAAAAGCATTTAGAGTTCCATCACTGCTGATTTAAACATACATTTCAATAACTGACAATCAAATTTAGTATGGCATTCGGGAAAATGTCACATTAATTGTTCCAAGGGCAAACAGGGATAAACTTCAGTCAGCTTTTTGGCATGGAATGAAAGAATTTGGCTGTTTTGTCATTCTTTTCTCCTCCTTTCTTTCCTAGGTGGTTCACTATAAAACATTAAAGCTTTGACAAAATGATGGATGCTGTGTAGTAAAATGGCTAGCAATTGCTGGAGCCATGAAACTTTTCCAGCATGGAAACAAACAGTTAGTTTCACAGCACATTCATCACTAATATATTCAGTCCACTGGAAAATGAGTTTAAAAAAAAAAATAAAGAAAAAAGTCAAACCACAACAACCCACTTTCACTCCCAGCATACAAATGCTTTGAGGGCACAGCAACACATGTGTAATTACTCAATTAGTGTATGTGAATTAATGCTTCACTATGTGCAACTTAAAGACTTTAGTGTTACAAGTATTTTTTACATGAAGCTTTAAAGTCTCGTAAAGGATAAAATTTTTCATTAAAATAGCCTCATATTTTGGTGTTCATGAGGCTTTTTCACTTAACTATATTCATCAGACTATAAATAATGATGATACACCTTTGATATTGTAAAATATATTAAAACAAACAAAGAACAAAGGTTAAGCTCTCTTCTAATCACTGCGATATTGGAAAGCACAGCTTAGGTTTAAGCATAACAAAAATATTACACCATTTGCACCCTGTTGATTTATCAAATACAGCAAATTATTTTATTAAAATATTGTGTGACAGACTCTAAGACTTGAACGATACATTCTTATTTACTTCAATTTACATGTAAAGAAAAAGGCATGATTCTCAAAAAAGATGCCATTCGTATGCATGTAAAAAGTTTTCAATGTCTAACAATTCACTGACTTAGACAATAGCAATAATTATTCAAAACCATTAAAGGGCATTTCATTGCTCTGTTTTTATCCACTCCTGCTGTAAGTGACCATAACTATTGTTTTAAATCCTCAGTTCACTTGTGTTGCTATTATTTATATTTGATTTATGTGTTTGTTATCTTTGTTATTTTTAGCTGATAGAATTTACTTTATTTCTTCATCTCAATATCTTAAGGGCAACAGAAGCAATACAGAATGTAAAGGGCAGCTTCATTGTTAAAAATATGGTCTTCCTTTTGTAAGTCTGAAATTTTATTTTATTCTCAAACACACGTGAAGATCATACCGACAATTACTAGTTTCAATATAGTAAAAACAATGTATCTACACTCATAGTTGATGTTCGGTCCCATAAGGCCTGAGGAATCATACTTAAAATACTTTTCGCAAGTGAGAAATCTTAGGGTTTTGTAATTCATTCTATGAATTAATTAAAAAGGTAAAAATGCTAACTTTTAATTTGGCAAAGCCACATTACAGAATGCTATATGCCAGTAAGTACCAAGCAGACCCTAAGAAAAACTGTCTTTTTGTAGCACCATATGATATAAATCTTCTTTGTCAGCCAGGATGAATTTCAAATCAAAATTTGGTGCTAATGCTCCAAGGTGGAGCATAGGAGGTTCCACATTAACATAAGGAAAAACTTTTTCACTGTGAGGGTGACAGAGCACTGGAACAGGCTGCCCAGAGAGGTTGTGGAGTCTCCTTCTCTGGAGACATTCAAAACCCGCCTGGATGCGTTCCTTTGTGATCTACTCTAGGTGGTCCCACTCTGGCAGGGGGTTGGACTAGATGATCTTTCGAGGTCCCTTCCAACCCCTAACATTCTGTGATTCTGTGATTCTTGTATCTGGACCTCAAGCTCATATATAAACTTTTTCATGGCCCTTTCAGGAAGTATGTGACTGTGAGGAGAAGGTCACAAACTATTTTTCCACACATGGTCAAGCGACAGGCTTTAAAAAAATTTCCTAAGACTGTTAGAGAAGTGCTTGAATCTGGCACCCTCCCTCAGCCAGGAGAAACACTTAATTTCTTGCAGGATTGGCTAAGTTGCAAAAAGGTTCCCTGAGAGAAATAGTTCATTATTACAAAAGACAGTTATTTCCATAACAGCAGTCACACACAGGGTGTCAGCTAACACAAGGCTTAGATTGTATCTGGCCATTTCTTATCGAAAGGAAAAAAAGACAAAACCACAATCCAGACTTTTTGCTTCTTTTATGCAGTAAACATGCAGAATTTTTGCTTGTCAATGCAGTAGAGTTTTTTTCTGTGGTAGAAGCTTTTCTCCCCAACACTTTGTTGAATGTGGAGTATGACATGTATTCTAGCTCCCATCTGACCACGCAGACTTAGGGACAAATATCAAAACACATTCAGATACAGAATGATGAAGAGCAGTGTCAGCTCACGTACAAAGTGTAAGACTATGCATCAAAGTCCTATGGAAAGAAAACGGAAAGATACCAAATTCACTAAGAGTTTTGGGTAAATAACAGTAGTTGATAATCTGCATCTCAAAAATCTAAATCTTCCCAAATTTGGAAATCAGTGTCTAGATTCTGATATCTCATATCTAAACCTTAGCATTGATTTTAGATGCAGAAACACTCTTCTAAAAATTATCTCGGGCAAGTATGACCAGGAATCACACACAGACCTCTTATCGTGCAGTTCTATGTGAGACTCAGATCTTTTCTTTGTTATCATTTGCTCATCTCCCTCTACTGAAATAGGTATTTAGCATCCATTATTTTAATTTCAGCTGCAACAGAAACAGAAACATGTGCACAGGACAAACCCCAAGAATCGGACATAATCACTTCAAAAGTAGAAGGTCACTAATCCACAGAAAAGTTGAAACTATTTTTGGGCTGTCCAAGCCTACAAAACAGGATACCAGCAATACTTAAGAACAAACCAACCTGTAACTTAAGATAGTCAACTTTTTTTGTAACAGAATCAGCAGTTAGATCATAAATAAAATAATTAAGATTTCTCTTCTTTAGGACTTTATATTTTCTCATCCCTCTTAAAAACAAAACAAAATGCAAGGTACAGATTATTTTTCCAAGAAGCCCTGTCTACCTGTCATCACAGTTATTTTTTACAAAGCATGTAGGAAAAAATAAATGCTATCCTGTTCAAATTCTTATGATTAAGTGTTTCTCAGAGATGATGCATAAGTCTTGGTGCACTTCTAGTATACTGTTTAGTTAATTAGCATGTCATATACTTATTTTAATCACAATACTGGAAGTATGCGATGCTACCAAAGGCATAAAGTCTTTCTAAAACAATGCTAGGAAAATACAGAGGGAGAAAATCAAAAGCATGTCTGAAATTTTATTGCCAGCTTCCTTTTTATAGTTTATTGTTGCAGCTTAAGGAGTGCCATATTGGTGCAATCAGAGCCAAAGAGCTGCAAAATCCTGCTGTGCCAGTTCTAAGAGCACTTTCAGCTCCATTCTCTTCGAAAAGGAAAGCCACAATTAAATCCATGGACGGTGGTGGTGAAAATTTTTTTTATTTATTTAAGGGTCTGTGACAACAGCCCTGAACTGCTCTTTCTGAAGTCAGGTCACCAGGTGAATACGTAGCAATGATGCAAATACTTACATTGTAGTCTATTGTTTGAAAACTCGCTTGAAGTGTCACTGTTATGACAATTAAAGTGCCTTAGTGAAGCAATCCGTCTCCTAATTCAACACTGTCATGATTACCAATCTATTAATGCCTCTCTTCCTAACAGTTGTTGACTAAAATAAAATTTTTTAATAAAAATTTTAAACTCTTTAGCTCACAAGTTGAAACATTAATTCTCAGCAATTATACACAATGGTCCTCTCCAACAACACACTCTGGCCTCCATGAATAATTAACAGAAACATACTAGACATTCTTTAAAATTTCATCCTCATCAAAAGACTATTTCTAGTTTTAAATTAGGGAAACAGTTATAAGAACTGGGTATCTCTCATACTCGAATTAACTCTTTTAAGCCTCTTCATTATGTTATGCATATGTATATGACACATGCATATTTACAGTAGACTGTTCACAGCATACATACACACAAGCATACACAACCATGTCACCACATTTTCTGTTCAGAAAAACAAATGCTACCAGCAACACTGAGACATTAACAATAGAACTACTTGAAAAATACAGTACTACGGTGGGTCCAGTTAAACTGCAGAGCAATATAATTTTTGTAAGTTTTATGCAACCAAAATGTCCTACAAATAATTATGTTCTGACTTGTCTATTTTCACTCACTATCTGGTACCCAAGAACATAGTATTTGAGGTTCTTCAGGTAGCAAAAAGAACAAGCAAAAGCCCAAAGCAAATGATGCCATCTCCCTTCTCTGGCTAAGAATTAACTGTCTATGCAAGCTCATAACATTTTTGTTTGTTTTGTAGAAAATTCTGTAGCCTGGATTAAAATTCTAGTGCTAGTCAGGACTATGGTCCCTTACAAACCCTTCAAAATTAGTTACACAGTATACAAGACTACTACCAAGGAAGGATTGGTGTGATTAAAAGTTAAATTGTCCCCAGGTAATATTACATTTGAACAAGGTCAAAGCTGTAAACTCTGAGTGACACTTCACTTAGTCAATTTTAGGAGAAACTCACAACAGGGACAAGCCATTTTGATGCTAAGCTGTGTGGATTCACACAGAAACTGCTGGATGATATCTCACATGTTCCACTATTCCAGACCTCTGTATTCTCAAGAGTCTCTTTAGCTGTGTCCTTTCAGTAGTCCCTCCCGAGCATATTTCCAGGGAACAGACACTGCATGAATCCTTTATAGAGAGTAATGTAAGGGTCCAGCTGCTTTAAATACTGAGGACTGGTGCTGGTCATCCCCAAACTCCGTACTGTTCCCTCTCTTACGAGTATTCCTGGTATAACCATATTCACAGTTGTTCTTCAGGGACAACTTCTGGTCAAATATATGCAGAAAGACAACCTTTGCTAACAGTTCCTAAATGAGTTTATTTTACATAACTCTACACAAATGCTATGCTAACATATAACTGTCCAAACAAAGCTATACATATTTCCTATTTTACAACTCAATTAGTTTTTGCATATAGTTTGAAGTGTGTACGAGAATCCGGGATTTCCTTCTGTAACCTTTTGCTCTGCTAGCAATTCCTTTTGCTAGTCACATACTCAAATACACTGACTATAAGAAAAGTAATCATTCTTGTTCTCTCTCTCAGTGCTTTCCAAGCTGCTCCACCATTTTCTTCCAAAAAAGTTTGTATTTAGTCTTTTCATATTTTTAGCTGCAGGAGAGCTTTTCGTGTTAATGGCCTTCTGTGATTACAGCTTTTGGAAGTTCTTGGAAGCAAAGAGACAAAGTAAAGAGCAGGCAGCTTTACACTAAAAATATTTTTGAAATACATACATAGAGAATATCATAAATATCACAAAGAATTCCAGACCACCATGTAGAAAGACCCAAAACTGTCATTCAAAAGCTTTCTGCCAACTAACCATCTGTCATGCAGGTGCTGCAATCAACCTAACATTAAAACAGCTGGATAGCACTTCTACCAGAGTCATAAATAAGCAACATACCTATATTTATTCCCATTTGAAACATTTGCTTCAATTAAATTTATCAGAAACATGATGTAGCAATCACAAGCTATTCCATAGGCAAATGGCCTTGAAGCAGAAGTTACCAGTTCTCCTCTGAATGCAGTGTGAAAAGATCTTTGCCACCTGAATGCTTTCCCATTAGAATGTGCTAGGGCTTCAAGGTTGGATAACCATGGAAATAGCTTGCAATATGCAAGTATACATCTTCCCCTTCTCTACGTGCAATAGGATGCCACACACAGTCGTTTGTATGCCACACTGTGGCCTGAACCCTATCTGGTAGGGAGGTAGGACCTTGAGAAAAGGCCTTATTCACAGGCTTTAAAACCATTTTCTCAAGAAAGAAAAGGTGCGGCACAGGCAGTAATTAACTAAGTCCATGCAACTCATGGAGAGTAAATACGGAAAAAAGATCATACTCTTTCTACTGGAGCAGCATTAGTTTTCTCTATGTAGCTGGAGTTGCCAGTGCTATTAAGGGTATTTCAGAAAGCCCATGGTTCCAAGGCTGCAGATTTGAACACCAGGTTTCAATGTTGTTAGGTACACAAAAGTGAGAAAAAGGAGAAATGTTTCATTTCTATTCCTGTAATTAAATTACACTTCTGGTGCTCTACAGAGGTCCATCCTCATACCATATGTCCTTTCTTTCAAAACTTTTTTTTGTTTGGATTTTTTTTTTAAGCACTATTCTGCCCAATTGTTGCTCAAGGTCCCCAAGGCAACACAAAGACTATCAAGAATAAAGCATCAGCTCGGTATTTTTTGTAAAGTTCTGATATCTGGAGAAAAGCAGTATTCCAAGCACTGCTGTGGAACAGGATAGGGAATCGCCTGGACTGGAGACTACCTCCGTCTTCCATAGATGTCTTCTATTAGACATGCACATTACTTAATTTTTAATTCAGGTACACTTCACTCTAGAAGAAAGTTTTTTGGCTTATCAGGTACTGCAGCTCTCTAACAAGCCATGCTCAGATTTAGCCAAATCCACATATATGGCATGAAGAGCTCAGAAGTATATGAAGGAAGACTTCTGCACCATTTCAGCTTAGATCTTTGTTCAGTGGAGATCAGTATCTGTGCATAATAGAAGATAATTTATGTCTTTAACATATTCACTCAATCTAAACATCAAGTCCTCAGCGCTTAACGTAATGACATTCTGGTGAGACTGGGACTTCTAGGTCTTCAAGCATTTCAGGACAATGTAGGAACAAGCACAAAGGCAAAATAAATTACAATCTACAGTCTGGGGGTTGAACAAAACCAAAACTGTTAGGAATTTACGATGAGACGTCTGTGAAGACAGATTATGCCAGAAATACTTATTGGTACATTCTTTAGTTGAGGTACCTGATACATGCTGTTTTCAAAGACTCAAAACCATATAAACCTTAGATCTGAACCACACTGATATCTCCTCTTGCTATAAGTAATGCATATACCATTACGGGAGTTCTGCCCAGCTCTAGATTTCCCGCTCTATGGTGTGAAACAGCTTGGTTTTCCTCTAAACCATTCAAAACCAAGACTTACATTCAATGTCTACATTCTACACCTACATTCAACACTTTTATTCTAAACCAATTTTGGTATCAGTTCTTCAGAAGTATATAGAACATATGTTAAACGGACGACCAGGTCACTGGACTAAGTAAAGGAATAGGGCTTATACTTCAGAGAATCACAGATCTGGTTCGTTATCAGACCTGTCTATTTTGAAGTGAGGCAGTGAACACCATCTAATTTTCAGCATACAGGTATATATATTTGACAAATTATCAGTGTTGCCCTTTTGAGTAGTTTAACAAATACTAAAAAGATTGAAACGTAAACAAAATTGCAATGCCTATACTATATAGTCCCACTGTAACATCAGCCACGATCAGCATAGTGAAAAGCCATGAAACCTCACACGGCTATAATGTGTACAGTGGAATAAATCTATTCAGAAGTTTCCTGACTGATTCTCAGTATCTAGTGAACACACTTAAAAAGAGAAATGAGGCTTCCCATTACAAGCATAGGTTTTTACAGTCACAAGTCCTCCTTCAAAACCAACTTCCTACCTACCACCCATCCATCTTACTCCGTACTGCTTTCTGCCATCCATTGTGTCTGATAGAGAAACTAAGATGGTAAGTTTCCTCAAGTAAATCAGACTTTTGTAAAAACAAACATACTATACACATGAAAAATGCATGTTAGAGACCTGTAATCCAATAATGCACATTGTTGATAACTATCCTTTATGTATTTCAGCTATACAGAGTGCATTTTTAAAATATTTTTAATAGATTACGCATTACAAAAAAGTTAAGATATAACACTAGGAAACTGTTTTTAAAATAGTAATATTTAAATTTGCTTCTTCCATTTCTAGTAGAAAAACTGATAGTGGCCTAACTGTAAGTGAAATACGCAACCACCATTTGAAGAAAAAAAACCTAGATGATTCTCCTAAGTATTTACGTAATTTTAGAGATAAGCTTTCACATTTGTGCGGTGCACCCAGACATTATATTAGGAGGGCCCAAATATTATTTACAAATGCAATGCCACACAATAAATGAACCATGTAAAAGGAGTAGAAAGCTCTTATCAGAACTATCAAAACAGGATCTGGATCAAAATGAAGTCAAAATAGCAAAGAGCACAGTAATATTAGGAGATACCCAAGAAAGCTCTCATGTGAGTTTTAAAGTTTACATGTTATTCCAGTTTTCACAGGGTCCAGTTTGGCTTTTTGTTTGTTTTCATATATCCCTCTCTCTCCATATTATTTAAGTATACGTGGTAATACTCCACCAATTGAAGTTTTGTTTCAGAGCAGTATTGTTTGTGTCCTTTCTGTACCACTACTGTCATATACTAAACAATCTTTCCTGTAACGTATTTCATCATTCTATTAAATGTACATTTTTATTTGAACATTTGTCAAAGAATTCTACAGAGAAATCATTCATTAAAAAAAATTATTCAAGTTGAAGAGAGACCCTTTTCAAAAACAGTAATCACATTGAAGAGAGGAATCTGGAAGGTGTCCGTGCTACGGAAGACTGCTGTATCTTCCCTACAAGAGATCGCTACTCTCTAGGGCTCAAAATGTTAATGATGGACAGCTGTTATATTTTTCTTCTCTGGGCAGTTTGTATACATTAGGTGTTTTACAAGCATTTCTGTAACTCTTTTATTAAATTATTGGCAGCACACCACAAAATGTATACATTATTTCTATAACCTACATAGCTCAATACTCTCAAAGCTCTAACTTCATAGTTTTAACATTAAATTTAAAAAATCCCAGGCAAGATCAAATCTTTCTTATCATGTTATCAATGACTTTGAGAACTTACTCACTTGACAATAGTATTTTAAGAATGTCTGTGAGACCAGTGGGAACTTTAAAGAATACTACTGACAGGATAATTTTTTTCCCCTCTGATTTTGTTCACTAAGTTCTTATTCAATACACCTGACCTCCTTTTGGTAAGTACAAAGCTCCCCCTTGACACTCCCCCACCCCAAAGGACAAACACTCACATGCTTTTGGGTCTTATGGCCAAATTTACACTTCATGCTTTGTAGAAGGGATATGCTGCACCAGACATACTACTACTATAGCATCAGCAAAAATATCCTTGTACGTTCTTCATCAAAGTATGCCCAAAGTTACTATGGGAAAATTAGTTAATAATCAAGTCCTTGCCCAGTCCTTGTGGATAATTATGTTTTTCAGACCATTATCTATAAGCCTACAGACTATGGGCTCTGGTTCAGCAGAGTACTTAGGCAAATGCTGAAATATTTATTCTGAATAAACTTAAGCATATGGAGCAATATATATAGTAAGCAATAACGTCAGGCATATGGAGAAGTCACTGGTTATGAATGGACTTAATCATCCATCTAAATACTTTAATGGATTAAAACCTTGATTTGGACAGCATTTTATATGAACTTTAGAGTTGAAACATCGAGAATACAGTGACTTCCTTTTACATTTGTGGTTGCACAGCAGCTAGAAAATTGTGAATATTACCACTTCATTAAATCAGAGAAAGGTATTACATTTCTTTGTGTATTTTTTAAAAAATTTTATTTTAATGTTTTAAAGAGCTATTTAAAGTAGAAAAACTTAATAGCGTTTTCATGCACTCTGTATTCCACTAGAGGTCAGCCTGCAACAGAACCCCAAGCAAACACTGGAACTGCTGCACATTGATAGCACTGATATTTTCTTTCTCTATTTTATGTATTAGAAAGATTTCTTGAGAGCCATAACTTAGATCTCTCACTAAAATGGAGCAACAAGAAGATATAATGGCGCATTTCATTTATGAATGACCTATAATACATTACTATGAAGTATTCCAGGTGCCAAACGAGAGAATGCTTTGTCTGGACTTGAACTATATTTCACATACTTTAATTTGGCTGACACATAAAACTCATTTGACATTTTGCAGGTATTTCTTTGAAAGGATATTTGGTTCTTGTTGAGCGTTAAGGTATGGAGGTGGGGTAACCTGGGTAGCAGAAGGTCATTTCCAAGTAGATTGTTGTCCAAGATCAGCTCTTCCAAGTAACTGAATGTTTTCAGTCCTTCTAGTGACCTGCAAATGACAAAGGCAACAGGAAAAATGATACTCCACTAAATCAGGGAGGCCATTATGAGCTGAAATAAATATTTTAACCTTCCCTTTCAGAAGTGGGAATAGTTTTGGTTTGGGCCTGTCAGAAGAGTGAATGACAAGCATTAGTGGCAAGGGGAGTGCTGGCACTGCAACACATCCTTCACATGCTGGCAGGATGAAGGATGGGGGTCACTTAGTGAGTAGCCAGGATCCAAAACAAAAGGCTTCAGATATGGGGCCTGCAGGATGAATTTGTCAATGTCTTGTGCCTTCAGGCACCCAGCCTCGCCTGACCCTAACCTCCATTCCCAAGATAAATAACTCTGTCACAGTTCACCTTCATTCCCTGGACACAAATTTAAGTTGTCATCCATCATTTCTGCCAAGAAATATCATACCCCACTAACAATAATAAATACAACTTCAAGTATCATTTCTTAGCTGTTACCTTACACGTAACAATAGGAAATGGAGAAAGGATTTTTTTTTCCTTTTTATTAACCACTTAATTTGTTTCTTGAGTCCCTGCAAACAAAATAAAACATTCTCTACAAAATAACATGCAGAATCACTCCAGACAGAACAGGCATTTGCTTTCTGTTCAGAACTTACTGTCCCACAGTCAAGCCACAGGTCAGACTGCAGAGAGCAGCTTTAAAAAGTAGCATTTCACAATATGGAAGTGCAGATGATGGCCTGTAAATAAACAAGATTCTGGAGGTATTCCTTCCTCTGATAGCAAAGTACAGGGAAAAAAAAAATAAAAAGAACACTTCAGTACCTTGTTAAAGCATCTATTCCAAACTTGATTCTTAGTGCTCACACATTCCAACAGGGGAAAAAACCCCACACATTAATCAATTAAGACACATGGTATATGGAGCATACGCATAGACACGCATTCACAGCTCATTCACCTACCAGACACCTAAAGATATGCTGAGACTGCATGACTTGACAGCTGATCTACTATGCCTACCAGTGGGAAGATCATCACTGTATCTCCCAGCTGTTTTATAAAATGTGATGAATAAGGGAGATGCAGTCTATACTATTTATTCGGTTTCCAATGACATTTATACTGAGGGGATTTCTTCACCCTCCCTCCAGTTTTTGGCAAAGATCAAAATACAGCAAAGGTCCCTGTTAGAAAGTTCTACAGGCACTACTACTGGAGGAAAATACAAATATTATTATAAAGTATATGAGTTTCAAATTAGGCAATTTAACATTCATCTGTCCAACAAAAACAAGATACCGCTTTTGTAGATACAACTTACTGACCACTTATAAATCACAGTTAGAGGGTTCAAACAACCAAAAGAAATCAAATCCGTGACCTTTACACTGATTACTGTACACTAAACTATGAATATTCAAGTAACATTCGCGCAACACTGAAACAGTGTATTTCAGTCCAAGGACTTCAAGCACCCAGTCTTTTGACTTGGCGTTCTGAAAGGGAGGTAGAACCACTACTAATGCCATTTTGACGCTGAGCAGCCAGACCCAAAGAAAATTTGCCACCCTTAAGGCATAGCTATATCATTACAATGCACTGAGACTACAATTTCTGAAGCTGAAAGTACAAAAGCCTGTATTATAAACATTATACCAAAACTACCACCACACTGACAGTCACACTCTTTGCACTTGCCTTTAACAAGCTGTTTCAGAAAAAACTCAACTCAGCCTACATAAACTGTACACTGTTAATGCTGGCATGCTGTATGAAGCTATTTCAGCAAAGGGTCACAGCAGACTTGGATTTGCCAAAGTCAGGATCAGAAGAGAGATCAGCAAACATTTCAGACAGTGCTTTCCCCCAAGTACCTTTAAAAGACAAAATAACCCAGAAGAAATAGCAGTGAGTTTATCAAGCTGCTATGAGTTTTCATTTCAGTTTATTTGACAAACCTAGTTTAGCAAATTCCCCTTAAATACTCTTTATTATACAAATAGTGGATTATTTCCAAACCTCACATTTCAATGTAAGACTTCGACTTGCCAAAGGAGTTCAGAGAAGGCCACCCCCTTGTCAACACCACAGAGCCTTATGGGATGTTAATAGGTCCTTTGTGAAAAAACATTGCTTGGGCTCTGGTCAGTGTCAGCATCAAAATACACATTGTTCCTGAGTTATGTTATGCAAATATAATACTCTTATCATGAGAATCAGCAAATGGTTGGCAACTGGCAAGGAGAAGAAAGAGCACATCCAAAACTGCTGCAGGGGAGGCATAAAACAAAATGACAAGCCATGAAGTGGGACAAAAGGCCTTGAAACACTAGAGGGAGTTGCCTGTTGAAACAGCCTTTCTTTCACAAGCCTGGGCTGAACACAAGGGTGCTAGTTTCACAGATAGGCAGAGAAATCTCCTTACACCTGCCTGGTTTTGATAATTTTTGCCATGTAATGTTATTAGCTGCTCAGTTAAAAAGGAGCCATGTTACACAGGGTGTTGCTTATTAATTGTCGTTTTCATGCAGCGTGCACTTGGTGATTTAATCACCTACATTCAGAGTCCAGGGAGATGGGAGGGGTTGCCACAGTACAGAGAGAGGGTGTAGCCATTAACAGAAGTTTACATTCATATGTTATTTTGCTATTCACAGAATTCTTATTTTTTCATCTTAAACAGAAGAAAAAAAACTAGCACCAAAAATATTGGTAAGACTGTTGGTAAAGAAACAGGAAAAAAATGTGTTTGCTACCATTCAGTGATACTAGCTACAAAATTCAAGGCAAAAATCTCTACCATCATAATATGTAAGGATATATTGCCCAACAGTTGTACTCCACAATTTTAAAAAGTTTTAAGTACAGTCCACACAATAGGTTTTATGGTACAAACTTCAGCAAGTCCCATAACTTCTATGTGCCTCATTTTACCATCTGTAGATGGGGGATAAGAAAGGGTTCCAATCACGCGTGAATTAGTATATAGAAAGCATTTTTGAGAAGCTGAAGTAGAAATTGGTACAAAATACTGGCATTTTTATTTTTAATGAAGGTGAGACAGTTAATATTAATGTACTCAAGTATTTCCTTATGTGCCCATTACAAAAGAGTAGAGGAGTGCGTATATATACACAGCACAGCAAGAAGCACACAAACACCGTAAGAGACGAGTATAAAAGAGTGAAAGCCCCCAAGAAAGAGAATCAGTCTAAAATTAAATCTGCACAGTTTTCTCATAGCTGACAGCAGAAAAAATGTCTCCCTGTATTGGTATGTTAAAACAAACACAGAATTTTACCATCACAATATAACCAGCACTGAAGGGGCAGGGGCAAGTAGTTGTTTTCCCTAGTTTCAAAAGACTAATAAACATCACTAAGGTGTACTGAAGGTTGCTTTTCCCAGCTCCAGTGACATGAAAGCTGCCCATTATCTCACCCACAGGTACCATCTCAGCTACCTCATGGCAGGGCTCACACTCTGCTCCCAGAGGACTGCAAGTGCTGCCAAGAGATTTCCATTGCAATTTCCAAAGTCACATCAAACCGACAAAACATCACAATGTATTCAGCGCAGCCTCATTCAAACAGAAAAAACTTTAAGTTTCCACTGTAATTAACCCTATCCTCGTTAAGATAATTATGATCAAGCTCCCTGTCACAGCTAATATCACAGCATCATTGCCTATGGCTCACGCTTTGCCCTCATTAGCTTACAAAAACAGTGCTAAACAGGAAACTGACTCCCTCTGCAAAACGACTTAAGATGTTCTGTAAGGAGACAGTAAATACTCCTTTAAAAAATAAAGGTCTCAGAAATGTCATTTTATCCAAGTCCTTTGGCTAACCAGTATGATTTTTTCCAGCTTTCTTTTCCATAATTCATTCATGGTTTGTAACAAAGTTTTAATCATAAAGGTATGTCATGGCAGAGATTTTTTTTCTTTATGTGTATGCATGGCAACTGTCAACTACAGTACTACATATGGTCCCTTTGGCCTGACGGGGATTTGGTTACAATGAACATAAAGAGCAGTTCTTCATTTTGGTAATATTTGACAATGAAAGCACAAGATTTTGTAAAGGAAAAAAAGCAGAAGCCTCTCAAGTAACAGACAAACCTTGGTACTCTGCAATTGTCCTTGCCCGGAAGAGCAAGCTGTTCAGAAGTATAGGCTGAAAAAGAAGTGTTTCTCACATTTTACCCCACCCCTCCATTAATAAGACAGCTGCCTCATATCTAATGACTTTTTCCTCCTGTTTAACAGGAAAAGAGAGAGCAGTTAACAATATGTAAATGAGAGAGTTTGGCTTTAGCCTTGAAATTGATTTGCACTCTGTTGACAAGAGATAGCCATTACCAGAAGTTAAAGACAGAGCTGTTACAAAACAAGAGCTTTTTAAAATACCTTTTTTCTTGCCTTTTATGTTTTAACAGATTATAGAATAGCAGAATGAACACGAGAGCCCTAGTACTACATAATTTCAGTATTTAAAGAACAGAAATGTAATTTCTATTTCTCCAGCACCTGCCAGCCAAGGAGCACAAAAGCGCTTTTTTTTTTTTTTAACATTAATGAATTACTCTTCAAAAACCTGCTGAGCTTAAAATTCCATTTTGTAGTAAAGCAGAGAGAGGTTAAGTGACTAACGAAAGGTGACCTCTAGCAATTTTCTAAGAGACAAGAAATAAAACCCAGAGCTTCTGACGTCTAGTCCTTTGACTTAACCTCACCAAAACAAAACAAAGAGCAATAAATAAATGCTATCTATATAAAAACATTAAGATAGACACATGTGTAAGTTCAGCTTTTGCATAATTCCCTAGGAATGCAAAACATCATTTCAGGTTTACTTACTTTGATTCCTGTTCAATTTTAAATTCCATTTAATCTGAAACATAGCATACAAATAAGGGGAAAAAACAAGCCATTTCCAATTCTGTTCTGATGGTGGAAAATGTTCAGTGAATCTTCTGTGCAAACTCCCTCGGGCTGAGGCATCTCGCAGTTCTACTCTCAAACCTGCTTTGGGGGGTTCTTCTCTAAACCTCTCACATGTGAGTATAGAAAAATAAATAACCCATTTTTAAGAAAAGAATGGCTAGAATTCAGTTCAAATTCCAGAAAAAAAACCACAACACTCTCACTATTAAAATCACAAAACCACTGCAAATCAAAGGTTTATGTATTTCCTGCACACAGAGATAGCAATGGCAGATACACTACAAGTAAAGGATCAAAAAATTATGTCTACGCTATTCAAGCATTATAGCTTTTCTGCAGTCCTACTTAGTGTTTATACCCATTTTTCTGCATGATAATACAACCAAGAAGGAAAACAGAATGGAGTATGTGATGGACAGTTCTGACATTGCTTCTGGACCAAAGCAGAAAAAAACCCAAACCAAACAAAACAAAAATGCCCCAGTGAAAGTAAAGAACCTCCAGAACTTCTAGTGTGGGCCAGGCCCCAAGTTAGACCAGACAAGTCATAAAACAGGAATCCCAAAATTCTGTTCAATGAAGAACAAGCTTACCAATGTTTCCAAAACATGAAATGCTTTGTTTCGTCTAATATCAGAGGAATGTTAGTACTTTGCAGGCTATCTAGAGGTAGCATTTTGCATCACTTCCAGTCAATCTGTTTCCAGCTTTCTGTTGCTAGACAGAAAATATCTGGAAGCAGCTCTTTGCATAAAACTTAAGGCAAGTCTGTGAAAACGGTCAGCAAAAGAGAAAATGGAAAGAAACAAATAAGCAAAATCATTAAATACCTGGGAAGAAAAGATATCTGTAAGAAAAGATTAAACCTGTGTTGTGAACTATATCTACAATTAGTTTCTGAGTCTTTTCACATAAAGGTCATGCTTAACTTTCAGACATACAATAAAGTGAATATCCATCCCTCTTTCTTCCCCTTTTCTTATACACAGAAAGCATACAAGACCACGTGGGACACCTTATTACCAAAAAAGATTGGGGTGAAAACATCTTGCACAACATTCACAAAGTAGAGCTATGTAAGCTTATTAAAATGGTGGGAACTCATGAAGACCCATAAATTTCATCTGGGTTTTATAGTCTTGTTCCAAATCTTACACAGCAAATTCCATTGCTTTAAAAAAAAGCCCAAAATACTCAACCCCTATAAGCTACCACCCACCCCCAAACCTCAAAGAAAACACAAACAAAAGTATAGTCAATAAAAAGATAAAAAGAGATAAGAGGGTTTCTGAATTCTAAATGTTAAGTTCACAACATTTCAGACGCTTTCCTACCAATTATAAAACAGAAATGTGTAATTTCTTGAGAGATTTTTCTACTAAGCAGCAGCTCCTCAAATGATGGAATTATCTGAAAAGCAACCATGAAGATTTATCTCATCCATCCGTAAAAGCCCAGTTACTCATAACTCCTCACAGCCAGCGACAAAAGATGGATACTTCCAGAAGGGGAACCAGACCTTCGGGTGAGGCTCAGTGAACTACATACATTTGGGAGGGATGAATTGACCCTATTTGTCCAAAGTCTTGCAATGAAATTAGAAGAAATTGCAACATTAGGTAAAATAAACTGTTATAGCTATGCTCCATATGGGTGGATCATTTACCTGCTGAAATAAACTACAAAACCCAATTACAGTTTTCAGTAGCTCACAAAAACATATCAGAGTCAACCATGTTGTCATTTAATCACTATTCTCTCCTATCAAGAATCTAGTCAAAACAAAACAAAATAAATTTATTTTCCTGACCTAACTCTACCAACTCAGCAACAAGACTGACTGGGTTGGGGTTCAGTTTCTCTTCTAATAACCTCTTAAAATCTCAGATTTCACTATGTGTATTTAATACAGCTCTACTCAAGACGACATCTCATTAATACTGCTCAAGCTTTATCCTTCATGTTAGGCTTCTTTTTGCTCAAGTTTTTATATTACATCTTTAGGATTAAACATACCAAGATTTCATATGATATTAGTTACCATTTTGTGTAAATTTAAATAAAATTACTATCAGTGTAATACTATAGCCTGTGGCAAGGCGGTTTTCACACAAGCCATATAAAATACCTTAAATAATACAAAACGGATCAGAGAACGAAGTCTTAGTCATCTAGTGATTGAACAAGTATCATATAATAAAATATAATTTGCAAAAAACAGCTAAAATTACCAAGCAGAGAGCAAGTGACTGTATGCATTCATATTTTATCAAAGGCCATTCTGGATAAACCACCACTAGGAAGCCCCTGCAGTTCAATGGATGCATCGCTTCAATAATATTCCTAACTATGGACTTAAGCGTTCTCCTGTAAAATTTCTTGAAAGTATTCAATGAAGAACAACAAGGTTAGAAGAGTTAAGAGAAAAACTCGGATGTGAGTGTCTGTTGCTTCATTTCTCTTTTTCCCCAATCTTAATACAGAATTCAGTCCTAATAAAACAAATGGCATTTAAAAAAAAAAATAAAAAGCAAACACTGCCATTTCCTGAACTTGAAAGAATTCAGGGAAGTATTACTGATTAGGAACAGCAAAAGAACAAGCCAAGGTTTACAAAATATAAACCTACCCATTAAAAGAAAGAAAGACAGAAAGAAAGAAAGACAGAAAGAAAGAAAGACAGAAAGAAAGAAAGAAAGAAAGAAAGAAAGAAAGAAAGAAAGAAAGAAAGAAAGAAAGAAAGAAAGAAAGAAAGAAAGAAAGAAAGAAGAAACCCTAAACCCTCATAATGTATTTATTCTTAAAATCTCCTCTCAGCTCCATGTGCCAAGTTGAGAACCTATTTATAAACTCTCTAAAAAAATTATTATAATGGAAATATGAGCAAATTCAAGTGCAAAGTCAGTGCCATAATGAAAGCTTTACTGCATCTTGGATCAATCTGTCACTCTGCAATTCAGATAGTAACCTGACCCCTCCCCTTTTTGCACAGAGAAGGGGGGAGTAGCAAGCCTGTAGAGTGAGTAGAGTAAAGCCCATTTCAACTACTAGAGTTCAGTGAGAAGGGGGAAAAGAAAAGTAATTTTTCGCCCATCTTCCACAACAACCAAGGCTGAGGATTGACAAGCAAATTGACGCACTGCTCAGAGGGCAAAAGATAAATGTTTGATGAATTGGCCATTGCTGGAGGAGTGATGGGCTTCATATGTGCATAATGGACTAGCTGCCGTTCAATTCAGATTGCCTGCCAAGATAAGAAACCATAATGAATGGACCAAGCACAGCCTGTGCCATAAGAAAGTATAATCTGACTAGTTTTAATAAACTTAATAAAAAAGATGAAGCAGAGAGAGGCAAGGGGACTGGCCTTTGTGACCAGCTATAAGAGGTGTGAACGACTAATAGAGTGCTCAAGCATGATAGCAGAGAATTGTTAATGGGCATAACACTGAATCCCTCGATGTTAAAACTATCTTTAGAACAACTTAAAACTACAAGGATCTACCTATGTGCATACCACAGACATTGCAGTACTTGCTATGCAGCACATAACTTCTATTTATTTATTATTTCCTTCTGCTACTTACCCTGCTTCCCTGCTTTGATTCCCTAACCTTCTTTATTCCCTCTGTATAGCATCTTAGTCTGTACCCGGATCCACACACCACACCAACAGTTTTAACAACAACTCAGAATCAAAACAACCCTCTAATTGTAACTCAACAGAATTCAGGCTCAATTACCAACAGAAAGGTTTTGGTTGCACAACTATGTCGCTAACTTTCACTCCCAGTGGAGAAACACCTTTTACCATCAAAAGCATTCACACTTGTAATTTCATTTGCTTTTGGAACCTATGTTTCCACCAAATATGAGAAATTTGCCAGCACAGTTATAGCAAAAAAACCCAAAATCTTTCTAGCACAGACAAGACCAGGTTGCCAGCAATAGTAATTTTGGTCTGGGATTTGCTGTGTTGGATACTGTTCCCAACTGTATCCATAACCTCTAAGTTCTGACGTTTTGCAGCACCAATCAGCACTATGGAAAGACATTAAAACCAAAATGAAACTCTTACAGTATTTTTATGCATATGAATATATTACTGTAAAGTCTGGTAATCACCACCATTTTCACAGTGAGTAGCATATACACAGACGGCCATTTTTGCTTTTCCTTTCTCATTATTTAGCCACATGAATAACAGCGGCTCACTTTCTGAAGCTTACCAGACATTGAGACCTGAATCTGTGACTGAAAATGCTAAAGCAGTCAACAAGAGAAAAACCAGTCTTGACTTTTAAAGCAGCAGGATTAGACCAACAACCTATTTCTTTGTTAAGAATCAAAGAGCCCCTTGACACACCCTTGTGTGTGCATATAACACAGTACTTGGCCAGGCAAAATTATTTTTCACTTTAGGTAAGGGGAAAAAAAAAAAAAAAAGAAGGAAGAAGGAGATAGCAGAAAGATCCTCTTGATTGAGGGCAGCTAGAAAACACCTTATGCAGAGTAACATCATTGTTATTCATGCTTGTTTTCTTGTTTTTATTTCTTTCCTTTGATGATGAAAAATAAATAAGGAAACATAAAATAGTCTACTTGGGTAAGTATTACGATTACCTCCCCCTTGATGTCAGTTATGTAGCCTGTGTCATATTTTAAACAGAAATTATTATATGCAAGAGGGATGTCTAGTTTTCAGTATAAATTTTATCCAACTGCAAAAGGGAAGTAACTTATTATCAAGCAGCTCAGTAAGGCTCCCACTACTGACGGAAATAAAGTTTTACGACAAGAGGGTCTCTCCTTTCTGTCTCTCTCTGTGAGTGAGAAAGTGAGTGCAAGACAGAAACAGAAGGCTCAGGAGTGCTGGGTGAATTATAGACTGCCTCTCAAGATTCACAGCTCTTCGTGGTAGGAGGTTAATATTCTCACATGTCATTAGGTCTGCTGGCTCTACTGATGGCTCATTGAATCAGGCAGCAAATTATTTCCTCATGCTGCAGAGGACACCACACTTCAAAGGGAAGGAGCCAGGGTCAAGACGGCTCTCCAGTTCGATTAATGAGTTGGGATCAGCAGAGGTTGCCTGTAGGTAAGAATGTGACTGAAGCTTTTGACAAAGCTGACTTTTTGAACAGGACTTGACCCAGGCCCCTTACTCCCCTCCCCACCAAATTTTATTTCCAACATTTGCCTCTGACTGACCTGCTCGGGCCTGTTGGGATAGTTTTGACCTCCTCAGTCTTTGTTATCAGACACAGGAGCTGTCTGCCTATATTTGATGTGTCTCTCCCTAAAGGCCACATCAGCTTATCCAGGCTCATCAGAATACTTTAGAACTGCACAGCAAAATAAGATAGAGTAGATCCATTTCAAACTTCTAATTTTGTCATGAAATTTGTTGAGAAGGGGGAAGAAGTAGAAGATAACTAAAAGTTATTTCAGCTTTCAATAATATTAAGAAAGATTTCTAAATGCTGTTAAATGAGATAAGAAGAACACAAAGATTATTAGAAGCATATGACTTACATGTTAAAATGATGGAAAAGCTGAAAATACATGTTCCTGCTTACATGGATTTGCTGATTAAGATTATTCCTAGCAAATAATGCATTATATAGAATATTCCTCTAAAAAGTTTTTATTTTCATTGCCATGGTAGCAAGAGATTAGGGACAAGTAAAACTTAATGGCCACTGCATTCATCTCTTTCTAAATGCTCAATGGTATCCTCAGTTTGACGTCTCTGAAATATTTTAATGCATATTTAAGAAGATTTCATAAAGTACTGAAGTGAGATTTATTGCATTAATGTTTTTGATACAATCTACTTAAACTGCACACTTTCTCAAACAAATACGTGTACCTGAATTAACATGTGAGCCACTGTTGGTAAACTTTCAAAAAATCACACAGCTTCTGATTAGTGAAATGCAAGTTTTGTCAATTATACCAACAAAATTGTTCGCACAGGCTTCTGAATGTATTATATATTTAAAAACTTTGTTCAAGAATATTTTACTGCTTCATGTTTCTGGAGCAATGATCTAGGTTGTCCTTCAATATTTATTTTAATCACTGTATAGCTTTTAATACCCTCTTCCTAAACATTTTGCTCATCAACATCGTTAACGCTCAAGCACTTGTACATACTGAGTTCATAGTATATTTTTAAAAAAAAGTTTAAGGTAAAATATCTGTCCAGAGATATCCAAGGATGGCAAAAAGGTGACTGTTCAAGCTTTGCAGGTTTAAGCTTTATGTTTGCACAGGTGCCTGAATCAGAAAGCTATACATCTAGTTTTGAAATTAGAATGCTTTTATTTTTAAATGTATTGAGCAAACAACAGTTCTTAGAGACCTTAAAACAAAAAGCTGGGATATTAGTGTCTTAAGAAGATCAGATCACTTAGGTGTTTTAATAACAATTTAGAAAAAAATCTTTTGGTATATATTAAAAATCTTTTAATGATCTTCAAGCATAAAGCAATTTTTCGTCTTTACTCTTCAGTGTTTCTTTGTACATTCAAATCGTTATTTGTAACAGATTTCCTTACTGTAACTGGCATTTAGGGCCCAAAAGCTAGTAAACAGATTATTAGATCTATAAAACTTAGGATAAAAGCATACAAGATCTATGCATGACTGAGCCAAGTAAGAATAATTAGAATCCTTTGAAGGAGACTAACTAACTGCTAAACAGTGCATCTTCCACATGGATGTGCTTTACTCTAAAATGGAAGTACATACAAGCAAGGGACAACTTTTTTTATTATTATTTATGTCTGTGTAGTCTCCAGTGAATTGTACATTATGCAAGTGGAAGGTTGCAATACCAGAAACACTTTTTCATGGGCTTGTTTGAACAAAGTAATTGTGTTACTGGGTCTGTCATCAGTATTAACATTATACCCTGTTATATCCTGTCTTTCTAGAAAGCTAGGGGCAAACCAGAGATCATTTGTGAAATGTACATATGTGTCTTGTATCATACTTATCAGCAGGAAGGTATGAAACCCATCCAGAAGGTCAAGACCAGCTGGAATGGGATGTAACTGGCCAGTTTGACATGCCTGGGGACAAAGAGGAAACAGTTGTGTTCAGGGCAAGGAGGAGCCACTCCATTGATACAAAACAGAGAATCGCCAACAGTTTCCAAAAACAATCACCAAAGTTCCTGATTTCTGCCAGAACTAAATCAGAACTGATGGCAGGACTGAGAAGATGCACTGCTGAGACACTTTGACCCAAAGTGGTACCTGCTGGAATCCATTCCAGACATCCTAGAGCAGGTGGATTCACCATATGCAAAACCCAAGTTTTGTATTCGTCCTTGTTTCCATTCCCAAAACTAAAAGCTTTCAGTTCTTACCAAATAGAACTTTGTTTGTTTTCAGGAGTATCTGGTTTTTGAGGGGAACGTAGTACCAATTACCATGGCATGGTGTTTCTAGAGAGGTAACAAATGTAAATAAAGACAAAAAGAACAAGAAGTCCTGTACCTAACTCAAGATGAATTAGAAGGCCCAGCTGCAATGAGTACTGTTTTATACCAACTTGGATATAGTCCATCTGGGGAACTGTCAGGGCAGTTATGGAGTTTGGGAAGGAACTTGTAAACTCATAAATTACCCTCGCAAAGAGCAGAAAGCAAGGAAACACTCCATGATTTTGGGGAATCATTACCACACACTGTACTCAGTCAAACAATGTTGCATGACAACTGCTCAGGACTAATTGTTTGTACAGCTTCTTGTGTTACTGTGCCTTATGGTAATCCTGCAAAGATTTACATATGTGAGTTCAAATTCAGAGATAAGGATGTGCGTATATCGTTCTGATTTTTGATAATGCTTTAATCTGTTCATTAAATATGTTTAGTCAAATTTGAGTTCTTTGCATTTCAATAAAACTCTTGCACAATGCATTAAAGTTGTTTACATAAGTAAGTGTTTACAGAGGTAAACAATAAATTCAAGTTCAAAACAAACAAAGTTATTAGTTTCACGTTAATTTTTTGTGGTGTTTTTTTTTTTTTATTTTGGCTATTTTTTTCCATTACTCATATTATGCAAACTGATGAGTAATAACAACACACTACCTCAACAACGGAAGCATACAGTATTTAATAGTGAAAAGCATTTGGTCAAAACAAGACTCTAGAATTCAGCCTCTGAAATTAAAAAGATTTTCACACTCCGAAATATGAGCAAACAAAATTTCCTAGAAACATACACAGTAGAAAACAAACACTTTTCTTCCAATTCACACATAATTTAAAAAAAAAAAGGAAGATGGATGTCACAAAAAATGTCGTCCTGTCAGTGTCCTCCATTTCTACACAGCAAGTATAATTAAAATTGAACTACACAAAACACTGACAGGGAAAGATAGCAGGTAACAATCTTACAGTCCAAGAGGATGCACTAGAGAATCTACAGCAGGCTTTTTTGTAATGTGGTTTCCCCCCCCCTCCCTTTCAATCCCTAAAATTAATAAGATTATCTAAAACCTGATTGGGAAAGTACAGTCTAGCATAAATCCCACCTTCAAAAGATACTCAATTGTGGATTTGATAGGCCAGGGATAGGGAAGATGATGATGATGAACAATTACAAAAACAGATCATACCAACACACGCTTTCTCGGTCACTATGTCTGTACATATTCAAACGCTCTTCACACCAGACACCAATACAAAAAGTCGTGGAGCAACAGATAACCCTGTAGCACCTTGGGTCCTTCTGAGCAACAGCACAGGCATAGCCACCCAGCACGGCCCATGATGGAACACTCTGACAGGAAAGAGCCACCCCAAAAAAACCAAACTACTACTATTCCCCTATAGTGCCCTGGAATGAAGCTCAGGTCTCTGTTCAGTTGTTTTTCCATGCCCAAGGAAGAGATTCAATACAAGCTTCTCCACAGCATGCTTAAAGACAACAGATATTCCACAGATTAGGAAAAAGCAAGCAAAAAGACGACAACACTGAACTTTGATATCTGGGGGATTTTTTTATGTTTTACTGTCATGCCAATACCCACAAAGCCTACTGAGGGACCAAAACACTTCATTCAAAACAATATTATTTAAAAATCAACGCTTTTCTATCACATCAGAATAAAAGCAAAAACTGCAAGAAACTGAGGTTGAAGGCTGAATTACAAGCAGAATAGGCTAGTAGCTGAGAACGTGCTATTACATACATTGTTAAACAATTATCTAGTCATATACACATTTAACATGCTTCAAATATAAAAACTGAATATAAAACTCAGTAAGGTATGTAGTTCAAAGTTATTTCAAGCTTTAGTTGCTGAATAAATGTTTAGTAAGTAATTTAAAGCTGTAGTCTAGAATAGAGGCCCGATTATTTGTGTTGCCATCGCCTCCAGATTTTTAGTCCAATTACTTGTAAAACTAAAACCACAACAGTTGTAACTTACTATGTTTGAAACCTCAGAGCGTAAATAATAAAAGCTTTCGTACAAGTCAAATTAATAAAAAAGCTCAAATCCTGCCGCTTCACTGAGTATAGACAACACTTGACTGCATGAGCTGAATTGTCAACCCAATGTTACTTTGAGATGCATCTACCTCCCCCTCGACACAACAGCTAAGCCCGGCTGTGTGGAAGTGTTGGAGATTCCCGGATATAAATTTCTCCATTTGAAGTCTACATTGCAGCCATCAGCCTATCTTCAGCCTAAGCTATATGCTCACACTTTTGTCCGTAGAGGAATTTGATGACAATTAGATTTCTGAGGGGCATGTAATCTGGTCAAGCCATAAAAATAAAGATGTAAATTGCATCACACATGATCATGTGAACCTGCCTGTAGTGTTTTGAAAGAAAACAGAGAAACAGAGAAATGAAGTATCACAGCAAGCATGCCTATGAACTATTCCTCGCTGACGCTATTAGGCATTGTGTTTAAAAAACAACGGAAAAAACCAAACCAAAACAAAACAAAAACCCAAACAAACAAATAAACAAACGAAAGAAGGCTCACTCGTGGCGTTACCAGATTTCCAAGCGCTGCCACAGTGGCCACCAGTCTCCCTCTGCTAGCCCCTCCCTGCTTCCAGAGACCACATCAAAGCACCTTTGCTGCCTCATGGCCTTCTATACAGCAACTTCAGCCACTTAGGAAAAAAATGTCTGAATAAAAGCTTGGACTTAAAACATTAAAAGAAATAAATTGACAGGATTTTGTCTGGAAACCTTGTCTCATCCTTACTGAAGGCTAAAATAAACTTAATTTTTGTTAAAATTAAAGCAAAAATTAAATCATCTTATTATGTAATTGGAACTAGGCCTCAGGCGCTAGCAGTAAAGAAGGGATTAAGGCCTCCACCACCTGGGTTGTCATTCTCATGGGCCCCATTACCACCCCCTTATTCGTTTTTATAGCCAACAGATTAAAATGCGAGCGTCGCAATCTTTGATCTTTCACTTGCTGACACAAATCCTTTCAAGCCTCCAACGTTTTCTGCTGAGGTAATTAGTACTAATTAAAAGGTTTCCAACAGCCTTTGCTCTACTTTTTCCCTCCAAAGAAATTGCTTTTACAAGTGTCTTCCATCTTTGAAATGTATGCATCGTTCACTTTCTTCTTTATCTGACTCCCAGAGATCAAGTAGATTAGTGACTCCATTATTCCCCAAGACAAAGCCAAACAACAGGTTTTTACTATCTCCCTGACCTGTTGAGGTGCAGGGTTTATATTCAGAAACAAGTATCACTGCTTGTATTAAAAGACAGTCCAATTATGCACTAACAGACACAATGCGAAGTTTCTACATTTAAGAATGGACATCATTTAAAGATGTAGTGTTTTCTCAGAAGAGAGAGTGGCAACCGTTCACTAATCAAACTGATAAGTTGTAGGACTAATAATAGGTCTTGCTTCGTTTTCTTTTTGTGTGTTTGTGTATCAGGCAAGATACAAACAATTTCTTTCTTTTCCCCCCTTCTCCCACCCTTTCCTCTCCTTTCCCCTTTCTTCCCAAATTTTAATGATTGATTCATATTGGCTACCTGGAAAAAAAAAAAAAAAAAAAAAAAAAAAAAAAGAAGAAAGTTTAGGAAGTACTACCTTGAAAGATTTTGAAAGCACAGAAAGTCCTGCCTGAAGAAGTTTTTGTTGCTATAATTAAATAATGTGTCCTGCTACAGGCAAACTGATGGTTTGAAAAAATAATTCCTGAGATGAAAACAATGTTTTATAGTATATCTAAAGTACTAATGAAAATCCAAGATTTAAAAAAATTAAAATTTGCAGCAAAAAGGAACAATACATTGAGAAAGGTCTGTGCTTTGAACTTACAGGTTTTCAAATGATCGTTCAATCGACATGGGCACCATATGGATCATTTTTCTTTATGAAAACCTGGAAGCTTTATGCCTGCTGTGATAAAAATAAATTACACTTCATGCAGCAAAACTGCTATTCAAAAAAGAGGACAGTTCTCAAGCTCTTAAAGTTCTCGCTTCCTATTGAAAATTACAGCAGCTCTCTCTCATGCTGTAGTATCTCTGGCACAATAGATCAGAAATCATACACAGAGCCACAAGAGGCTATCTAACTTATCATTACACGCACAGGGGTCTATTCTCCTCTCATGGTGCAAGCACAGGGCTCCTGCTGGCACTAATGGGAGCTGCATGTGTATATCAAGGACAGAAACAAACTGACAGTGAATCAACTTTTCCAAGCTGAACTAAGTTAGAAAAGTTTTTAAATAGGTGGAAAGAAAAGTCAATAAACTGTCTCCTAATCATGTGAGCTCTTCTACTTTACTTTCACAACTATTCTACTAGGGTAGTAATTTCTTTTTGTATAACTTTCCTTAAGAGGATCTAAGAGCACTACAATCTCATCAATTCATCTATATTATGCCCTGTGAAGTAAGTTTTACCTGACATATCTTGCCCAAGGTCATACGGAAATTATATGGCAGGGCCAGGAATTGCACTTTTCAGTATCCTAGTAGTTCCCTGTTTAACCAGCAGGCCATACTCCTCCTCTACGCATGCACAATAACCAACAGTCCCAGAAGCAGGAGACTGAAGCAAGCAAGATCAAGAAAACGGTCTGTGAATCACATAATGTAGTGATTCTAGTCTGTCACCTTCTTAGTGCATAGTCACATTGCCTTAAAATGTCAGGCAATCCCTGCAAAACCAATAGGAGTTAAGAGATATCATACCTCAGCTCTTACCAGACACAAGTAAACAGATCATGTGGGATCCTCAGCCAAACCTGGGCAGCTCTGTAAGCCACACAAAAACATATTTACACTGTCTCTTCCATCAGAGTAGCCTTTAGAAACAGCACAGCTATTTCTATAGTCAATATAATGTATCTTGGGTACAGGTTTTCATGTTTACCAAATGCTAAATTCTTAGATTCCAATTAAATTCAGAATTACAAGTTCTGAAATGTTTAAGAAATTAGAATTTGGACCATAGCATGGAGGAAAATAGAATCTAATGAAAAAGATGTGAATATATATATATATGTATCTTTCCATATCCCAGATTAACATTTTACATGATTAAAGAGAGGGTGATATTAATGTAATCTGATAGAAGCCACCTGCCATATTCTCATCTGTTACTAAAACAGTCTGTGACTTTAAGGCAAAATCAACATTAACAATAAGCTCTCTAGCGAGTCTTTGGGTCTTTCACCTTATGAAATCAGAACTATATGAGGAAAGAGATTTTATTAAAAATCAAACATACAAACAAAAAAACCCAAACCTCTTTCAGGGAAAAATCAGCTGCAGAGAAGAGGGCTGTATGGAAAGGGCGTGCCTGAGATGTAAAAATCTATAGCAAGTATCTTTCACTTTAACAGAGTCACTCTCAGGGACAAAGCTCAAGTATTACCCCAATGTGCAAAATAATTAGGCTGGCTTCAAAATTACAAGCTCCCAAATTATTATGTCATTTCTTTAATGTGAGCTTTTCTTGTTTATTCTTGGTTTTGCATGTACAAACTATTTTCATGTTCATCACAGGTGCCTTCTTTTCAATTAACAGCCAAAACTGTCTTATTAACAAAAAAATTAGAGATGAAATTTTAGGGAAAAGAAAATCCATAATCATGAAGCTCACAATAAAATGACATGCTGACAGCACAGTAGGCAAGGTTAACATACATATTCTAGCAAAATAAGGAAAATGAGTGTCATGTTTAATGCTTCAGAGACTGCAAAGGAAGCTATCTCAATATTTATTAAGGAGATAAAAAAATAAAATGAAAATATCTGATTGGCTTCTCAGTGAGCAAAACTTTCTTGGCTACCTTACAAGCTTTTTGATACCTTGGGATCAAAACCAACCCACAGTTATCAGAACAGCAGAGAAAAGGGACAAAGAATATCCCTGTCCTCCCTAGGTATTCAGCTGTGGCTCTTCCCAGACTGCAAACAGTTGCTGTGGCCTTAGGGTTTCATTATTCATCTACTACAGGATGCAAGAACCACGACCAGCTGGCCTTTTAACATATTGAAGGAAGGGAGGGAAAGGTCTCCCACAAAAGGGATATCAGTTTTTGATACTCATATAAAATCTTCAGTTAGTATTTATTGTTGTGGGGGGTTAGGGGGGAATACATTATGTATACCATGCCATAAGACTTTTCCCTTCTTCTCCCCCAACCTCAAATGGTAAAAAATACAACTTCCAAATCTGCCCTACCATCTCAGTACAGTGTGCATGTGACGCAAAACCAGTAAAGAAACATTTCAATTTGAAGCTTCCAAGAGGTAATTATAAACAAGAGGAAGAGAAAAATATTTTTGAAAGTATGAAAAATACCTTGACAGTGACTCCCTTAGACTCACATTTAGCCCTTGAAAAATACTCCGCCAAAGGGTGCATTTTGACAGGAAAAAGATGAAGAGTGGAGAGAAGAGGCAGCAGTCTGTCATAATTGATGACACCGCAATGCAAGCTGAAGTCAAGACTGAATATTTACAAAACTCATTCAGGGTGAGATTCTTAAAAGGGAAAAAAAAGCCAACAAGCAGATACAGGTAGACCCAACCTTTTGAAAACATAGTAGGACTATAACAGGCAAGATTAATGCAATACAGTCAATATAACCATGTCACACACACAAAATAATTCAAGAGTCTTTTTCATAATTCAGTATGGTATGAGTTTCAATATAACATGAAAAGGCTGGAAGAAATAAATTTTTCTGTAGGAATCTGTAAGGCTTTATTTGGATATAGGTTATTTTAACTCATTTTAAAATGACACTGCTGAGCAGGGCTTTGGCCATAATAGGACTTCAATGTTAGAAATTATTAGTTTAAACCAAGCTCAGACCACTAATTTGCAACATTAGTGTCATAATAATAAAGCCAATTGGAATCTAGACTGGCACATTCTGATATTCCTATTCTTTGCTTTTACTGTTTGACCTCAGCTCCTCCTTCCTTCAGATACACACTGACTCTCATGCAATCCCATGGTTATGCAGTTCAGGGATATGATCCAGCCAAAATTGAGCTGGAAGGGAAGGCAGGACACAGGAGAACTGCAGCTAGCTAAACTGCTAAAGTTGTTACTGAAAACTATTTGATGGATAAAGTAAACGTATTTTTTGTAGTCTTGGTCCAGCTGCCAGCGAGGAGGTTCATTTCAAGCAAATTCATCTGGCAGTTTGCCATCAGATTCAAAGCAGAAGACAGGTTCAAAATCTACATGGAGGCTAAACTTGCACAATTATTAGCAGTGATGTGTCCAACGTTAGAGCAAATGTACACGAGTAAAGCAAAGCAATTCTGTCCCCTGTTCCACAGAGATCCAGGGGCTCATCTTCAAGAGCTGTCAGCTCAGCACTTTTCACCAATGCAGAATTCACACTTCATTTAAACAAATATGACTAATCCTACTCCCAAAGAAAGTGTGATGTATCTGTCTTGCTACCAGCAATACAAGTTGGACACAGATGTTTGTAAGGTAACAAGCCATCTCAATGCGAATTAATCTAGCCCTTACAAAATGGATAGGAATTACAAAGGCTCTAAGAGTAGACAAGGTTTGGACTAGTATTACACAGGCATCAAAAATTATGCCATAAAGTATATTTATCACTTAGAGAGTATTAAAAATTCAGAACACAGCTAGTCTCCATATACACCACGTCTTCTGACTCCAGGGTAAATTTGTAGTCCCATATACTTACATACAATGGACAAAATCTGTTTAAATAAATAAATTCATTAAAATCTGTTTAACCTATTCCTCCTATCACTTACAAATCTTCCTCCAAAATCCAACTTTCAATGTCACAAAACTGTGGAATCTTTCTTTTCTGCAAATACTAGGTCTAAACTGCCTGGGGAAAAAAAAAAAAAACAACACTCTCCACGTTCCTCATGCTCATTATTTGCAAAAAGAAAAGGCAGGTACAAATATATAAGTGAATATGAAATATGTGCTTTTTAGTCCTGGGAGACGTACCGTTTTTTGGCAAGGCTGCTCATGAGAAAGCCCAGTCACCCAGATTTTAATACACTTTGTATTTCTAATTCTCCTGTTAATCTAGCCTGCTCCAAAACACTTAAAAGTTTTAAGCAGAGCCCTGGCAAAACATCCATCCAAGCCATCAGATTGCTTAGATCCACTATAGTGCATCTCTAAAAGTGTACAAGAAGCAGTTGGCCCTGCATTATAACTGGCAAAACATCCATCCAAGCCATCAGATTGCTTAGATCCACTATAGTGCATCTCCAAAAGTGTACAAGAAGCAGTTGGCCCTGCATTATAACTGCCATTTCACTAAAAACAATCCTAAATAAATTCAAATATTGCTTCTTCACCTGACAGGAAAGGCATACTACCCCACACTGAGATACAATATTTTTGGCTTTCCAACCACTTCTACATGATGAAAGGAGAGAAAATTAGCCTCATGCTGCAAGGTGAGATTCTAAGTTTGGCAAGAAGAACAATGTGAATAAATTATTTTTTTTTTACTATTAAAAGGCATAAGAACAGCCTGGATTAAAGTAGCTGAGAAGCTAAAGGAAGGGTAATTTCCATTAAGCATTTCATTTAACTTTTGTTTACAAATATCTAAGATATGATATGATTTTCCCCCTACGTTTCAAAATGGAACATATGAAAAATAAATTAGGTATGTGTTGCTATTTTTGCAATGCTATATATTCTTTGCACTAATACTTTAATTGTCAGTATCTAATAAACTGGGCAGAGCTGTGTGAAATGTTATTTTCCTACTGTTGTTTGTATCTCAGATTCATTGCTGTTCAAAATATCATTTCACATATATCCAAGACCGCACGTGTATTATTCAAAAGGAATAAAAAGGAAGTGAAATTTCAATTATTAATGCATACTGGTGGTCTTAAAAATGATGGATGACGTGTGGGTTTCTTTTAGAAGATTTCAGTTAATGACAGGCATTTTTAATTTAAGGAATGAGCACAAACAAAACCTGACTAATAGGAATATACAGAAATGCCAAATCCATAAAATAAATGCCACAGCTAGTGCTAAGATATGTACAAATTCCATAATAAGAATCTTTGCATACTCTTTTCATGTAAACTTGTTATGACAGACATATAACAATAAGATATTGCAAAAGCAAGATATTTATACAAAAATGTTGCAGTAACTATATCTGAGCTTGAAAAAGCAGCTAGTAAGATTTTCAGTCCACAAACAGAATTACACTTAGGGTGAAACCAGCATGATTGCATGAGATATTTGCTTTTAGGTGCCTGAGCTACCGTAAACCATCTCTAGATCCTAAGCAATGGGCATACTATGGCACTTCAGTTATTTGAATTTTATTGTCAATTACTTTCAATTCTGAAAGGATTTTCTTTAATCCATTATTCTTGATCAAGATAATGATTTTTCATAATTCTAACATCTTTGTATTGCCCTATATTGGCCACCTTAGGTAAGAAAGTGCTGGGTGTTTTACCAGACGCAGTTTATTTGTATTCCATAATTAAACCAAAAAACTATTCACAGTGCCACACATATCTTAGACTCTGCTTACTAGTTGCAGGTAGAGTCTCCTTAATGAATCACCAAGGCAAGCACCATCTAGTAGATTGCAGAAGAAATACTCACGGAATCAAATATTCACGGATATCCTTGAAAAGACAGTAGTAAAGCATATTTATTCAGTGTTTTAAGACAGCTTCAAATGATGTCATGCAATAGACATTTTCTTCTGAAAAATAAAAAAGGATGAAATAAGACGTTTCAAGGTCAACCGAAACAAGGGTACATCAGGAAAAAAAAAAAAAAAAAAAAAAAAAAAAGGTGTTTAAACCACAGCAGATTTAACAGCTTAACCAATAAAGCTACTCTAGCCTTCAGTCAATGGGAAACAAAACACTGATTTCAAACTATTTTATTCAATTTACAAGCAGGATTACTAGGTGATAAAGCTTTTCCTTCTTTTCTTTACCAAAGAAGCAAGCATTTCTCCTATTTTTAAAGATTTCTTTTAGTAAATTAATGCACCCTTTTCAGGACTACAGCTGCAAGGACACAGATATTCTTTAAAGTATGTAGGTTTATGTCCTTATATTTATTACCACATGGCTCAAATATTTACGTGTCTGCTCACTGGAAATTTGAAAGTGCAAGGAATTTTAATATTATTACATTTACTAAAACTTATTTTCAAATCTCCATTAAGCCCCTCCAAGTATCTAAAGGCCACTTTTTATTTCCTTCCTCAAATGACGCCATTTGCTTACATAAGCAAAACAAAGGTTGATGACCCAAAATACAACAAATTACTACATTCAGATTCTTTATGATCATTGAGGGTTCTCCTTAATAATCTGAAAAGTACCTGTATGGAATTTAAATTATCACATTCATTAAAAGTTTCTCTTTCTTCTCTATCCCGGGCTTCTCACCCTCTCCAGACATACACTGACTTGCTGAAGTCTATGAATTCTTTAAAATAATATTTCAGGTTTTAATAGCAATTAACATATTAAATATCAGTACAAGGGGACTGTACAAAGCGATTCCATAGTAAATTAGTCTGAAAATTGCCCTAATTGTTATGCCAGAAGATGCCCTCTGTTTTGTCTTGGGAGAAAAAGATCTTTCTGTCTAAACGCCATTATGTGTCATCCTAGCTGAGCCTCCTGCCTAGCGGGGACATTGAAGTTGTACAGCAGGAGACGCTTCTCAGGCTTTAAGAACTACAGTAAATCTTCAAACAATTTATCCAAACAAAGGCCAGTGTGTGGAGAGAAAAATACACGGGAAGCAGATGAATAAGCAACGTCAATTATGGGGAGTTTGACCTTTCTGCCCCACACCATGGCACAGATTTCACACCAAATCTCAGCAGATTGAAGTTGACATGCCTGGAGTGAAAACACTGGTCCTCACAATGTTGCCACTCTGCATTCACAGAGCTGTAGTAAGGAGAGGAGGGAGAAAATGAAGAGGAGGGGTGTGTGAATGAAAAATCACGCATAATGGGCCTGGGTTTATTTTACAGAGAAGAACAAAATGGCTCAATTTGAGCACTTAAACTGTTGAAATTGGCTAGTGTGAGATATGAGGGGCTCATCCAAGGGGACACTTGAATCAGGTGCCTTCAGTGATATGACCTAGGAGAAAGGATAGGGAGAATAAAGGTGGTTCTTAAAAACTTGTTAATGTTGTTAAAGATCATGCCATCTCACTTTTTTTTTTTTTTAATATCTATATATAAAGATGGAATTTTTTGTACATAATCACAGCAGCTGAGATTTACCTTCACTCAAAATGAAAGTGACCAGGCTAAAAGTTTTCCAGTAGCAAAATATACTGTCTCATGCAGCATTATTTTGCCACACCAAAAATCCAAATCTGCCTACAGTTATCATATCTACTTTTTGACAGATTTGCACCCTGCCCCAGGAAAATAGTGCCTTTACATACAAGTAAAAACCAGACTAACTAGTGTGTACTTCAAACCACCTCAATTAAAATTCAGGTTTTGGCCTTTAGAGCAGTCTATTTAAAGATTTCTTTTTCTAGATTGGCTGTAGACAGATGATTATTAAATATTTATAAGTCTTTGAAAAGGATTGAGTGCTTTTGCTTTGTTTATTGTGTGGAGCTCCCCCTCCCCCTTCTTTCCCCCACTCCTTCTTTGAGGGATCTATGAGTGATCATTTTGTTTGAATACTTCATCAGTTGGTTAGTGCAAAGGCAGATCAGTCAACACTACGCAGGCCGTTTCGCATCATGGAATCTGTTAACACTGCTGCAATAATAGCTTAAGATTTAATATTCAATCAGATCAACGGCTTTTGTCTCATTCTGGAGGATGTTAGCATACATACTGCTACTATTTCGTATTGATGGTAATTAAACACCACGAGCTCTGGTTCAGATTGAAAAGATTAAAACAGATAAGCTTACAATAACATTTCTATTGATCCTAACCTTAGTTAATATAATTTAAAAAATTCTCAACCAAATATCAATCTACCAGCAAATTTTGCTCCTTAACTGTGAAGTCTATGTTTAAGGATTAACATTCGTGATGTCAGACCTCACAAATGTAAACATTTGTTTATTAATGCTGAGAGCATGCTGAATTAGATTTTTCAGATTGTGCATAAGTCTCATCACTGTCAAGAAAGAAAGCTACCATCTTTTTCCCAGGTATCACGTCTGTAACACTCTTTCCCAAACTATTCAGATCCTAAACTTCATTTCATCTGGATGAAAAAGAATTGTGAAGGAAAAGTCACAGCATATGTAAATACGACACTGTGTTTTCCCAAAAGTCTGTGAATAATTTCAGGATCAGCCAATGAAATCATAATACGACAACAGGGTTTAGATTTTGTGTTGCCACTAGGAAAACCCATCTTTTCCTTTTATAAGCAAGATATCTGCAAACATCTTTCCTGAAAATACCCTCCTATTTTAAATATATCACATGGTACAACAAAAAGACTAATTGAGAGCTTGTTAGCACACTTGAGAACTTCACACTCGAGTAATGCTACTAGAGAGTTAAGAGATTTTCATAAACTTGAATAGACTATCGAGCTGGCAATACATATTTCATTATTTCTAAATACAGCTATACAGTAAATTATTTGATTATACCCCAAGATAGCTATCCCCTAGAACATCTCAAGAACTGTTATTCAACCACGCAAGCACAAGAAGAAAGAATATCTTTCTGCTGAAATTGACCAAAGGGGTTCCCCATGATAGTTGTCAGAAGTGACCTAGAAAGTACTGTAACTAGAATTTAGAGTGGTGGCATCTACAGTGTAGACAATAAACAAAGTTCATTTCAGAGTTCTGAACTCTAACTCCCTGATTTCCTTTAGACCACCACAGCCTTTGCATCTTTTTTTTAGGTTTGTGGGTTTTGGTTTTGGTTGTGGGTTTTTTTTTGGAGGGTAAGAATTATCTGAGGGAGGGGGTTTCATCTTGTTTCTGTCTATTGCTAAAACGATATTTTCTCTTTGCCTTTCAGCATAGTTAGGTAAGAGTCTGACTACTCATTATGAAACTTGGAAAGAAGGACTCCAGGTAATTGTTATTCTCATAATTCACAACAGGTCAGCATCTCTTTTGCTCCTTCCCTATCAGTTCCACATATTGGGCCAGCAGGTCTTTGGACTCTACCATGGTAACAACCATCTCAAAACACATGGTAGCTCTCCAGCCCTTGGAAGCATTGTGAACCAAGAAGCTTCAGCCTCAAATCATAACTTATAGGCTACAGTCACCAGGTCAACCTATCACAATTATAACATAAACGGGACAAGACTAATCATCAGGAAAGACAAATTAAGGCAGACACCCCGTGCAAGATCAATCCCTGTTAGTCAGCCATCCAGCCAGAGGCACATTTGACAGAAGCAGTGAGGAATCCTCAGCTCTGGAAAAAGCACTGAGGAGTGCTCATTGGCAAAAATGAAACTCATGGAAAACAATGAAGAAAGGAAGACCTGAGTGTTTAAGCAAATGCTCCAAATGAGTACATTCTCTTGTGGAGCCTATTGCCTAAACTACTTCTCCTAAGAGCGTAGTATTTTAAATGTAAAACTACTAGAATTGTCATGCTCCTAAAAAATGGTAAGCAAAACTGGCAGACAGGACTCAGACCAGCTCACAATGTTCAAGTGAAAACTTTTGAAGCATGAAAGCAGCTGCCACAATCATAAAACACTGTTTGAACCCTTGGCGTCCGATACTATTCTGTGTTACTTGATCAGATTAAAACCAGAGAGTTAGGCGTCAGTTTTTGTTTCATGCAAATAAAGCTTATGCCCTTTATTTTCCACATTACACTAGCACCTTAGAAAAGACTCTGCTAAGAAAAATGAAAGGTTCTGCACAGCCTGGCTGAACTTATCCTCTCTACATCAGTTCTGTGAATAAAATAGTCCCAAGTAGATCATTTTAGGTAGACAGCGTACCAGTATATTCACATAGGTATCAATACATACAGAAAACATGCACGCACAAGTAGGTGTTCATGTGTGCATGCAGATATTAATATTTGCCTTACACAGAGAAAAGACATAGATTTGGCAAACCAGACTCCTTTAGCTACATCTGTAGTCCATTATTTTAAAAGTTATGAGTTATTTGACAGAACTAATACTTATGCAAGGCATAGTAGTAGAAACTGTCTTCATTTCTAAGATTTCACACATTCACCAATTAATTCAAGGGGACTTACAGTTTTAGATAACATTCTTTCTTTTATCACTTGCCATCTAGCAGTGGTATAATGTCAACACTTACATCTTTTTTTCCAACTGAAATCATTTTTAAAACATTTTTATCCTAAAATGTTCGCCTCAATTTTTCAAAAATTATCTTAAAGATAAGAGATTTCTTTCCATTTCAGTCCCACAACAACGAGAATGTCAGCACAGCTTTTTTGACAGACAAATTATTGAATCAAAGAAAGAATATGCCATTAAGCCCACAGGTTAGGAAGTGTCAGGAATGGTTTAAAGAGATATCCCATTTATCTTCAAAACATGCACAGAATGTCACTAATGTGTGTTTATCATGTATAATCAGACAAAGAAAATATCGAAATAAAGTACTCCTGCATACAATAGAAGTCTCCTTCCATCTCTCAAGATATCAGTGCTATTCAAATAGAATAATAATGATGAAACCTCCTTTCTTGAAAATGGAAATCAAGTGAAATGTAGATAGAAATGATTTTTTTATAGTTGATGTACATTTCTAAAGTGCATTAACAGGAAATCCAGAACTTTTTAGGTCAATTATATTGTCAGTATTGTCAATGCCACCGAAATGAATACCTAAGCAGTGCATATTCTTGCTGGAACAGGGTTAGAGAAGAAATCCTGTATTCAATTACTTGGAGAAGAGGAACTGCAGGCACACACTTAAAGGCTTGCTTTGTTCCAAACTTATTTTTATTTTAAATCAGTCAAAAGGCATCCAAGAAACATACAATTATATATATTCTAAAATCCACAGTCTCCACTGTGTTCCTTTTTAATTTTTGTTTTCCTTACGGCATCTATTTCTTAAAGCCTATTTTTGGTAGCATCACAAAACACTAAGTCACAGCTTTCATAATCAGTTTTCCAAGACATGATGTCACAAGTCCACAGAGTTAACTAATATATAGGCTTAGTATAAGAACAGAAGGCAAAGGTTTTTTAAACATCTGAAAGGTATTGGAAATCAAAATGGTGATGACATATTGAAGGGATAGGAGGTTTTGCCAGGTGAGCTGAATAAATGCATCAGTTGTACCCTTTGGAACATGCTATTACTCTTCTGAACAAAAATTTTAAACAAAAGTATTCCTGTAGATTTGCAAGCTACAATCCTGGCAGTAGATAAAATGTGCACCTGCTCTTTCTCCCATTTTCAATACTGTTATTTGTGAACAAATTTATTTTTTTCTATGCAAAATTTTAAAGAAGTCATATAGAAGGCAAAGCATTTTGTGAAAGTGTCAAAAATAGAAGAAGTAAGTTACACAAAACACCACAAACTGAAAAAAAAACCAAAGCAACACTTGGCATCTTCCAGATACAGGGAAAAGAAATCTTGTAAGGAGTCCAAAAGGCAAGAGGCCTCTAAAAAGACTCATGATACCTTTCGTGCCACCCTCCCACCTGCACTTATGGATTTCAGTGAACAGCTATGGCCCCCTCTCTCAGTCCATTTACCCTAGAAGTCTGACACAGCTCAGTGGCTTCACCCATTGACCAGCTGTATCTGCCACAACAGGGCTCTCTCTCAAGTCAGGATCCATATGCTTTCTATTGCAGGCCTGTGATCAACAAAGCCCTAATAAGGAGCACACTCTTCAGCTGCAAGGCAGTATTTCGACTCCCCCTCGACAAACACCCCAATATCCACCTTATCATCTGTCACACAATTACAGGTAGATGTATGTCGCAGTCACTTACATAATCTTGAGGTCCAGCATCTTCTCCATCATGTACAAATATTGCTCAAAGAACAGAAAACTCTGAAGCAGAAAGGATGCTCCCCAGAAGATAAAGAGGAGATTTAGAGAGACAGGAATTCTGTCCAAAAGAATAACAACAGAAAGAGCAATCAAAACTTATGAGAATGACAGTAAAAGACCTTAGCAAGTGACAGGAAAAGATAAAGACAAAGTAAAGGTGGACAAGGAAAGGGAACACAATAAAGCTCTATTAAGCTATGTTTCATACTGTCCGCTGGGGTTTACGCCTTGAAGAAGGCACTAGCCACAGACTTATCTTTATGCCTTGAGAAACTGCACTTCAGCAAAAATTTGGTGAGAAACTACCAGATGCCTTACCTTGCAACACCCGGTATGTGTATACCTAGGTATTTAGGCACATTTTGGAATAGAATTTGATTTCTGTTATTCGTACGACTAGTTAAGAATTATTATTATTTTTTTAAGTTAACCAATCTTTTAAGTGTATGCCTTCTCTTTTCCAGCTCAGCTCAAGAAGTGAAAGGAAAAAATAGCACAAGAGAAGAAAGGAGTGATCACATAAAGGTTTAAGTGTGTGCAGGAGAAACTTGGCAATAACATAAAGCCTGTTTTGTTTCTCAATAGTGACTTTTAAACAGTTCTTAATTTCACACCACTTTTTTCAGATACGGTGCCGACAATTGTTTTGGTCACAGGTCAAATTGCTCTTCAAAAAGCTCAAAAACTACCCTGTTTTCCCAAGACTTAAAAGATTGAATTATATTCCTGTCAGAACCATATGAAAAGTAACCTCACTTAAAGAAAAAAAAAATCCACTTAATGTATTCTTGTGCATTTCTAGGACATATTTATACTCTGCACATGCACACACATGCTAGTAATACATGGGGGTTTTGGTTCTTTAAAAGCTGTAATTAATTCTTGATAGCCAGAGAAAATCTGGAGGGAAATGCATGAAAAGGTTGGGGTGGAGTTTTTTTCAATAACAAAAAGTGGTTTTCCTGTATTCAAAATCATAGTATATTTGTATTTTAACTCATTCACTTGTAACATACAAAATCTATTTATTTTCTAATAACAAAACCTAAATATTTTTCAATACAGTAATCATTGTGACCATAAACATACATGGTGTGGCTTGCAAGCCTAAGTTCAAAATTGCCAGAAAATTACTGTCAGCAGCATTGCTGTTTCTGAGGTTCTGTTGTGTTTAGGTCAGGTTTTAATACGCTGATCCTTGCAAAAATAATGCAATGCTTGGCTTTATGGCTGAATGTCTTCACTGAACCATGAATCTGTACACATAGATGGGAGCTCTGTCTTAATGGGACAATTCTAACAATTTGCCCCATCCAAAAAAGATGGTAGTTCAGCATCTCTTATCTTTCTGTGTTTTCTTTACCAAGAAGTTCAGTCAGACATGGTAGAAGGTTGTTGGACATGTGTACTGATATGCACAAATGCAAGCCAGAACACTTATCTAAGGAAGAATTTGCACCAAAAATTCAAAATGTTAACTGCACCAAAATCTACAATGTTACCATTATTTCTAATGTAGACCTCTCATTACTTATTAATCCCCATTTTCTCAACAGAAACTTCCTGTTATAAGAAAAATTGTTTCTTTTGTCACTGAGGAGTCTGAGCTATTAAAACCTCAAGTGAAGTCAGTCTGTATCTGAGAGCTTGTAAGACTGAAGGATTTGCCTGACATTAAGCATTTGATTTCCAAGTCAGTTCCAACAAGATTAAACTACTTTAAGTCCACAAACAAGGCTTTGCTCAAACATCTCATGATGAATTTCAAAATTTCCATTTGCCTCGAAATCTCAATATTTGTTTGGCATTGAAAGCAACTGTTCCCAAAGGCCACTGATTCACTCCACTCACATTTTCCTGTGAAGAAATTGCTCAGTAACTAAGGAAGTCTGTGGTCCCTTGCAATATAGTAAGAGAGTATTGTATGACAAACTGCCACTGGAGGAATTTCTGTTGTAAATACTCACTGCCTCCAATATTCTGAAAAACAGTGATGTAGATGAACATCCTACCTCCTGGAAAGTTGCAGGTTAAAAATCAAATACATATATATTTGGTTTAAAAAATTGAATACAGTAGAAAAGTAAATAAAAAATAAATCAAAAGAGCTGTATAATACAGCATTCAACACTTTGCCTCTTGAAAATTTAAATGAATACTCCTTGAGAGGAAACTACAAAATGCTAACCTTGAAGTGCTGAGTGGCAGAAAGAATTACGGGTTATTGTACTGTCAAAATGCCAGACAGCTGTATGTTGAGTTACTGTGTTATTTAGACAATCAGAAACTTGGAAGCTAATGTGACATATTTTTTTCAGTGTGAAAGCTCCTGACATGCATCATGATAATTTCTAAAGGTACAAAATGTTATATGAAAAACATAGTGCCTTTATGAAATTGCCTAACAGGTACAACACCGTTGCAAGGGGAACTCATGTTAAATACTATAGATAAATAGGATTGATTCAGGACATGAGTAAAATTTTTATTACATCATTTGGTTGTTCATTTGTTCTAGAAATTTTATTGTTGTCCTCTTCGGAGGCCCTCTTATGTACAAAGTCAAGAATTACCTAGCCATTTACTTCATACCTTGTTACTTAAACATGTTCCTAATTTTACTCCCCAAAAGAGTCCCTATAAACTCTTCTTTGAATATTTCCTGAAGAGAAAATAGGCTGTGTTATCAACTTTGAGACTGGCAAAAGCCACTTTCTTTGGGAACTGACTCAGCTCAGAAGGCTCCAAAAGCTTTCATGATTCATTTCTGCCATTCCACAAGACCCAATATTTTCTGTACCTAAAATGAACTCAGTCTTAAACACAGGAATATTAAATGCTGAAGTTCTATTACAAGGTTAGATTGGCCTAATATTAATGGGTTAAAATTGCACTAGGATTGTCACTTTGAGTTTATACAGTTCCCCACACTGTCTTAAGCAACATTAAGGAAACTCTTCAGAATAGACTAGACAGAAGTTAAGATTTCATGTTAATTTGAATTTGGTTCGGACTCCAAAGCGAGTTTCTTCACCATTTCCAATTACCCTTTTGTCAATAGCTGATTTTCTTATCATTCATATAACCTTATGAACATTCTGAGGAGGGTTTTTTTTTTCTTTCTTGATACCAATGACAGTTCATACCAAACTGCATAATCTAGTTACCCTTCAAATGAAAACACTTACTGGTTGCAACTGTGCCTGTTTAACTGAACAACTTCTTTTTCTTTTTTTTTTTTTTTTTTTTTTTTTTACTGATGTTATAAAGACAGAGCTCTGTATCTATCTTTTCTAGACAAATTAATAGTTTTCATCTTATTTTCTTATTTGTGTCCATTATAACATAAAGCTATCATAATCTCTTCTTGCTCCATTCATGAGTTTTTCCATATCTCACACCATTCATCATCACTGTTGTGTGAAGTCTTTCCTGTTCCACAATAACCCTTCTGAAAAGCAAATGATTTATTTTATAACATTGTTAAATGTAAACCCATTCCTGTAGAAGCACAGAATACAACTGAACACATTGCTGTGTGGAGACCTCCCAAACCTCTGAGAAGATCTGAGGGCCATGCAGGGTAGTCAAGTATTCCTCAGTCACACAAAACAACACTGAAGGGATAATAAGATGAATGGATGTATATTTATAAGAATATTGAGGAGTAAGAAAACCATCTTTTATATCTGGCACAAGGGCAAATAAAATGTGAATATAATTTTCAGCCAGAACATCCCCAATTAAAGAAGGTTGATAAACGGAAAGGGTTTAGAGAAGACTCACAAGAAAAGTTTAGAATGGTAGGTAGCATCTCTCATATCAAAAACCCAGGGAGATCAATCTGTTTCAACACTAGTACAATAAAATAAAAGAGTGACCTGAAAATAGTTAGCAAGTGTATACAAAGTATAACATTTCAGTAACAGCTTCTTCAATGCAACAGACACTGTAACAAGATTGAACACTGAGAGAATGAAGCTACCCAACTGCAAACTGGGAATAAGCAGCATGTTTATAACAGGACAGAGTTTGGAGCTCTCTTCAGTGCTGTTTCTTTGTGGAGTTTTTTTGGGGTTTTGTTTCGGTTTTTTGTCTTTTTTTTTTTTTTTTTTTTTTTTTGATGGAGGGTAGGGGTTGTTTTGCTTTGTTGGGGTTTTTTTGGTTTGGTTTTGTTTTGTTTTTAAACAAGACAAAAAGACATACTGTATTTTACAGGAGAATTAATTTTGGAATTAGTTTTACAGTCTGTTACACCCAAAGTCAAACTGTTATTATAACTATCATGTACATTTATAAATCTAGGTAAGCTGACCAGATTCAATACAGCTTTATAGGTAAGGCCATTCCACTGTAAAGTTTTAGGAGTCTTTTTTATTTCATTCCTTCTGCATATTTTTCACATGAAGAAAAACTCAGGTCAGTTTCCCTAATTGGACAGTTATTTTTGAATTGTCAGATGTGTGAACAGTACCATTTTTTCAAACTAATGTGCATTATTTTCATCAACAATGAATTTCATGTGCTGTCATGTTGCTTACACGCCTATCCTAATTATACCTGCAAAAGGGTCATAATTGACCTAGAAAATACCATCAGCTACAAATGTCATCATCTTGTGGCTTACCCTCACTGGTACAGAGCTACAGAACAGTGAGTTATCCTACCTCAAATCTTTCAGAATAGTGAAAATTAGCTATTTACATAAACTTTTGGCTTTATGGAATTTTGCCAATTTTTGATCGTGTCAAATTATACTTATCACACAATTAATACTTGGGAGAGAGGAGTTAGCATTCTCTTATTAAAGACCTCTGTCAATAGAAAATATTCACATAGGAAATATGAACAACAAGACAACAGCCAAGTTTGAGAGAACTCAAAACCTGAACAAAATAATTATATAAAGTAAAGGCCTGAAACAGGTGCTTTTAAGATCGCTTATTCAGCTGTTAAGTGAATTTTATCAGAATATGCAGTACATTGCAGCCCATTGTTCTCCTTCTATATATACTCATGGAGAGAACATTTATGACAGTAATGCATTAGACATTTGTATTACAAATGGTTTTAGTCTTTTGTCACCACACTTGAAAAGAACAAGATCTTAAGCATTTATAGTGCAATGTTAAGTAACCTCTTCAGCAGTGATATTCATGTTTTATAGATCTTTCTGAACTACCAGCACACTGCTTCACCTGATTGTTTTTTCAATGCAATATGATCTAGTATCACTCCTATCCCACCTGCACCCAAGGATCATCAGACAAAATATTTTTGATGCTCATTCTTTGCTTGATAACAGAACAGAAATATTTGCTTACTGTTCAAGCTCACAGTGCATTAAGAAAAATGGGGTTTTCTCACTTTTTTAGAGTTGGGAAGAGACCATTTTAATTTCTGTAGGTTCCTATTCTTCAGCTCACTGGGCAGAGATCCAAGTTTCTCTTATTCTTCAAATCAAAGAGGAGAACAAATAGTAGAAGCACTAAAAGCAATATGATATATTAACACCACCAATACGTTCCTTTTAGTAACAAGAGGAAAATTGTTTCTATTATATCTTTAAAAGTATTTGCAATGTTCAAAACTGTTTAAGGCAGATCTTGCAGAAATGAGAAGATCAAAACTTAACTTACTCTGCAAAGATATTTTTTATTTTATATCTTAAACCTGACTACCAGCAAAAATAGAACCATCAACAAGGATTTTTTTTAAAGTTAACCAAGAGAAGGAGCTTTTTTTAATTTGCTTTACTATAACTTTGTACTTTACCATTCAGAATTTACAAGAACTGTGCAAACTTCATGAAGACTACAATATTATCACTAATAAACTCATTACAAATAAGGCACACTCAGCAATTTTAAAATAAATAAATATAAACAATAGCAGGAAAAACATATCGACTTAAGTGCCACAGAAATACATTGGAATTATATCCAAAATATTTGTGATGACAAAACCAAGCAATTTAGAAAAAAGCAGCGTCAACATAGGCTGTCTCCCTACAAGACTTGAAAAATTAAAAGCTTGACTGATTCAAAAGATTTATTTGCATTGGATTCTTGTTAAGACAAGTCAGATGAAAGAAATACAGGTGTTTAGTATTTCAAATGGAATATAAGAGACAGAATGTGCACAATTTTTTAACTTAGGCAGCTTAACTTTAGGAAAAGACATTAAAGATTATATTACCCATATCACATTCAATAAAGCCAAGTAAATGAGAACATAACAACAGTATTCTATCACTCTGATACTTTCAGAGAGTAAATACGTTATCTCAGGTACCTAGAGAACAGCAAAGGCGGGGCGGGGGGATGCAAGAAACAAAGTTATACTCCATCTAGCCCTAGACATACTTAACCACACAAAAATCTATCAAAGTTTCTTTAACAGTTATTAAACTGTAAACCAAACCAGTGTTTCTGCACGATTTTTTTTTTAAATGTTGCAGCCAGATGCCCCAACTCCACAATGTCTCTGACAGATCACAACAGAAATGGCAGCAGAAGTTTGAAAGCTGGTAACCGCATGGAATTTTAAACCTCACCAACCTCTGAGCAAAGAGGCAAAGATCTCCAGGTTGAAAGCTTGCCTGGATCATCTTTAATTCCGAATATATACTTCTTGTCAATGAGATACGAGGAAGAAGGTTGGACTTTATCAGCATTTATACCTGGCAGTTTTGTACCCCAGGAATTATTGGACTACCATAAAAATGGTATTGAGAACTGAGTTGTATCTGAACTAAAGCTAACATTTCTGCTAAAAGACATTTAAATTATGCCAGATCAGTTAAGGATTTTAAACGAGGAATGTCTCCTCTTCTTTCTTTTTTCCAGCTTATTAATTTTTATTTTTATTTGACAGTTAACCTAATGCTAAGATAATACTGTGTAACTTTAATGCTTAAAATTGATATATAGCCATAGGGCATGCTTTGTGATGGATGGGCTCGGCTTTTATATGAAGAACCATGGAAATTGATTACTATTGTTCATACTTAGCTTTGATGATGAATATTTTCAAGATTAACATGTCACTGAATAAAACACTTCTGAAAAGTTTAAAAATACAGAAATGCCATTACCTTTAAAGCACCACTTCTGCATATTCCACACGGTGTGAAAAGTTCAGCCAAATGAACAAAAGTTGTAGTGCTATTTACATTATACAGAATTGCTCCCTTTGTTGCATCATCTCTTGATTTATAAACTCCACAATATTCATCCACTCTGCTTCACACATCTATCTCTGTCTTTTCCTAGTTTAACATCTATTATATGCATCACAATTTCTCACTGATTGTTTTTTTGTACAGAGCTCATATAAATAGGATGTCTTTCAAATCCACTAATGCCTCTCTCTCACCCAGTCTCTGCAAATCACTGCAAACATATAGTAAGTATCATTATAGTTTTCCCTGGTTTTGTACTTGTCTCGTCCTCCACTGACCACTGTCAGGAGAGAGAGAATTGGGCTGTATGGACCTTGGTTTGAACCCATTATTGCTGTTATGTTCTCTACTATAATTTAAAAAGAAAAAGATGCTATCAATGAAAATCAAAGCCCAAGGCTTCACGCACTTCCCTCAAGAGAAAGCAAAAAGATGGTTTTTACACAATGCAAGAGAGTATAAATTCCTCCTGCACTACACCAGGGTAAGCAAGAATGAAATCAAGGCCTTAAGATCAAAACCAAATCACATAAGAGTTGTATTTCCCTGGGTTAGTTTCAGCTTTTGGATATTCAGATTTGGATGACACAGAAGGTGTACTTGCTACCTGCTCTGGCACATCACGTGAGTCTAATTCTGTCATAGAAACTCACTGCTGGATGGAAAGCAGTATCAGCTTTCTACAGAAAACCAGAGTCCATAACAATGTACCAAATGTACAGTTCACTGAATCAAGGTATTTATTCTTTATAAGCTACACAACTATTCTTAATAACTTCCCTTCATACATACAGTGGTTCTATTACAAATACAAATATATTATAAATAAAAAGCTGTTAAGATCATATTTTACAGAAAATTGTTCTGACAGAAAAAGACACTTAAATATAAGAATCAGCCTTCCTGTTCCTATGTTCATTTCACTATAAAGGGGTTTACCATAAATACTGGAATTTGAATTCCACCCAAGTAATGCATTAATAGATACTAAACCATTAATAATTCCTGTACTTTTTCATAAATGGGCAAAGTCCAATAAATAAACGAGAGCTCTTACATGTTAAAGCAGGGTTAACAAGCACCAAGGAGATTTCAAAGACGAACTGCGAGCAGGGGCTGCCAGAAGGCAAGATTCATAATGATGCCACGAATTCTGGGGACCCATTTTTTACTGTCCACTATGGCAAGTATCTAAAATTAAATGCTAAACAGAAACTTGTCCTGAGCTCTGACACACAGCAGTTTAGGTAAACGATCTCGAAAATTAAAAGCAGATTCTTGATAATAAATTCCAACATGGATATCTTGATAACAGACAACCTCCCCTTATAAATCAAAAGCTGTTCTTTTCTCACAGAAACCTTTCCAAATTAGATCACATGACTGACCTGAAATATTTCATCCATTTCTCCTCTTCTGTGAATACCAGCAATTAATGCCCAGTTGGTAGGGTGACAAAGGGGAAATTTAAATATTAAATGAGAACTGAAAACAAGTATGATATTAAGAAAAGGAAGGCTTACCCAAGGGATGCTGTCCTGGATTTTCTAGTCTAATTGAAAACCTACCAAAATAATAAATAGTTTTTTTTAATTAATCAGCTTTGGTGCTACCATTTGACACGAAAATGTGCCCAGAAACCACTTCCACATCAGTCTCCTAATTCCTCCTCCTTCAGAAAAGAGCATTTTTCTTTCTTTCTTTTTAAAATAGTCACCACCTGGCTAAATTCATTGCCTTTTGATCTGGTCAACTGACGCGATGCATCTGGAAAGTCTTCTAAATAAGCTACACTCACCACCAAGCTGACATAGACATCCAGGAGTATTGGGGGTTTTTTGTTTGTTTTTAAAACCTCCTGTATTTGTTACTAGTACCTAATACATTCTATGAGACAGATAAAAGGTCTGACCTAAAGAGATATGGCATATCTAAAAGCACTACTATATTTCAGCCCTCAGCTTTTAGAAAGCCCCATTACTATGCCAAAGAATCAGAGAGAGTTTTACTGTATGAAAGATGTGGTCTCCTCACTATTAACACAACATGCTCACCCTCTGTCTCCTGAATGACAGTACAGTCCCTGTGCTATCTGCTTCTTCCTGACTCAGTAGGGTTGGCCATGGTGCTTGAGTTACAAAATTAAAGTCAATCCAAAGATGTTCTTAACTCTATTCAATTAGAACACAAAAATTGTCAGGATTAAACTTCACTAGGCCCAAGAATTTATCCAGATATTAGGTAACACAACTGCTGTTCAGGAAATTTTTTCTTTACCCTGAAATCTCTGGATGTACTACTTCTGTCTTTCTCATCAGAAGTAAATGTTATGTTGTGCACTCCATCACTGATTCATACAATGTTACTGACGATCCTTGTTTGAGGGGAATAAAAAAAGTAGTTAGGGAGCTGAAACTGTATTTTATCTGAAAATTATATTCACAATTAATGACAAATACAACTGAACATGAAGAACAATCTTTTCTCCTGCTTCTTAACAGATAATGAATTCAAGGTCCTTCCATCAGTGATCACTGCATCTTTTAAATGAAACACATATAACCTTAATCCAATTAATGAAAGTATCCTACATTTTTTATACATGCTAATATTGAATGAATGTTTAAACCTTGGTCATTCACCAGTGCACGCACTATAAGTCAAAATCAGAGAAGCACAATAATATTACTGTCAAGATATGGGGTTGGTGGGAAGCAGGGCAAGAAGTTAAGGTGTCTTAGCATCTTTAACTTCATTTATATTTACTTGTGTTTATCTTTAGAATACGTGATTATGCATACAGTGTGTGTGGGGGGTGTTCTCAGCAATTTTTTTCCCCATGTTTAGTTACCCAATGTATTTTAGCTTCAGAGAAATCAGTGATTTAATCTCACATTTCTGGTTGCCTCCCTCTTTCTTTCTTTTCTCCATTTTCTTTTCTTTTTCCCTGCAAAAATCACCTGATATTTTATGCATTCTTTTATTTCTCTCTTTCTTTTGTTACTATTTTTTTCTGTTTTCAGCCTTTTCTATCTATGGTTACCCCTTCTGTATAAATTGAGAAAGTGTCAAAACAAAATAAAAGTTTTCCAAAGACATCTGTGTGAGAAGCCTTAAAAATCACAATTTCTGGACAAGAGGCATGCAATAACACAACCTCAGCAGGGATGGACAAATTTATGGCAACTTAAAAAGTTACCTCCCATCAGCTGAGCCATAATTGAATTTGTACCTTCTTTTTGCAGTTAGAATGGGCTAAGATATGTCACTTAACTTAAAACTCAGTAAAAAAAAAAAGCAAAACTGAAGTTTTAATTGGTTTTGTATCTTTATAGTTGGGGTAGATGCTCAGAAGTGTTTAGGGTCACAATAGCGTTTTCAAGCACCACAATCTAGAGGAGTCTAAGATCACACATTGCTAGCTGGCTATGTGTTAGGACACACCTGTCTAAATCTCTTTTGAAATGAAATATTTTAAGGAACTCAAGACGTTTGTGAAGACGTATAATCTTACCAAACATATTTTGTTGTCCCAATGACAGAGGGTGTCAAGGAACATATTAGTGTCCCTTTCCCCTCAGTTTAATATATCTTATTTTAAAACCTAACTTTAAATTCAGCACCTCATACAAAGCTCTACCAGTGAACAGAATCAAAAGAAGTCCAGGCATCTTGATCCTATTTAAGCTATTTTTAACTCAGATCTCCTCACTCCTGCCAGCATCCCTAAAGCCTAACAACTTGTGTCACAAAATACACTTAATTCCCATAAACACTTGAAGTTACATTTAGTTTACTCAAACCTTTTTTTTTCCCTCATTGTTTTTTTAAATAAAATAAAAATGTATGGATAGATAAGAATAGACCATTACAGAAGTGAAGATCATGAAATAGTAACCACTGCAAGCAGCCACAACAAGCCACACACACAAGAGGAAAGAAAACCCCCAGTAGTAGCAACCTCCGCAGTTGGTTCTGTTCTACTTCCACAGCCTCTGCTTTTCACACAGGAGAAAATAGAGTATTAACTACAAAGAAAATTTTCTGAACTTTCAGCAATGTTACTATTTTGAACTATAAACACATATTATGGTGAAAACAGAAGTCAATTAAAAAATGCTTTGTAAAAAGCCTCCAAAGCTCATTTCTCAGATCTCTCATTGAAATGATCCCTGCTGAATTAACAGGAATAGTTTTGTTCAGTGGCAAAACCAAGATTTATGCTTCCCAATGTGCAAAAAACAACAATGCTCTTCCTGCATGAAAGATGCTAATGCCTTCTTTCTCTTTGTGTCTCTCATGCAGAAATGTGTATGTCAAGACAGTGACAAATGACAGTACTTGTTAAAGCAGCAGGACCATCAGGTTCTCACCACCTCACTGCAAGTGGGATAGGCCTTGTGAAGTACACACTGACAGGATCTACATCTCTTTTTTTCTTCACTCCGTGAGTGAAGCCTCCATTGCCAAGGCAGTTCAGTGTTGCACAGCTCTCTTGCTCTTCTAGCTGTTTCATAACCTGTTGGTTTGGATCCAGAAGTTGTCAGAATATTTAAATGTTTGGCTACATAATTGGATATAACGGCTTCAGAATAACATACATGCTATGTGCAGCTTTACATCAAGCATGAAAATCAGCTAATCAACCCTCAAAAGCCTTTAAAAAAAAGGCATCGTAAGCATGCGCACACTCATGGCCTGACATAACATGTGCTTGCAGAAGACTGAGGGCTTGACAGCAGTTCACCACTAATCAATGCAGGAAATGCATAAAATCATAGACAAAACCATTTTCTGTACCATATTTAAGCATTTTTCTTTTGTTATGGACCCTTTAGTAGCATATATGGAACCATCAAATCGCTTCTAATTTAAAGAACTAAAGACATCATATCACACAAGTGAGAGCAAAGATATAACATTTAAAATAGAAACAGAAGACGTACCATAAACCAAAATAAAACAAGGTATTGATACAAGCTGACACATTTCTCAGTAGCATTGTTGATTAACGTTAGCATGTAAGCAAAATATTTAGAGCCTAAAATACTGACAAAAATTGAGAATTAGGCGCTATGAAGAACTTTATACACCTAACTTATTCATATAGACACATGAACAATACTGCATTGGTATCAGATTCAAGAATTTACTGAGATTAATCATGATAAAGATATAAAATTAAATGTTCCCAGACTGGAGCATAAGAGCTTAAAATATCAGTCAGCTCCATAATACAATTCCCTTTAGGCCTTAGGAAAAGTTTAAGATAATGCTGTTTTGTAGTACTTTTCCTGGTTTACAAGAAATATTTCATTATTCATATGAAAAAACTTGGACAGCAAAAGCAAGGATCTCCAGCGAGCTTTTAATGCTTTAGGTCTATTTACAATACATGGGGTTTCTAATCAGCAATCGTAAATGTTTACTTTGATCCTGAAACCCACAGTGATCTGGTGATACTTTCAGTGGCTGTGCTGCAGACTTACCCTTTTCCTTTTTCCCTCTGATTTAAGACAGACTTCACTGAATCAATCAAGCAATGGATACTGGGAAGAAACTGTAATCCTCACTCATTTTACATATGCATCACCACTTTTAAAAAGATGATGAACTCTTCCCCCTCCCCTTCCATTTCATTGGTGGGATTTACTGACAGAAAACAGTGGTGTTAGTGAGTGTGAGGAGACAACTGTCCATGCCACCTGAACTTTGTATGTGGTGTCTTTGTTTACAGTTAAGTAATGTGATGACTCAAGCTTGCCACTAGGAAGAACTGCTTGTTTTTACAACTAAAATCGCATTTTCTGAAAATTCTGTTTTCCAAACAAATTCTTACTAAAAATACTTGTCAGTCTAACTCTTCCCACCTATAGGTGCATCCCTAGTTTTAAAAACAACAATAATAGAAGGTTTTCTTTTTGTGGCAAGTAGATTTTTTTTCCCCTTTAAGATTCATTACAAATATTTTGCAAACAACGCGAAAGGGAAAAGTATTACATTACAGCTCACAACATTATTTGGGAGGGTAGAAGGAAATTTTTTTATTTTTAAACTAAACTATGGTTTCAGTACAGACACCTCACACACATCTATAAGGCATTTTCAAATTTAAGGTGTATAGGGAAATATTAATCTTACTTCCATTGAAACCTGGAGCAAAATATGAACTTTTCAGGTCAAAAGCAAGACCCTGATAGTTTTCTAAGGATGCAGCATCCACGTTGAGACAGCTTAAGCCCTTGAGGGCAAGTTTCCTTGGAACAACCAGAGACAGCCAAACAGAAACACTGTAAATGGGCTCCTAGGTAGAATTCAGGTTGCCCATGAATTTTTCTTAAGTGAAACTATTAAAGAGTTTACGTGAACAAAGCCATGATAAAGCCATGTATGTTCTAAACTTCTACTTATTAGACTAATTCTCAATTGCTTCAAAGAGATTAGTTACTTATATCCAGTTAAATATGTGCATGACTTCGGGATAGAAGCAGAAGAGAATTCTAAACCGTATCTAGGTTTTATTTTAGAAAAGTGTTGACGGTTGTAAATAGACTTCAGTGAAACCTACAGCCTGAGCCAAACAACTGATGTGTTACATACAGAAAATTGTTTTAGAAGTGTTTTATGCAACAAGATTACATTTATTTCTTGCATATATGTATATATATTAATTTTGAGTAAAGAAGTGGTTTTGCACCTTCTGATCATCTTAATCATAATACAGACTGCACTAGTTGTTGCATTAAACAACTGGCAAATACAAGTAAATTTTTATCTCCCTATTAGATTTGTTATAACAATGGCAGGCTGTGTCTGTGGAAATCAAAGGAAAATCCTGCCTCCTTTCTTTGATTTTTTATTCATATTTTTATTGCTCTGGAAATGCAGTAGATACCAAACTGCACATTGCTACAGTTCTATGCAGCACATGAGCAATGCTGCTTCATTTCATCTTTTCAATAGGAAAAAGTGATTTAATAATGTGAAAGCAAATGAACCCACATTAGTATAAATGGCAGAACAATATAAAAGACATCCCCCTTTGCATATTAATGATGCAAGTCTAAAGAAATATATACTGAAGAAATTGATTCAGTGGTCATTCCTTTGTAACAAATACAGTTTCAGTATAGTTTTAAAGTGTCATATCAATCAAAATTCACACAGTCTGCTTTTCAAGAAAATACTATTGAAAAATCTTAAATATTCTCATTTCCTTATTATGAAATGATTGGAATATGATTGCACATATCATTTCAATAAACACTGTATTCCAGGTATACCTTCCAGCCAGATTTGAAGCTAGCAGACCAACATGTTTTTTCCAATTAGTTTCCAGCTTATGCTTTTGGGCAATCAGTAACGCTTGAGATCAATACCCCATGTACATCCATGGGGCAGACAGCCCCAAATGGTATGATGCTGACTGAACAGAGAAGCATGTGTTGGGCAACTGGGACACTGAAAGCTAGAGGCCAGGCTTCTACTGCTGTAATTAAATGATTAATAAATGATCTTTGGCAAAGTATTTTACTGCTCATGCACTCTCTTCACCTTACAGGGCACTAAGCATTTGGTGCCTAGGTAAACACAGGCCTTGGTCTTGAGTCTTCTAGCCACTAACATATCACTAAATAAATGCATACTGTGGGATGCATACTTTCAGTTGCTTGCTTTAAGCAAGTTACCTATGGTTTCAGTCCCTCCACTTTGGATTTGGACTTCATGAGTGTCATAACGGAAATGCCTTACTAAAATGAGGCATTAACTTAAAGTAATACACACATTTTTGAAACCACGTGTGATTCCCTCTTAAGCAGTAGCATTAAAGCACAATAGTGGAGTTTATTGTTCTTACACAATTTCTGCATTAGGGTAACAAGTAGTGATGTACTGTATTTTGTACTGTCTTCCTACTAAAAATAATAAAGCACGTCAAAAAAAATTAGAAAAAAAAAATTCTGTTTTTGAAGTATTTTGTAGTAAGTGATAATATGACTCAGTTAGTACCAAGCTCCAAACTTGCAGTCTTGGTCTCCAACACAATTTAAAGAACAAAAGAACAATAACAACAAAAAAACAACACAGAAAAACCCAAACCACACAAAACCACAAACCAACCCTCCCTCCACCAAATACCATACTGGAGGTCCATGGGGCTCTACGTGGGCATCCTCTTAGTTACCAGAGAAGAAAAAGTTTCCTTCTCCATGTACAGGAGTCAAACTCAGAGAAACAGAGGTCCCATTTTTGTCCTGATTATCAAAAAAGATTTCCTTTGACTCAGTTTTCATGATGAAAAATTTGAACGCTTTTCCATATTCCACCATAAACTCACCATGGTTGAAAAAGTTTAATATTTACACCAGTATTGACCATTTCCAACTGGTTGCTAAGCGACACTCCTCCCTCTCCAGTATCACATAAGGGAAAAGACAGAGAGAAGCAGAAAATGAGAAATGTTGGGGAAAACAGATTCATCCAGTCTAAGTGAAATTCAATGGGTCATAGGTGCTATTTGTTAGAAAAGCAAAAGGGCACATAATTCCTGCAGGACACACTAAGACATCAGTTTATGACATCATGTTAGCCATGCACCATGTTTCTAGTATGAAAGACAGAACAAATAATCTGATACTAATCTTCTCTGGATTGTAACACTGGCCCCACCCGAGCCTCACTTTAAATTTGCTTGAGAATCTACAAGGTAACTTTTCTAACAGTAAACTTAACTTGGAAAATCACAACTTTTTTTTTCCTCCTCCTTTTTTTTTTTTTTTTTTCAGATAGACACTGCTTTGCCTTACAGCTTGAAAAGAAGGTTAGAAGTCTGTGTACAAGCAATCATCTGCTCTCTAAAATATTTCGTTTCTCCTAGTCTATTGCAGTCTTAACCTATTGAGTGCAATACTTCTGCACAAATGACAAATGAAGAACGCTATGGAAAGGGTAATACGATTAAATGAATCTGAGGAATATAGCAGTGGATCAGGCATGAAGAATCACTGGTTGATGTGTTATCTTCACTGTATTTAATTTCAACCCAGAGGTAGACATACATCATCAGAGCACTTCTGGAGCAAAAAGTAACACCAATAAAAACACAAACATACTCAAATACCCAAAGAATGGGCCTTGGGTAACCTGGATAAATATCAAAAAGATTGAGAATTTTCCATTTTCTTAAGTCTCACCCCCTTTCAATGGATGTTGCACTACCCTTCATTTATAATCACCTGTTTACATCATTCAAAACAGTCACCCAAAACGTGTTCACAGACTCAGAGATACAAGTTTTTCAAGAGTAGTGAATGTCAAGTCAGGTGATTCAAACTCAACTCATTCCTTCAGCCTGTCCTTTTTCCCCACTTGTGCTGACAGCATTTATTCATGGGACCACCTGTAATTATTTCCAAGTGCACATCATGCAAGATGCTGAAGATGTTTGACATTTCTTTTTTATTCATGATTGGCCTCATTTCCTTATATCCTTATGCAAGCATGCGGACAAAGTTATCCTTGCATACATCTTTTGAACCACAGCTTTGGGACAAATTCACCAACTTCAACCAAGTTTGAAATCATGTTACATTCCTAGAAATATCACAATGATGAGAGGCTGAATGAGAGAGAGTAAAACACTACTTCCTGTCTCACTAACAGGAAGAAACATAAAGTTGGACACTACACATTACACTGGCAGTAGCTGAACAATCAGCAAGCAAGTAGCTCCAGACTGGAAGAGGATATGACACGACTTGCTCAAGAAACAGCCCCAAAAAGAGTATAAGAATCCTGGAAGAAAGCTGAAAGCACCACAGGGGAGACAGAGATGGGAGCTGAGCTCTACTGCATCATCAACTCTAGGGCATAAATCTGCAGGAAACCAGACTTTGTTACCTCCATTGCTGATGAAACAACCTGCCATTCTACCTGCAAAATATCCCTGCTATGGACTAGATTACTATGTTGAAGGAAAAAACTCTCCTTGTGGGCTTTTCAAAATTAGAGCAGAACACTAGGAGTAAACCTCATTGTATTTGAGTGCCTCCAAGCCTAAAGAATCTTCACTAATCTGTTATTATCATTATCATCATCATAAATTTTCAAATAAAATTCTATATTTCCTGTGTTTAGTCCAGCAAATTACTGGGATTGTATCTTACTTTTTACCTCATATTTTTAAACTTCACAGATTATTTTGGATAAAGTCAGCTAAAAATCATTCAGTGGGCGCTAGAGAGTTAACTAATATTTCCCAGAGTTGGCAAACGTTCAGTCAAAAACCTGGCCAACTGCCTGTTGTTTACTGAAGCTAGGGAAGAAGCATCTGCAACATTACGAAAAGCATATTGTAAAAGGCAACACATGCAAATTAAACCTCCTGAGCTATGAGTAAATTGCTAGGAAAATTTATAACTCATTTAATAAAACTTGAAATAAATACATCATCTTGGCTCTCAGGGAAAACAAAATATTTCCCATGATCCCATGTTCAAAAAATGATCATCAAACCAGATTTCCACAATTTTAATATAAAATCAAATAGCAATATAAAACAAATCTCCTTCCCCCCCAATGCTTCTGTTCATGTCTTTAAACAACAATGAGAAATTTTTGTGCCAAAGAACTTTCAATGATTCGTGTTTCTTAGATTCACCTTTTGTATTCACACACTTAATATTCTTTTTCTTTTTTCAACTGTATGTGTGTCATTAGTAATGTTAGCATTTCTTGAATTGGACTACTTTATTATGAAGTAAAATGCCACCTTCCAGTTTCCTAAGAGATAGGGCAGTAGTTTATAGAAACAACAAGGTCCTTTGAAGAGAGCATTTTTTTTTGCATTTCTGCAAACAGTCCCAAGCAAACAATCTAAGAAACTGAAAACTGAAAGATTTTCCTGGAGCTACACATCTTTTAGCCTGGAATACACACAATTCAGTCTCCAGTGTTGTAGCTCAAGCCAGATGGGATGGATATGTGCTATTAAAAGTAGAATATACTTTTTTATTGTCTTGCAGATAGAACTATTATCTAACCTCACAACACGAGTTTCAAAAACTCAATTTTCAACCAGAATAGGGACTGAAACCAGAGAAAGCTCCAAGAAAGATTATGGCACTAAGAGATAAAGTAACTGCTATGACCCATTGCCATTACAGCAGAGGCAGGGAATCTATGCCCTGTGTTGAGGCTGTGCACAATGTTCATTTCAAACAAATGACAAAGACAAGTTTTTCAAGTTATTTCTGAATAACACTAGAGCATGTTTTAAATTTGTGGCCAGAGACACTTTAAAGACCAAATGGAAAAGATGAATCTCTACTCCTTCACTTAGTAGCATTCTTCATAAAATTTACTGGAATCTGCTGGCTTCTCCCCACTATCCTCACTTCTCATCCCTAGAGGAGTAGGTAAATATCTCTGAGCCCTCTGAAAATCCTAGACCATAACTATTACTAGCTATCATCTAGAAGGTGCCTCCCTTCACAGCACCAGTCTCCACAGGACACACATTTAATAATTACTGCATACTGGTGTGTTACATGACAGCTCTCCTGATACATGATTGGTTTGCCAGTATAGCTGCCAGAATATCACCCCTAGAATCAACTTCCTTCTGGACACACAGCTTCTATCTCTAAGAGATCTTTTGTGAGTACAACTTGTATCAGTTCCCTGCTCAGAATAAGCTATATGCTGAGCAGGACTTCTTTTTTTTATGGTATGACTGTATTCACGTTAAACAACTTGCCTACATAGTTATGCCACTCACAAGCATTTAAAAAATAAACAACTGAACTCTCACACAATTAATCATCATACATAGCAAAACCAGCCCTTTTGTCTCATAGCTGTCAAAAAACATAGAAGATAGACACCGTATATAGATGCCTGTAAACAAAGACTATAGCCATCCGTATAGATAATGCAGTAGTAATGGATTGTGAGTGATGTTTATTAGGCCTCAATGTTGTTGTTTAACAGGCATGTACACCAGCTACTGGAATATACTGATTTTCAAAGTTCAATAGGCAATTACTTCACATAAATGGAAAAAAACAATGAGCATTGTACAGTACTTAAACTCATTGAGCTTGGTTTTTCAAAAAAAAAAATTTGTAATAAATTTAACGCACAGGACCAACTGGAAAAAAATGCTTTCTTTTGTGTTTTCTACCCCATTCTGTATAGAAATTTTGCTGAGATGAAAATCCAGTAGCCATTTCCCCCTCCCCAAATACATGTTTTATTTACTTGCAGTATAATTGATGTGTTTTACTTTCCAGGAACATATAAAGTTCTTTCAAGGAAAATATGACTCAGATTCTTTTTGCTATTGCTCTTAGCTCCTTGCTTGTCATTTAAGCCCTGGAATTTGATGGGAAATTAGTCATTTAAAAGGAAATTTAATAACAGTAAAACATTGGCAAAATATCATAAATACTGAATTGAGACTAAATGTGCAAACAACTTTCAGTACTTAGGTTTATGATTGAAAAAAATATTTATAGATATATCTATAGGTATATCTATAACATTTTATATAGTGCAAAAAATAAATGCAAGACCTACAGGTAAACAGGTGCTTTTCTAACTTATTGTACTTACAAAAATAAAAGCATAAAATGATTGTTTTAGACATAATGTTCAATGCCCTTTTTACGATTCTCATATTTTGCCATCAATCACGATCATCAAGATACTATGACTGCTGTCTACTGACTGACAACAGAAGAAGAAATTTAGAGGTGTGAGTGAAATGACAGAGCTGTCATGGCTGCCTCAAAAATTACTCTTCTGAAAGAAGGAGAGACAAAACTTTTGAAGAAAAAATGCAGACAGAACTGATGTCCCTGTCAGCATGGAAGCAGGGGTTAATAAGAGCTTGAGGGGAAAGAAAAAGTTGTCCAAAACTTTGCCTTCTACTCTTAACAAAACCTTGTAATATTTTTATAAAGGTTTTTTTTTTTCTTTCCTCTTGAAATTACTATAATAACTGAGGCTGCACTGATTAATCTGTGACCTGATCCTGAAAAAAATTACAACTTGCATTGTCATTATGAATGCTGACCACCTCACTGAATTAGGAATTATGCACATCAACTAGCACATCAAATAGCACATCAAATCTTCTGCTTGACTTTGGAACTAAAACACAAAAAGCAAAAACTTAGTTCAAGCCCATATTCTATATTCAAAATATATTTACTGAAACACAGAAAGCAAAAACTTAGTTCAAGCCCACATTCCACATTTAAAATACATTTTATGCAATTAAAAAAACCCCTCACAATTCCCCATTTCTTAAAAAACAAACAAAACATAAAAGCAAAATAAACAAACAAAAATCCAAAACTACATTAACCTTTAACTGCCACATACTCTTATCCTACAATATCAAAGTCATCCTGAATAAGATTTATAAATACGCCTGTTTTCCCTATAGAAATAATCATTAACAGTCATTATCTTCCAAAATTTGCCTTTCTGCATAATCATAATTTCTTAAAACATCAAACCAAACTAAAACCAAGGATCTTTAAATCCAAAAAAGGTGCAATATACAATGAGCATGCATTGTGAAACCCTTCTCCACTACACTTTCAAAATTTTAACCAACAAGCCTATTCAAGAGTATATGCAAAACAGCTTTATTAACATTGCTCTTGGTCTACCAGCAAGGCAGACTAGATTTGCTCTGCTGTTTTAGCTAAACTCATTTCTTGGGCCATTGCTGAAATGCAGCTGCCACTTCTCAGTGTCCACTTCTCATTTCAAGTAGGAAGTGATTATCAAACTTTGAATTTGGCTAAGAATCAGAATTGACATTACTGCTTTTTCACAGAATTGGCATAAAAATTGACTTATTACTACTTTTTCAAAAGTACTACAGGGGACACATGTCTAGTCAGAACTTCAGTATAATATGGTATTGACATGATGGCAATGCTCCCTATCTGCATGCTAGGGTGTTGTCCCAATAGCAAACAGAAGATCAGCATCTATTACATGTCAGTACCACTTCTTGAAGTGCCCCACTTTTTCCGTAGTTCCAATGTCTAAATGATAATTGGGAAGTTCACAAAAATATCTGAAGGTTACAGCGTTTTCTCCTATTTGTGAAGAAATTATTACCATATGTAATTGATTTTTTTTTGCCTTTCTTTTTAAAAGGGAGATAATGTCTAATGCTAATCCAAACACAGGACATTTGATTGTAATTGTAGCCTGTTATATTAAGACAATTCACCTCTTAGTACCTCATTTTTGAATGGGCACAGATTTCCTTGCCAAGTGAGCTGAGATTTGCTGACAACGCAAATATTCCTTTTTGCTGGGGTTGGCGAAAGCACTCATTACCAATTTTGTTTACTCTTACACTTTAATGCCACACAAGGAACATGGCTTTGGACACTGCCCACTTGTCAAACACATCCTGCATATAATCTCTAATTGCGGGAAAGGCATTGAGAACCAGCTGTGAAAATGTGTCTAATATCAAGTTATAAAAGTTGAGCATAGTAAATCGAAGGCAAGTTCCACTTTAAGTAGTTTCCATAGGGTCTGGGATAGATATAAATGCCAGACCAGAAAACCCCTTCACAGCACATGAAATGCCTTTTTTGTTAGAATCACAAACTTTTACTAGATTGCTGATTGATGTAACGCTTGGATTAGAAATACACATCATGAAATTCCATTTCCAGTGAGGCAAGGGAAGCTCTTGATGAAACTGGTGAAAGAGTGATAAAAGCTTCACTCAAAGCCTCCATTTTAGTATCAGATTGTGCAAAACTTCCATTTAAACAGCCCAACAAAGCCCATTATCCATCAGTCTATAAGGACTAAATAAAGCCTTAACACCTCTAAGAGACTATAAAGTAATCATCTAACCAATGCTGTTAGAATCAACCCAACACAGAGCTGATGAAGATCAGAGGAAATTTGTAGACAGGAGAAATTTCCTCTCAAGTGGCTCAAAGCAGCTCCACGATGAAACTGCACCCTGTCCTACTTCCACCCTTATCTTCACACATAGCTGCTAATGGTATACATAGAAAGAAAAAATCCTACATCACTAGAGAGGAAAAAAAAAGGCCAAAAATAGAGGGAGGGGAAGTAAATGTTTTTGTCTGGCTCTCAACGACTAGGAAAAAGCTTTTCTAGTTTCCCTGTGTCCTAGTTATGAAAACCTGGTGTTGTGACATCTTTCGAGATTCTTAATGACTGAGATATTGCAGCGAACACTATCAGAGTACAGTTAAAAGTAAGAGCTCCTTCCATCATGAAGGTAACTGTTTTCTACTCCCTGATGTGAACATACAACAGATTTGAACAAAAATTAATCCTAGTATTCCTAAGGGAAGAAATAACATTCAAATCTGAATCAAGATTTCCTAGCAGAAGTTTTTGGTGGTTGGTTTTGCAAGAGAGAAGAAAAGAATGGTTTGGGGTTTTTTAGGTAGGGAGATACAGAAGACTAAATTTTTTGAAAGACAAGTGATTTTCAGTCTTCACTGTCCAAGATGTTCCCAGTTCATGATGAATAAAGTTTATTTCGGACATGGTAAAAACTGATACCTGTAAAACTGCAAGTGCCTTGACAAAAGTGCAGGATAAAACAATTAATTTTAAAGTAGTAATTCTAGCATACACAAACATGGAATTAACTTTGGGATCTCGACAGCCATCTTGGTTGCAGTTCAGTTATCTGCTCCTTCCTTTTATCAAAGCTTTTCCCTCTGGCTAGGATGGATAACAAAGCTTATCTCAGCTTCCCCCATTCACTGTTTAACATCTTAGAAGAAACACATTTGTTATGGATTTAATATTGACATTCTGGAGTGCATGCTTCAGTTGTTAAGACAGATCCCAAATATCCTATTCTGTTAGCCCTTCTACAGTGTTTGGGGACAGAACCAAATCCATTGCTTGTTGTGCATCCATTGGAGCCATCTTCAGTGACATTATTGTCTGAACTTAGGCAAGGGAGATTTGTTTGGAAGAACTGTTGCCCTCAAAAAGACAAAAAGATATATAGGTGACAACTGGATTTCCAGCTTTAATGCAGATGTCATACAGGTCAAAATACCCAATTAGATATAACTACTACTTTTGCTGGGTCATGTTCAAAACTAGTCAAGTGTTCATTCACATCTTCATTCTCAAAGACATCTAAACAATTACCACACTGTTTATTGCAAGGTGCTCTCAAACAAGATACTAAAAATAGAGGTCTAATTTATGTAGGCTGTAAAGAGATTGATCTCACTTAAATCAAGCATCTATTCTCTGGTTTCAGTCTGTGTTAATTGCAAAGTTGTTAACAACTGTTCATCAAGAAACAGACTAACATGGCCTGCTTGATCTATAGCCAACTGAAATACCTTTGATAAGCTGAGCTCAGTAGTACCAGTCATGAAAACAACCCACACACTTTTCCCCCACCCCTTCTTTTAGGACTAAAAACCAAGGTTTTATCTATTATATGGTACATCTGTAGCATCTTCTATCCTAGACGGGAACAAAACTTAAATTTACTTTCCTAACATAGTGTTATTCAGATGAATACATAACACAGGGGTTTACTACTTCTTTGCTCTATATTGTTCTGTCTTCTTGAGGAAGCCTTTAGAGAAAATTC